>NW_027397070.1:9360465-9689123 GCF_003265705.2 Callorhinus ursinus
TGATGTTACTTTTCCCTTCAGATTTTTTTTTGACACTTGCTTTTGCCTTTTTCCAACACCCTAATTTTAAAACTATTAAAAACTATTAAAAACTATTTAAACGATTTTAGAACTATTTAACAGTGAAGTATGTAAGGTGCACTAGTCTTAATATATTATACACACCTGCATAACTGCTACCCAGATCAAGATCTAAGATATTTTTAATTACCCAGGGTGCCTTACCCTTTTGTGCCTTTTTAGTCAGTGCTTACTTCAGAGGTAACTAGTATATGATTGACTGATTGATTGATATTTATTTATATATACATCCATGCATGTTTATTTTTTAGCATGGTATAATTGAGAAATATAATTGTATATATTTAAAGTGTACAATGTGATGAAGTGACATACATATACTTTGAAATGCTTATCACAATAAGGTAAATTAATGCATCCAATCATAGTTAATGATTCTTTATTTTGTGTGTGGCTAGAACATTTTAGGTCTACTTTAGTGTATTACTTCCTTAAGTATTTATGAGTTTTGTTTGTCCTTAAACTTCATGTAATAGAATCTTGTATGTCTTACTTTTTTCTTTCAACAAAATGCTATGAAATCCATCCATGTTTTTACATGAATCCTTGATGTTTTCTCCTTTATTTTCAGCTTTATTGAGGCATATTGATAAATAAAATTACAGTATATTTACAGTGTACAACATGATGATTTGGTATGTGTATACATTGTGAAAGAATTCACACCACATTAATTAACATATCCATCTTCTCACATACTTTTGTGTTTGTGTGTGTGTGTGTGTGTCTGCAAACATAAGTTCTTAGCAAATTTCAATTATACAATATTATCAACAGTAGTCACCATGTTGTGTATTATATCCTCAGACCTTATTTATCATGTTACTGAAAGTTTGGATCCTCTTACTACCCTTTCCCTATTTTCCCTATCCCTCTGCCCCTAGTAACCACCATTCTACTCTGTTTTGTGAATTTAACTTTTTTTTCCCAAAGATTTATACATATAAGTGATACCATGCAGTATTTGTCTTTGTTTGGCTTGTTTTAATTTATATAATGCTCTCCATGTTCATCCATGTTGTTACAAATGGCAGGATTTCCTTCTTTGTAAAGGCTGAATGATATTCCATTGTATATATGCACCACATCTTTCTTCATCCATCAAAGGGCTCTTAGGTTGTTTCCATATCTTGGTTATTGTGAATAGTGCTGGAGTGAACATGGGAGTACAGATACCTTTTCAAGATCGTGATTTTGTTTCTAGATCTATGCCCAGAAGTGGGAGTTCTAGATCATAAAGTAGTTTTATTTTTAATTTCTTGAGGAACCTCCATACTGTTTTCTATAATGTTTTTACCAATTTACATTTTCACCAATATTGTATAAGATTTCCCCTTACTCCACATCCTTGCCAGCATTTACCTCTTATCTTTTGGATAATAAACATCTTGACATGTGGAAGTGTTATGTTATTATAGTTTGATTGGCATTTCCCTGGTGATAGTGAGGTTGAGTGCCTTTTCATGTAACCTATTGGCCATTAGTATATCTTCTTTGGAAAAGTGTCTATTTAAGTCCTTCATCCATTTTATTTATTTTATTTATTTTTTTAAAGATTTTATTTATTTGAGAGAAAAAGAATGAGAGACAGAGCATGAGAGGGAAGAGGGTCAGAGGGAGAAGCAGACTCCCCGCTGAGCAGGGAGCCCGATGTGGGACTCGATCCCGGGACTCCAGGATCATGACCTGAGCCGAAGGCAGTCGCTTAACCAACTGAGCCACCCAGGCGCCCTTATTTATTTTTTTTAAAGATTTATTTATTTGAGAGAAAGCGAGTTGGGGGA
Organism: Callorhinus ursinus; assembly: GCF_003265705.2. Lineage (NCBI taxonomy): Eukaryota > Metazoa > Chordata > Mammalia > Carnivora > Otariidae > Callorhinus > Callorhinus ursinus. The sequence continues at coordinate 9,362,331 of NW_027397070.1, forward strand.
GGGGCAGAGGGAGAGAATCTTCAAGCAGACTCCCCACTGAGCATGGACCCGCAATGTGGGGCTCCATCTCACAACCTGTGAGATCATTCCCTGAGCCAAAACCAAGAGTGGGAGGCTTAACTGACTGAGCCACCCAGACGCCCCCCCTTTTTAAAGATTTATCCTTTGCCCATTTTAAAATGTGATTATTTTTTTGCTATTGAGTTATATGAGTGTATATTTTAGATATTAACCTTTTGTCAGATAATGTGGTTTATAAATATTTTTTCCCTTTCCATAGGTTGCATTTTTGTTTTGTTGATGGTTTCCTTTGCCGTATAGAAGTGTTTTAGTTTGATGTAGTCCCACTTGTTTATTTTTGTTTTTGTTTCCTCTGCTTTTGGTGTCAAATCCAAAAAATCATTGCCATGACTGATTCGAGGAGCTTGTCCCTGTTTTCTTGTAGTAGCTTTACAGTTTCTAGTCTACTTTCAATTCTGTAATACAGTTTGAGTTGATTTTTGTATATGCTGTAAGATGGAGGCCCAGTTTTATTCTTTTGCATGTGGTTTTCCAGTTTTTTCAGCACCATTTATTGAAGACACTGTCTTTTCTCCATTGTATAATTCTTGTCCCCTTTTTTGAAAATTTATGGGTGTATATGCTTGAATTTTTTCCTGGCCTCTATTTTGTTCCACTAATCTATGCATCTGTTTTTTGCCAGTGTCATACTGTTTGATTACTATAGCTTGGTAGTATAGTTTGAAATCAGGAAGTGTGATACCTTTAGCTTTATTCTTTTTTCTTGAGATTGCTTTGGCTATTCAGGGTCTTTTATGATTCCATACAAATTTTAGGATTGTTTGTTCTATTTCTGTGAAAAATACCATTAGACCCCTGAAACATGCTACACTATTTGTTTACTAACTAGAATTTAAATAAAATCTTGTAAGAAAAAAATACCATTGGAATATGTTTTTAAATTTTATTATTGAAGTGTAGTTGACAAACAATGTTAATTTCAAGTGTACACCATGGTGATTCAATAATTCTATACACTATGCAATACTTACCACTATAAGTATAGTTACCATCTGTCACCATACAATGTTATTACAGTATTATTGACTATATTCCCTATGCTGTACTTTTCATCCCTGTGACTTATTTAAGTAAGTGTGTACTTCTTAATCTCTTTTACCTTTGCCCGGTCTTTGCCCATCTCCCCATGCCCCTCCCCTCTGGCAACCACCAATTTGATCTCTGTATTTATAAGTCTGTTTCTATTTGTTTTTTTTGTTTGTTTATTTATTTTGTTTTTTAGATTCCACAGATAAGTGAAACCATATCACCCAGCTACTTTCTGGATTTCACTTAGAGGGAATTGCCTTGTGTGTTGCTGTACATTTGGTGTGTCTGTGGGAGGAGGGAAGTTCAGGAGCCTGCAATATTTCTATTTCTGTCCCTTGGTTCCTTTGTTCTTTTTTGTTGCTATATAGTATTCCACAATATATCCTTTCTCTTTGTTATTTGGATTGTTTGTAGTTTGGGGCTACTATGAATAATGCCACTATAAACATTCTTATGTATACTTTATGGTATACAGATGCATTAATTTCATTTTTGGTATATATGTAGATGTGAGATTACTGGGTTTTGGAGTGAATGTATGTTAAATTTTAGTGTTTTTTGCCAAGGAAGTTTTACAGAGTGGTTGTTCCAATTTAATGCCCGACTGTTAATATAGGGGAGTTCTACATCCTTGTAATTCTTGGTATGATCTCTCTCTTTGCAGTTCTGTTGGGTATGTTGTGATAGGTCATTGTGGTTTTAATATTCCTTTTCTCATTGAGTAATGCTTATTGGCTCTTTGGATCTCCTTTTTATGAAGTGCCTGTGTTTTCTGTCCATTTTTAAATTGCATTGTTTGTCTTTTTCTTATTTACAGGAATTCATTATATGAGCCCTTTGACAGATGTATTACAGTTCTCTTAATTTGTGACTTGTATCTTTACTTCTTTAGTGGTGACTTTTGATATAAAATGTTCTTTGTTTTGATAAAGTCTAGTTTATCAAACTTTTTTCTTGTAGATTTATGTATTAAGAACTCTTTCCTACCCTCCTTACAAAAATATTCCCTTATATTTTCTTTTTTTGCATTTTTAATTTTTTTTAAATTTAAATTCAATTAATTAACATATAATGTATTATTGGCTTCAGAGGTAGAGGTCAGTGATTCATCAGTCTTATATAAGACCCAGTGCTCATTACATCACGTGCCCTCCTTAATGTCCAGCACCCAGTTACCTCATCTCCCCCCACAATGTTTTCTTCTAGAAGCTTGATTGTATCAGCTTTCACATTTAGGTCTATGATCCCTCTCAAATTATTATTTAAAATGGTGTGAAATAGGGGTGAAGGTTAATTATATTTTTCATATGGATATCCAGTTGTTCCAATACTTAATTATAGTGGCACCTTGGTTGTAAATCGAGTGACCGTATGTATTACCACTACCCTAAAATTTCTTTAAATTTTTTATTGTTATGTTAATCACCATACATTACATCATTAGTTTTTGATGTAGTTCCATGATTCATTGTTTCTGCATAATACCCAGTGCTCCATGCAGAACATGCCCTCTTTAATACCCATCACCAGGCTAATCCATCCCCCCACCCCCTTCCCCTCTAGAACCCTCAGTTTGTTTTTCAGAGTCCATCATCTCTCATGGTTCATCTCCCCCTCCGATTCCCCCCCCTTCATTCTTCCCCTCCTGCTATCTTCTTCTCCTTTTTTTTTTTCTTAACATATATTGCATTATTTGTTTCAGAGGTACAGATCTGTGATTCAACAGTCTTGCACAATTCACAGCGCTCACCATAGCACATACCCTCCCCAATGTCTATCACCCAGCCACCCCCTCCCTCCCACCCCCCACCACTCCAGCAACCACTACCCTAAAATTTGACAGTGATCTCCATAAGCATCGTACTTATTCATGTTTTCATTAGCATATACCCAGGACTACAATAATGATTAAAATTTTCTGGTCATCCTAGTTGAATTAATAGTTGAATCACTTCTTTCTTTATAGAAAAGAGTATAGGCAGTTTGAACCCATAACCCTTCTATCTCTGACCTTTCTGTTTCATTTATTTATTTTTTCTTTGAAATTGCTCTTCATTTTCATTTGGAAGCTCACTTTTTACTTAAGAAATAAAAGTAATGGTTCACTGCTGGCCTTCTATAAATTTTGCATGATTACGTTTATATTTAAATACAACACTTGAGAATTTGAGTGCTTTTAGGTTGTCAATACTAACTTTAAAAATAAGTGTCACTACTTATGTCATGACTCACATATTCTGAACAGGGTATTTTATGTCCTCAGTTTCACTTAAATTACTGTGATTCGTTGTTTTTTTTATTTTTTATTTTTTTAAAAGATTTTATTTATTTATTTGAGAGAGAGAGAGAATGAGAGATAGCATGAGAGGGAAGAGGGTCAGAGGGAGAAGCAGACTCCCTGCCGAGCAGGGAGCCCGATGCGGGACTCGATCCTGGGACTCCAGGATCATGACCTGAGCCGAAGGCAGTTGCTTAACCAACTGAGCCACCCAGGCACCCTACTGTGATTGGTTTTACCTTCAAGCTATATATATCACAAATGCAGGACACCTGGGTGGCTCAGTCGGTGTGTGGCAGGAGTGTGTCACCTGATGTCTGAGAAGAGGAATTACCTTCAAATTTTAGTATTTCTGGTAGCACTTAAAGCATTTGTTAGTTGATTAGTTGGTTAGGAATAAGGTTTTTTATTTCCTATATGAAGAAATGTCTTAAAATGAACTAAGCTTTCCAGTTTCTCTTTTTCTTTGGAGTTTTTTGTAGTGATTTATGAATAGATATTCTGAAGAATTGTGTTTTGTTGTATAGGTATATCCATTCCTGGTCTCATAAAGTTTAGTTTCAGGGAGAAAGTGGGGGAGAACGGTTATATAATATTTGATCACTTATGTTCATTTTCAAAACTGGAGGTTAGGCAAAGAATATTTCTGTGGAGACGATATGTTAACAAGATTGGATAGACATACATAGAATTTTTGAAAATAAGATGGTCAGTATATTAGGTTAGAGAAAGGGATACAAAAGAGTGTACATATATGTATGTATGTATATATATGAATACTTCTTTGAATTGATTTTTTAAATATCCCATATTTTTACAAAAGAAATTGGAGGCAACCTAAAATGAAAACAAAACAACAAAAACCAAATCCCAAGACAGAAGATAAGCCTGGAGAAATATAAAGGAAGGGTATAGGAAAACCATATCAAAATATTAAAAGAATATATGTGATTCTTATTTACTCTGAATTCTCAAGCTCCACAGATATTATTAGGATTTGCCTAATTATCTACTGGCATTATGAAACCAATGTTCTCTAACCATTGAATTAAAAAAATCTGACTTTTCTTTCAACGATCATGTTATGGGATCATCCACTTACTACCTGTGTATTTCCTATTATCTATTAGCTATATTTTTATTAAAATCTATTACTTGACTGTCCACAAATCACCTGGAGTTTTTATTAAAATGCAGATTCTGATTCAGTAAGCCTTGAGTGGTACCTTATATTCTGCATTCTTTTTTTTTAAATTTAAAATTTTTAAAAATTTTTTACTTTTTTAAAAAAAATATTTGAGAGATAGAGCACTAGCAGGGGTGTGGGGTAGGCAAAGGGGGAGGGAGAAGCAGGCTCTCTGCTGAGCAGGCAACCCAACCTGGGGCTCGATCCTAGGACCCTGGGATCATGACCTGAGCTGAAGGCAGACACTTATACTACTGAGCCACCCAGGTGCTCCATATGTTCTGCATTCTTTTTTCTTTTTTTTTTTTTTTAAGATTTTATTTATTTATTTGAGAGAGATAGAGCACAAGAGGGGGTAGTGGGAGAGGGAGAAGCAGACTCCCCACTGAGCAGGGAGCCCGCTGCAGGACTCGATCCCAGGACTCCAGCATCATGACCTGAGCCGAAGGCAGTCGCTTAACCAACTGAGCCACCCAGGTGCCCTATATTCTGCATTTTTAACAAGCTCCTAGATGATGCCAGTGAACCACATAATAAGCACCTACTACCAAGGATTTCGACCAGTTCTCATTACTCATCAAGAGCTTTGGCATTTGGCCTGCAGTCTTTCCACATTGACTTATGCCATCATCCTGGGTCATCTCTTTTGATTCTTTCATCTCAACTTCTATAAATTTTATTCTGACTCCTTCTCTTTCAGCAGCCCTTTCGCATAGTCTTTTGTTATCATTAGAACCTCTCCTACCTCTGAATACTATATTTCAGTGTCCTACTCTGACTTTAACCTTCCAGCTTTCTCACTCCCTAACTTAATGGACGTTGTTCTCTGTTTAATCTCACCAAGACCTTTAAATCCTGACATCTTTACTTTTCTCTGAGTCAATCAGTCCCTTCTTTACTGAACCTGAAATTCATCATCATCCTCTAGATGATTTTCTCACCATTGTCCTCCTTGTCTTTCAGATGCCCATCCCTGTATCAGAATTGCAGTTTCATTTCCATAGTCAGGTTGCTGAATCTACCTGAGGGAAATGACATATTGTCCAGATTGGTGCTATTTCATATTTATGGTACGCATTCTCATCTGGGCTCTTAATGCTGCCTGCTTGCTTGCTTGCTTGCTTGCTTGCTTGCTTTCTTTCTTTCTTTCTTTTCTTTCTTTCTCTCCCTCTCCCTGTCCCCCTCCCCCTCCCCTCCTTCTCCCCCTCCCTCCCTCCCTCCCTCCCTTCCCTGCCTTCCCTGCCTTCCTTCTCTCTTGACTTTATTTTTAAGTAGTCTTTACACCCGAGGTGGGGCTCAAACCCACAACCCTGAGATCAAGAGTCACGTGTTCCACTGACTGAGCCAGCCAGGTGCCCTCAGTGCTGCTCTTTTCTGATCTAGGCATTCTTTTACCTGGGCCTACAAAGTTTAGAGAGAAAACACCTTGAAGAACTGGAAAAGAATTTTTTTATGAGAGTCCGTATAGAAATAAGGATGAAGTTTTCCTGAAAGTAGACACTCTTGTTTGGTGTGTCACAGTAGTTAACAAATGCAAGAACCCAAACTCCTCAGGTGCCTCTGTGATACTGTTTCTTAGGGTGTCCTGAGTATCAAGAGTAAGAATGGCAGAAAACAGTTTTCCCCACCCACCTCTACACTTGCCTGCATATCTGCAATTTCTTGTTCCTTTTCTTATTCAAAACTCAATTTTTATTTTCATAATCTCGTATCTTCATGATTTCCCCAGTATCTTCCAGTGGTTGATAACCTCCCTTCATTGCTTTGACATTAAGAAAGGGAAAAAGGTACGAGATAGAAAAGAACAGTCATTGTCTTAAGATTAGTAAGACAACATTCTTAAGTGAGAATTTCTGCATACAGAATAGAATGCCTTCTTATCCCAAAATCTAATTTGCACATATTTTACTGATCACAGTAATATCTCCCTAAGTGTCATATAGATATTGTTACTTTACAGTCTATTGACATATTTTAAGGTCTGGGGAAATTATAAGCTATTGTGAAAATATACTGAATAAAGTAAAAAAAAGTATTAATGCCTTGCTAAAAGGAAATATGGAGGGTGAAGTTTTCATTGATTAGTCTCTATAGAGGCCTGTGGCATAAGTAATTAGTGGTGTGTGGTTTATGTGGCTCTAACAAGCACGTAAGTCTAAACACAGGTTACATTGATATCCTCTATCAGTCAGCTCCTTTATTTCAATTTTGAATTTACTATGCAATTTAAGATTCTGAAATACTTAAAACGAGTGAATATCCTGATTCACTGATGGAAAGGTCTGGTTTGCTTGGAAGGTATATACCTCATGGTAATAAATTGTTGTCTTGGTACTAATCAACCTAAAACAGCAAGAACAGTTTTCCTCAGGATCAGATTATCTTTGAAATTCTTGAAATTATGGGTCTGCATATCTCTAACTCATTTAAAGTAATTAGGGTGATGTTCTAACCAACTCCTTGGAAACTATATTACACTAATTTTTACAGTTGAGTGTGGGACAAAGTATTTTTGAGAAAAGGTCAAAGAAATAGCAATGAGAAAGCTTAAGGGAATGAAAATATGTGCTTTGCTACTGTCAGGCTAAGCCATCACTCTGTTTCTCACCTTATATGCAGGTTAAGGATAATATATTAGAAGACTGGTGGAGAAACAAACCGTCATTTATTTTGGGGATTGCTTAGCATCTAGACAGGGAGAATGAGAAAGAAGAAACAGGGAAAATTTTACCAAGGGGTAGGAGGAGGCAGTGGGAATGAAGTGGAATGAGGAAAAAAAAAGGTGCTATTTTAGATGGAGAATGTAGATTAGCAAAAGAATTTTGTAGATTAGCAAAAGAATTTAAGGCTAAGAGTCAGTCAGCTTTATGTCATATACATGAATATAAAGGATCTATTTTGTATTACAGAGAATGTTTGTTTGATATTTGTACATTCTGTGTTTAAACAAATGATTTGGAAATCTTCTGACTATGCATTTTTGAATAATTGATATTTAGAATACATTATGTCATCTATGAAGATGTTTGGTGAAGCTGATTTGCATTAAAACATTCATGATTCTCGGGGCGCCTGGGTGGCTCAGTCGTTAAGCATCTGCCTTCAGCTCAGGTCATGATCTCAGGGTCCTGGGATCGAGCCCCGCATCGGGCTCCTTGCTCTGCAGGGAAGCCTGCTTCTCCCTCTCCCACTCCCCCTGCTTGTGTTCCCTCTCTCACTCTGTCTCTCTCTCTTAAATAAATAAAATCTTTAAAAAATAAATAAATAAAACATTCATGATTCTCAGTAAGAAAAATACACAGAAGCACAAAACAGTTAATTATCTTTCTTTTAAAATAAATGTCAAGAGAAGCATTAAAAGTAAGATAAAATGTAGTACTTAAAGAAAATTCTATCTCAGAATTCAAAATATTTTATAACTGTACACAGGAAATAGAATTCTGTATATTTTAATATTTATATTGAAGATCTTATGAATGTTTTTAAAAAAATTCTTCCCACATAATAGCTTTTGCAAATGAACTTAGACTCCTTTCTTTCAACAGTTTCCTATAGGTCTAGGATATCTCCTCTCTTTAATTATTGAAATATTTTATCTGTATTTGTAGTATGTAGAATTTGTGTTTATCTTATTTTCTCACTTTGTGTTTGTTTCTTAGCTGACAGAACTGTTTCTTTTGCTCTGAGTAGTTCAGTAGAGTCCAGTTAACAGGGGCAGTGTTGATGTGGGGAAATGTAACCCAGAGCTACCTTCGCATATTAAAAGAAGAACATTGTATCCTAGAATGCAATTACTATTAAATAAGCTGTACTTATACATAAGTATAGTTATAAGACCTAACGGAGTCAGTAGCATTTGTTTAGCTGTTACCTGTCAGTATAATACATATAAGAATGATTCATTACATAGGAGTGATTCATTTGTCATTTTTATCTTGCCAGTTAATCAGACAATCTGTAAATATATATTATCAAAATCGGGTAACATTATGAAATTTTTATATGAAGAAATGATTTGTGGCAAATCTGATATTCATTTTGTATATGAAAATTTAGGTATTGTGTCTAGAAATCTTGTCATTCAGAAAGTAATATTAACTGTTTTTATTTCTGTTGATAATAGGTTGAGGTTAGGCTCTTTCTTTTCTGTTCTAAACCTTCTATATTCTCCCTTTTACTTTGAGGGAGAGACAAGGGACCCAACAGGACAATTTGAATCATTACTCACTTAGAAATGGGAGAATGGAAAATTAGCCCATCTTCCCCCAAGATTAAGTTGTTAATACTAAGTAACTGGTTAATATTTTTGAGCTCTGTTTCTCTAATTTTTCTATATCCAGCTATTCATATATCCATTGTATTTGTGGTGATCTATTAGCTGATGTGAGAGATTGATAATCAGTCTCGGTTAAAATAATATTTATTACTGGAGCACTTGGGTAGCTTAGTAGGTTAACCATCTGCTTTCGGCTCAGGTCATGATCCCAGGGTCCTGAGATCAGGCCCATGTCGGGCTCCCTGCTCAGTGGGGAGCCTGCCTCTCCCTCTCCCTCTGCCCCTCCCCCTGCTTGTGTTCTCTCTCCTCTCAAATAAATAAATAAAATCTTTAAAAAATAATGTTTATTGTAAGACTGATGAATCATAGGCTATACCTCTGAAACCAATAATATACTATATGTTAATTAATTGAACTTAAATAAAAATATTTTTATTATTTTTTAAATTTAATTTTATGTTAGTCACCATATAATACATCACCAGTTTTTGATGCATTGATCCACGATTCATTGTATTTGTACAAAATATAGTAATAATATTTATTACTGTCTTTGAAAATTTTTATTTTATTTTATTTTTTAAAGATTTTATTTATTTTTTGACACAGAGAGACACAGAGAGAGAGGGAACACAGGCAGGGGGAGTGGGAGAGGGAGAAGCAGGCTTCCCACGGAGCAGGGAGCCCGACGCAGGGCTCGATCCCTGGACCCTGGGATCATGACCTGAGTCGAAGGCAGATGCTTAAGGACTGAGTCACCCAGGCGCCCCTCAAAATTTTCTATCCAGTATCGCTCTCGGACTTTTGGCTAAGATCAAGGGTAAAAGTTTTTACCCACCATATCCTTTGTTAATATATGTGGGGGGGGAAGGTGAGAAAATGAATTGTCTGAGGAAAAACAGTAGAAATTTACCTTGTTTGGTGTTATTTTTATTCTAGGGAAAAAAGTATTATTGTTGAAAAATACTGTAAGACAGTATTTTATTTCTACTTCCTGAAATTTTAAATTATTTTCAGTCAGGATAAAGAAAAAGAAAACCAGTAATAAGGATTTGGTAAATATTTATTTAATTTTCCCTAAATCTGCTCCTCCTATTAGTGTTTCCCATAAACCAAGGTGCTTAGACCAAAACCCTGGGACTTGTTCTTGAGTTTTTTCTCTCCCTTACCGTGTATATATAATCTATCAGCAAGTCCTCTAGACTTTACATTCCCAATGTATCTTTAATCTGTTTACTTCTCTTCATCTTCTCCACCATCCTAGCATAACCCGTCATCATTTATTTAGATTCCTGCAAGAGCCTTAAGTGGTATCTGTGCCTTCACTCTTACTTTCTTACATACCACTGTGTTCTCCTGACAGTATTCAGAATGATCTTTAAAAACTTCTGTACTAAAACTAACCAGTATGCTAAGCATCCGTTTTATTATTTGAAAAACTTAAAAATAAAGCGAATCAAGTATTTGTCCTATTTTTCTTACACTGTTAAGCAAATGGTTGATGAAGGAAGTTTTTCTTTTACTGAAGTATTTTAGTTGATAAATAAAGAAGGAATGATAGAATTATAATATCAATATTTTACAACCCCTAATTATTATAATAGATCTAAGAGTAATTGTTACTGACTGCTAATATATGCATGTAGAGAGAACACATTATATGCTTCCTAGTCAGGGTATATGATATCAACTGTGAAGTAATTTTGCTAGAAGTTTGAACTTCAATCTGGTTAAACATTCAGATCTAACTACCAGTTTATAGGAAATACAATAGACAGAGGAAGCCATCAGGAAATCTGGAGTGAGGAAAAGCCTATAGACAAATAACCCAGTTTTTTTCCCCAACAAATAAATTGTAAGGAGAAAAAAGTGAAGGAATCATAATCTATAGATTAAAAGACCAAGAAACTTATTAACTGCTGTATCTGGACCTTATTTGGATTTGATTTGAACCAGTGAGCTTTAGGAAAAATTGATACACAGGAAAATTTGGACACTGACTAGATAGTTGGTGATTTTAATAAATTATTATTAAAAATAATGATTTAATGAAAGTAATATTGATAGGGGCTATATTTGCAAGGAGAGCCCTTAGCTTTTAGCGATACATATTAAGATGTGTATAAATGGAATGATATGTTTGAAGGATAGATGGGGAATGAATAAAGGTACAAATTAAGCAAGACTGGCCATGAATTGATAATTGTTGAAACTGGATAATAAATATATGTGGATCCATTTTGCTCTGTTCTCTTTTTTTCACACACATTTAAACTTTCTGTAATTAAATTTAAAACAAAAAGCCTTTGCACATAGACTCTAATCCAAACTCTTTATTTTAGTAGATTCTGCCCAATCTGACCTCTACTTACCCCATATCTAGCATGTTCAACCTTGCTCACATTATACTTGCTTTTTTCCTTTTCCTCAGATACCCCAAATTCATTCCTACCTTAGGGCCCTTAAACTTGATGTTCTATCTGGAACCTTCTTCCCCTAGATCTTCAGTGTCCATCCCCTGTTGGCATTCAGGTCTCATTTTATTTTTATTTTCTTTTTAGGCCTCATTTTAATGTCACCTCAGAACAGCTAGCTGTGAAAATCATCTGATCTAGTTTTATTTTCATCAGAACACTTACCCTGATTTGACATTTTCTTTTCTATTTATTTGTTTATTCATTGTTTCTACCCACTAGAGTATAAGCTACATGTGGGTGGTGGTAAGATCTTGACTATCTTGTTCACTTTTAGATTTCCAGCACTTTTCTGACAAATACATGGCAAATATGGTTGGTACTCAATAAATGTTTTTTGAGTGAGTCAATTAAATGTTTATGAAGTTGTTGAATACTAAGAAGATTAACATTATTAATCTTTTACTTTTAGAATATCAACAGTATATAGTATTGTTGCCTAGTGAAAGTATTTAAAATTCTGCTGGCATTTTCATTATTAGTATTTTCAAAGGCTCATGTGGAAGAGAATTAGCTTTGTAGCAAAGCTTCAGAAAGATTTTAAAAAATTCACAAAATGTCAAATTTTCTGTTAGCATTTATTTAAAAATATTTGTATTTAGGGTAATTAATGTCACATTTTGTCTAAGAGCTGTTTTTTGTAGCTACATAAGTAGAGGTTAAAATTTGTGATATGTGATATGAAATTTGGCAAACATTTCTTGGCTTATGTGAATGATAATGAAACACTTATAATTATATCTTCTATCAAGAAGGAACTGAGAAGTACTTTATAGATAGATGCATTAGAGGAGATGAAACTGTAAAACTATAAGATCTTCTCTTTATAAAAAAAACCATGGAAGGGACACCTGGGTGGCTCAGTCGGTTAAATGTCCAACTCTTGATTTTGTCTCAGGTTCTGATCTCAGGGTCATGAGACTGAGTCCCACATCAGGCTCCATGCTCAGCATAGTGTCTATTTGAGATTCTCTCTCTCCATCTCCCTCTGCCCCTGCCTTTACTCGTGCTCTCTTTCTCTCTCTCAAATAAATAAATGAAATCTTTAAAACAAAAAAACATAGAAAACAATATATTTGTTTTATATATGTATATAATATATATGTGATTCAACAGTCTTAACTGCAACAACATGGATGGAACTGGAGGGTATTATGCTGAGAATGAATTTTTAAGTTACATACATGCCCGCACATTTATCTTAGTTTAGTCCTATCTTAGTTTAGGGGGAGTCAGATAAAATGAGCCTTTCCTCAGTCTCCCAGGGAAAGAAAAGGTGAGAAGACAGAATATCACTAGGCCCTGGATGAACCCAGTGCTGTAGTCTCATAAGGCCTAGTTTTCTACCAAGGGAAAATGCTGATTTTCCTTGTCATGGTCCTGGCTTTGCTCCCCTGCTCAGTGTCAAGTTTTTAGAAGTCCAGTTCCCAGAATGCCCTGTTGCTTTAGTTCCCTAACATTTTCACTTAGGGGAGAAGACTGCTCACACTCTTGTGTCAGGATCCCAGAGGCATTGTCATCTTGCAGGATGGTGAGGTGAGATCTCTCTAGTACCTTGCCATTTGGTTTCTATCTGTTGGGCTTAGAACCTGAACTGGGAGCCTCAGATCTCTCATTAGTATGTTTGAGTGCTGGCTGGCCATAGGGGTTTCTGTGAGCTGTCTTGTTTCCTCCTTGGAAAATACCTACTTGGAGGGGAGCTCAGTTTGGCTTCAGGGTGTCATCTGGGATTACTGGATGTTCAGAGGCAAGCCCAATTCAAATGAAGGTTCCTCTGGGGGCATAACAGGCCCTGGGGGAAGATTTGATTTGTGGGCCTCTGTCTCACATATTTCACTGAGCTGTTTTACCAGTGGGTTTAGGGGTCTCTGCTGCTGGTCTTCATGGGTATCCATGCAATGCCAAGGCTAGGAAAGTGGGGATTTGAGTCCTGGGCCTGACTAGGACCTTTTAGGTGCTCCCCTGTGGGCAGGTTGGGCTGTGGGGTTTGCATCTGGATGGGAGTGCACAGGATACCTGCATTAGGTGAATGAGGATCTGCCATCCCAGTGGAGGCTGCACTGGGATGCTCTTGGCCAAGCCCATCTCAACCAGGAGAAATAGAGTGGGGCAGGGCCCAGCCTGGGTGATGAGAGGATGCTGGGCCCCAATTCTTTCTTTGTGTGCATAACAATGACAGTTGTTGGTTGGCAATTTATTTAACTGTTTTCTCATTAAAGGACATTTTTCTCTTTGAACCATTTTTTTCTTTATTTTAAAAAATATTGCACTGAGCATCTTTGTATGTGAGATAGCACTAGTTTTGGATGTATGATTTCTGTGTTTATTAACCTAATAAAGCATGGATTATGGTGTACGTATGTGTGTGGGGGCTAAGTGAACCAAATTCTTGTCTTTCTGAATTTGATGTTTTCTTAGGTGCCTTTACATTGTACCAAGTTTTTTGAGAGCCAGTTTCTCTTCTTTCCTTCCTTTCTCCCTCCCTCCCTTTCTTCCTGTCTTCTTTTCTTTTTTGTGAGAATATTTAAGTTACACCGTCTTAGCAAATTTCAGTTACATAGCACAGTGTTATCAACTATGATCACCATGTTTTACGGTAGTTCCTCAGACGGTAATCATTTTATAGCTGAAAGTTTGTATCCCTTTAATAACCACTCCTTATTTCCCCCACCTTCCAGCCTCTTGCAACCACTTTACAACTCTCTTTCTATGAGTTTGAGTTTTTTTTTATTTCACATATGCGATGCCATACGGTATTTGTCTTTCTCTGTGTGACTTAATTCACTTAGCAGAATACCCTCAAGGTCCATCCATGTTGTCACAAATGGCAGGATTTTCTTCTTTCTCATAACTGAGTGATATTTTATTATACACACACACACATATATGTACACACCACATCTTCTTTATCCATTTGTTTATTGACATTTAGGTTGTTTCCATATCTTGGCTCTTGTGAATAGTGCTGCAATAAACATGGGAGTGCAGATATCTCTTTGATATCCTGTTTTCACTTTCTTTGGAAAATATATACCCAGAAGTGAGATTGCTGGATCATATGGTAGTTCTATTTTTAAATTTTTTGAGGAACTTTCATACTGTTTTCCTTAATGGCTGCACCAATTTACATTCCCAACCACAGTGCATGAAGATTTCACATTTTTGCCAACACTTGTTATTTTGATGGTAGCCATTCTAACAGGTATGAGTTGATAGCACATTGTGGTTTTGATTTACATTTCTCTCATGATTAGTGAGTGATATTGGGCACCTTTTCATGAATCTTTTGGCCGTTTATATATCTTTTTTTGGAAAAATATCTTTTCAGTTCTTTTGTCCAGTTTTTACTTGGATTGTTTTAAGTTTTTTGCTGTTGAGTTATATGAGCTCTTTCTGTATTTTGGATAGTAACGCCTTATCATCAGATACGGCTGGCATGTATTTTCTCCCATTCATTAGGTTGCCTTTTCATTTTGTTGATTGTTTTCTTTGCTGTGCAGAAGCTTTTTATTTTTATTTTTTTAGAGAGTAAGAGACAGAGATCATGGCGTGGGGGAAGAGCAGAGGACGAGGGAGAGAGAATCTTTTTTTTTTTTTTTAAAGATTTTATTTATTTGAGAGAGAGTGAAAGCAAGAGAGATCACAGAGGGAGAGGGAGAAGCAGACACCACTGAGCAGAGAGCCTGATGCAGGGTTTGATCCCAGGACCCTGAGATCATGACCTGAGCTGAAGGCAGATGCTTAACCAACTGAGCCACCAGGCAACCCAGGAGAGTCTTAAGCAGGCTCTATGCCCAGCACGGAGCCCAAAGCTGAGGCTCTCACAACCCTGAGATCATGACCTGAGCTGAAATCAAGTGTTGGAGGCTTAACTGACTGGGCTACCCAGGCGCCCCTGTGCAGAAGCTTTTTAATTTGATGTAGTCCTACTTGTTTATTTTTGCCTTTTTTCCTTTGTATTTGGTGTTAAATACAGTGTCAAAGTGCTTAACACCCCTGCTTTCTTCTAGAAGTTTTACAGTTTCAGGTCCATTTTCTCTTCTTTAATCGATCTTGAGTGTAAGATAGTGATCCAGGTTCATGGTTTTGCATGTGGCTGTCCAGTTCTCTCAGCACCTTTTGTTGAAGAAACTATCCTTTCCCCATTGTTTATTCTTGGGGAGCCAGTTTCTTAATTTTTTTTTTTTTTTTACCAAACATATCAGAGTTTAATTAGTCATGCTGTAATTACTGAGAATAAAATTGAATTGTTGCCATAATTTTTTGGGGAGAGAACAGAGGCCCTGTGTTTTCAACATAAAGGGTGAAGGTATTTAGTAAAAATCTTTTCTAACTATATTAGAACATAAGGTATGCACAGGCTTTTAGGCAAAGATAATATTGTTTAATATTTCATGTTTAAGGAAGTTTCTAACTTAACTGAACTCTGAATGGTTTTTAAGATATGACAGGACCTATGAAATTGAGTATAAAAAACTTAGAATGATTAGTTCTTGAAAGAGCCAGACACTTCCATAAGTAGTTGGTTTTTCCTTCAGTCTGATGGGCCATCAGTAGACAAGTCTGCTTCTCCTATGGTGGTCAGTCCTATAGCACCTCCTAGTATAGAACCCAGGACCTGCAAATCTTGGTCAGTCTTGATTTTGGGTGCTTCATATTTCTGTGAATGACAGGTTTTAATGGTTTCAATTGTTTTGAAAAGAAGAGGACAAATTTAGGGTATTGATGAAAGTTTTATGTGCAGAACTTTGCTGCCACAATTATTTGGTAATTTAAATGCAACCAGATCCAGTTTTTTATAGATGTGTTGATCCTGTGTATAGGAACCTCTGTGGCCTACACTGCTGATGGGTATGGATAGCCCTCCACCAAGGCAAGAATATCAGTCAGGATTTTTACCTCAAAACATTTTTGCATTTGAACATCTGATTTTGGAACACATGGCTTTTTGATTTATAGATAATTGCTACTGAACTTAATTTATATATAGTGTTTGGCCAAATATCTGTCACATGCCTAAGATGATTGCTGATTGAAAGAGCCTAGCTGAGGAATGTTTAACTGGTTATTCTTGAGTTTCCTTCATGAATCACTTGTATAGCTCTCTTTCACAAAACCATGTAATTTATACTCTGAGCTTTCGTCAAGAGTCTATGTAAGAAATAAGAAACATCTATGTCTCTACTTCTTTTGGAGGCTGATGGATGGAGGTAACTGTTATTGAAAGGCAATACATTATATGGAAGGAATATGGGCTCTGGTGCCAGAGGTTAGTAATTCTGGTGGTGGGAGGATATGCAGGGTGTCTTTTAGTTATCTCTATGTTTTCCAACAAAATAAAACATTTATTGGGTAATATGTACCTGGCACTGTGCTTGGCCTGAAGGTACAAAAGTAAGTAAGACTTGTCCTCTGCCCTTTAAAAAAAGATTCATTATTTAATAGTAAGAAAGCAGTATGACCCTATTGCTAATCAACATTTCAGTTATTTTGTTTGTGTCTAAGTTTTAGCTTTGGTTTTCTCATTGTAGGGTTTTTTTGTGTGTGTGTGTCCCCCACCCCCTGATTTTTCATATGTTGACTGGGGAATTGAGAGAGAGAGGAGAGGTGGTGATTGATTGATTGATTGATTCAAGCCATTAGCTAACATTTTGTGTTGGGAATCTATATATATTTCTTTACTCTGATTTACTGTCTTATATATTAATATTTCAGAATTACTGAGAGTATACTTGAATCAAAGAGTTAATTCTGTACATCTTGCTTGCTGGTACCAGAGTAGCTTGGTCAGAACTTCGACATTTATTTTTTTTTTTGTTCATTCATAACTAGTTTGCTGTTTTATTTTTTTAAAAGATTTATTTATTTAGAGATAAAGAGCGCATACACAAGCACGAGGAGGGGCAGAAGGAGAGAGAGAGAGAATCCCCAGCATACTAGATGCTGAGGATGGAGCCTGACGTGAGGTTCTATCTCATGACCCTGAGATCACGACCTGAGCCAAAACCAGGAGTCAGAGGCTTAATAGACTGAACCACCCAGGTGTCCCTCTAGTTTGCAGTTTTAACTACAAGACTCAGATATCAGACTATGCCTGTTTTGATGCAGTTCTTCAAAAGTATGCATTCATCATATAAAATAAAATTATTTCTTCAACTGTAAGAGAAAAAAGATTATATTAAAATGTGGCTTAAAATCATAGTCTGATTATATATTAATCTAATTGATAACAAAGATTTTTAAACTGGCAGTCATGATATTTGAAACATTTGAAATAAAAATGACTTATCTGGACATTGGTACTGAAACTAGGACTGAGAAAATATATTCAAATAGTCTATATTTATCATTATTATCTTATTTGAGAAACCATAGCTTACTAAATAGTTTATATAGAGAACACAGGTTTGTGTTGAGTCTCACCATGATCCAATTATTTTTCTTCTGGCATGGCTTACACCTCCTACACTGGCCTACATTCTGTTATGTATGTGCCACTGGAGGCAGGGATAGATCAGGGAAAATTAGAGTACAAGTCCTATTGATTTATAGGTTTTTGGCATAATTTTTGTTTGAGAAGGTTATGATGATGCTTATCTAAGTAATATTACTTTTCTAGTTGTATAGAGAGCAAAGTGAGGTTTAGAAAGATGACTTTTATCAAGATTACAAGTGATTTGCTTATTGTCTTTTTTTCCCAGCTTCTCGAGGGCAGGAACTTCAGGTATCTTGTTCATTGTTGTATTCTTAGTGTCTAGAACACTGGTTGGCGTGTGTAAATATTAGTATTAATTTCTCAGAGTTAAACTATGTAAGGGTTATCCTGTGTTCCCACTTATGTATACTCTGCCTTTAAACATGTATATTAATGTGTGATCTATAATATTAAGATAAATATGAACACACTAGGTACCTATTCAGGCAAGAACAACTTCTAGATACTTTGCCATGTTCACTTGCTCATCAGTGTACAAGATTATTGTGAACAAGCCTAGGTATAATGACCAGTGTGCTTAAATGAGAATGAAAGAACAGTTGCTCATTTAATGGTCTTTTAATGAGATGCATAAAATTCAGTCCATTTCCCTATTTCTTTGCAATTTAGTGATCTCAGGTTTCTTAGATGTCTTTTGGATACTTCTGAAGTAATTATGTAGTTTGGGAAGTTGGAAATTGCTGAAGTTGATGTGATGGGAATTAGGTGGTTTTATGTGTTTATCTTTTCCCCAATCCTAAAACCTATTTCCCATCTATTATCTGTATCATCTCCATCTCTATTCTCATAGATATATTCCTTAATCTTTCTCAAAATCCTTTGTGTTAAAAGTAGTTATAGTTTAAAGCTGCTGCATTATTTAGTTCTCATTAGGAAGTCACTTGTAACAGTAAATTTATTGTTTTCTCTTTAGCTTTGTAGGTGGCAGGTCTAATTAACAGGAACAAGGTACAGGTCACTAAAATGTAGAAATTTAAATAATATGTTCAAACAACATGTGTAAGTTCTTTTCTGGTCACTTCTTAGCCCTTATTTTTAGTCATTTACTTATTTTCACATGGTATTTTGACTGAATATTTTCATGCTTAGTTTTACTTGTGAGAAATTTCCCTTTAATTTGCAAAAAGCCATTTAACTCTGCTTATGTCATCTAGGCATATGGAAAAGATATTTTTAAGTTACTTGTTTGGATCATTTTAGAATGTGGTGACCTCAGATATGGGCAAATATTTTCTTAGCATTTGGTTAGAAGAATAAACATGGTATGCTCATTGAGAGAAATTTAAATTTTGACTTACATGATATGACAAGTTTCTCTTTGAAGTGATTTTTTTTTCAGTGTTAATACTGTTGCTTAATTACCCAGTGCCGCCACCTTCTTTTTTTTTTTAATCTGTGATCTCATTTCCTCTTTGTATAAAAGCCTCTATAAAGTAGACAAAGGTTGTTTTTATTATCCCTATTTTGCAGAGTAAGTTTTGGGCAAATCATTTGACTTCTGAGTTTCATTTTCTTTATCTGTAAAATAAGAACAGTGTGCAAGATAATCTCTGAGGTCCTTTCGAGCTCTATAATTCTGTGTTTATACCATTGTAAAATGAGGGAACAGAGACACAGACAAGTTAAACACTTGGCTAAGTTCAAATAATGAATTAATAATAAAACCTTTTTATCTAACTTTCTGATTAACTGTTTATTGACCCTTTCCCATAATCCTTATGCCTATTACTGAAACTGCTGATTTCTTTCCTATTTGAAAATACAGCTGTTTACAAAATTATGCTATAGATATAATCCTTTTTTAAAAAGCTCAAATATGTTTCTACATTTTCAAGTTAAATCCTTATAATTTAGTAGGTGCTCATTCATATTTTTTAAAAGGGGGAGGTCTTATAAATATCAATTCCCATAGCAACTAAAGACAAATCAGAAAAGAAAGCATATCTGAAGTTATGTAGTATAAGTCAGAAGTAAACCAGTCTCTCCTGTAGCAAAAGAAAAAATAGGAAAAATTCTTTATTAAAAGATTATTTATTTATTTATTTATTTATGAGAGAGAGAGAGAGAGAGAGAGAGAGAGAGAGCACGTGAGTGGGAGAGAGCTCGAGTGGGGAGAGGGGCGGATGGAGGGGGAGAGAGAGAGAGAGAGAGAGAGAGAGAGAGAGAAGCAGACTTGCTTTTGAGCAGGGAGCCTAATGATGCAGGGGCTTGATCCCAGGAGCTTGGGATCATAACCTGAGCCAAAGGCAGACGCTTAACTGACTGAGCTACCCAGGTGCTCTGGGCATATTCTTTAAAAAAAAAATTTTTTTTTTAGTATAGTTGGCATGCAATGTTACGTTACTTTCAGGTGTACAACAAAGTGATTCAGCAAGCTTATACATTATGCTATGTTCACCACAAGTGTTAACTGTCCTCTATGCATCATATTACTTATTATTGACTATATTCCTTATGCTGTGCCTTTTATTTCCATGACTTACTTATTCCATAGCTGGAAGCCTGTATCTCCCACTGTCCTTTACCTCTTTTGCTCAGCCCCCTACCCTACTTCCTTCTGGCAGTCATTTGTTCTCTATATTTGTAGGTCTGATTCTGTTTTTTGTTGTTTATTCATTTGTTTTGTTTTTATATTTTATATTTTATTTTGTTTTTGGATTCCACATATGAGTGAAATCATATGGTATTTGTTATTCTCAGTCTGACTCATTTCACTTAGCATAATACCTTCTAGGCCTATCCGTGTTGTCTCAAATGGCAAGATCTCTCTTTTTTTTTTTTTTTTTTCTGGCTGCTTAATATTGCATTCCATACCACATCTTATTTGTTTGTCTGTCAGTGGATAGGAAAGATTCTTAAGTGACAATTTTCTTCCATCCTTTTATTGATCCAAAATTTGTATTTGAGTATGTGGTAAGCATTGGAATGATTTGAGCTTTCTTTTGTTGACTGAATTTACATATATTGCTGTCATGAGTGTTTGTAGAAAGATGTTTTATATTATTTAGAAAGTTAGATTAGACTTCTCAACCTTAAGGGTTTGTGATTGAATTCCTTCCCATTCCTCACCTCAGTGGCAATCCCTTCAACAACTCTTCAGGATTGCATTGATCTTGTAAATTATGACATTTTATATAGATATAACACATTAATTTCTAGATGAGCGAGGATGAGGTATTTATGTCTTATGTAAAGTCTTATGTAAAACTTTATTTTACAGTTGAGAAAACTGAGGTCCAGTGAGGTTAATTCTGTGACCCACGGCTATATAGCTAATTAGTGACAAAATGATTGGAATTTAGATATGCCAATTATCAAACTAAAACCCTTCTGTTTGGGATGAATAGGTATCTGGATTCTTTTCTGTACTCAGCTAGATTTATAGTCTAGATTTTTACCAAACACCTATTCCAGTGCTGTTTTTATATTTAAAAAAACATTGTAATAATTTATGAACCAAAATTTAAAATCCAAAAGCTGCATTATAGTAGCTCA
Organism: Callorhinus ursinus; assembly: GCF_003265705.2. Taxonomy (NCBI): domain Eukaryota; kingdom Metazoa; phylum Chordata; class Mammalia; order Carnivora; family Otariidae; genus Callorhinus; species Callorhinus ursinus. The sequence continues at coordinate 9,383,646 of NW_027397070.1, forward strand.
CACTTAAAATATAACAGCATATGGAACTACAGTTTTTCACAGTTGGTTTCCTACTTGGTATGATTTAGATCTTTAAATTTTTAGAATACAATCTGAGCCAGTTTCAAAAATATTATGTTCAAAAGCTGTAGGTATTTAAAAAATCTATATTTATTTTCTCTTCTTAGTCTCTATAAGTTATTTATTTTAATTTAAACAATTACTCCACATAATTCTTTTGTATAAACCGTTAGTAGAATTATGGTTATTGATTTAAAACAAAACCAGAATTTAGTAGTAGATTATTGAAAGCTAAAATATTCTTTAACAGCTCAAAGTCAGGAAATTTATAGTTAACATTTCCATGATTACTAGACCCTTGCTCTGTAATATAAAAGATTTTTAAAGGATCATATAAGGAAAGAATACGACCTATGACATACCATTAAAAAAAATCTCAGAAGTTAAGAGAAACATTATAATTAACCAGAAAAGGAAAAAAATAAAGGAAGTGAATGAATTCTTCTATTTCTTACTTATATTATCTAAGTAAATAATTTTCTCTTGGTCTATAGACCCTGTTTTATATATCTGTATTATTTTATGCTGAAAAAGTGATACAGAAAAGCTCATATGTTCTTGTGGTCGTGAGGTTTGCTAGCAGAACTCTTCAGGGCCTTGGAGAATAGTGATGCTGCACTCCATTCTGTGGTAAACTGGGAACAGATGAGGATTTGTATCACTGCTCCACCACTTACCAACAGCTTGACCTTGGGCAACTTTCTTAACTTCTCTAGTCCTCAGTATTTTCACCTGTAAAATAGTGATCATAATGCCTGGTTTACAGTGTTTTGTAATCATGTATGTAAAAAATGTTTAGTGCCTGTCTTATAATAAGCTCTCACTAACAGTTCTTTTCCTTCTGCTCTCCTTTACCTGTTACCTGTAGACCCACACTCCACCTCTTCTCTCTTCACTAGTCCAGTTCCACGTAATGGACTAAGGCTGTAAAGTAGGACTTCAGATGGCAAGTAACCGAACTAAATAAACACAACTAGGACTAGGACTGCTCTTCACATCATTCCTGGCTAGTGCACTGGGTAGGCTGCTCTCCTGGAGCAGGTGCCCCTCAAGTTCTGTGATATCCTTAATAACATCAGAACCCCTGGACAATGACTATGGATTCTCTTAGTGAGGCTCCATGCAGCTTTTATGGCAGCTACAGTCCTGCTCCTTCAGGACCTTGAATTCTCTCCAATACAATGGTTTTTTTCTAAGAATATTCTTTTAAAGAATATTATAGTTTTATAGTTTTCCATATTAAGGAAAGTACTACATGTCTAAATATATTTTATAAACTATCCCAAATTAGGTTAATAAAGTGATTTATTACTCCTACTTAAAAAAATTCTGAGGTTCCAGCCTTTGGGTATATAGGAAAAGTTTTAATTTTTTTTTTAGCAATTTTTTAAAAATAAAATATCTTGATTCTCAGGTTTATAATATTTTAGTTTTTTGGGGGGGTACCAGGCCTGTCCTTCACTAACTTCTGTTCCTAGGTTATGAACATCTGTATGTATAAGCAGTTGGCCTACAGCAGGACTCTTGAGAACTTAAGAGAGATGTTCCCATAATGAACTAAAATACTGTTACTTTTGTGGAAACAAAAAGTTAGGTTGTGAGGTTTTACTCTTTCAGCTGTAGTATGGATTTACATGGGCATCTGTGGAGTGGCCTGGGAATTGGATAATCTTTTAAATATTATTTCAGAAACTAGGTAGAGTTACCAAAGATTGACCCATATATCCACTTTTATTTTTTTTTAAAGATTTTATTTATTTATTTGAGAGAGAGAATGAGAGAGAGAGAACACACGAGAGGGGGGAGGGTCAGAGGGAGAAGCACACTCCCCACTGAGCAGGGAGCCCGATGCGGGACTCGATCCCAGGACTCCAGGATCATGACCTGAGCCGAAGGCAGTCACTTAACCGACTGAGCCACCCAGGCGCCCCCCATATATCCACTTTAGGACAAGAAGTCCTCCGTGAATTGATGCTGTCTCCAGGAATTGAGGCTGTCTCCGGGTTGTCAGGGCTGGTCTGCCCTACACCTCTGTTAGAACAACTGAGAAAAAGGGAGATGATGATAAAGGCAAAGATGAAGAGTAAAGTTTCTCTTCTCTTCACTCTCAGAACCTACTGCTATCGCTTGGGTTGGTAGTACCTTTGGAGGGATTTATTCAGGTATCCCCCCACACACACACATACACATACACATACACCTTTTCCTATAGAAAGGAACATATTTGAAAATGGATTAGAGAACTTTATCATCTGAAAGATAAGAATATATTAGGGAAAACATTTATATCATTATAACTTGAATAATTTGTTCTCATTTTATAATTAGGTCAGCTGTCTTATCAAAACAATCTTCATGGTTAAGTTTATTATATTTTCTTTTATCTTTTCTTTCCACAATTCAGTAAGCCATCAACTCAAATAGAAATCTTTTGCTATTCAGATTTTTTTGTAGTATTTATATCTAAATAATTTCACTTTTGTAGTAATTTTCTTCTTGCAACCAAAACAAAATATTGTATGATTTTATGAATAGGCCACTCGGCAGAACAAAAAATATGGTTCAGATTTAAAGAGAACCACTTTATGTTCTATTTTAGATTTATATTGTATATAAAAGGTGCCTCGCATGGCAAAATTGTAATTTTAGTAGTATAAAATTGTAAAGGGCACCATGACTCATAGAATCCCTCAGTGGATGTTGATGGAACACTGGGTAGGCATTATGGAGGAGACTGGATGTGGAGAGGGAGTCCAGAGATTAATAAAGGATAGACTGTTCCTTCAGGGAGCTTACATTGAAGTTGGGGGGATAGTTATATATAAAAAAATAAGTACACTAGAATTTTTAGAACTTGAAGACCCATTAAAAACCTGGAAGTTAGTTGAATTGAAAATCCTAGGAGCTTGGTAATTTGCTTGACAAATTAATTTGTCCATGGGCCTGAGACAAGGTTTGCTGCATCTCCTATCCTAGTAGTGGCATGGTTTCATGTCTGGGATTCCAAGCAAAGCAAAAGTACTGTTCTGTTTGCTATTTGGATACGACTGTGCCTGACTAGAGTTGGAGAACTAGGAAATCAGAGACAGATGGAAGAACTTAGGCATAGGACAGAAGTAGCAACAGGTATATGGCCAGAATCAGACACAGGGACACCACCTTGAGATCTAGTAATTATGAGTCAAAGTAGGCATAAGAGTCAAAACCAACTCTTCAGTAAGTAATTAAGAGCAGACTGGAAGGAAAGAGGCAGTGTCTGGCCCAGCTCAACTTCCTTTAAGAATTGACCTTATCACTTATGGAACAAGCACCATATAAATGGGCTGCCTGGATGCAGCCCACTTTTAATTATTCAGTCTAGATTTTGTCTCATTTCTCCTGCTTTATGATTTCTCTCTTTGTTCTTTAGTTACACCCTTTTCTTGCCCTTAGGAATTTAATTCTTCTTGGCCACTACTTTGCCTCCAGGAGGCTATAGCTCTTCCTCTCTTTCTTGGCAATGATTTTCCTCCCTGATTCCACAGGGCCCAGGGTCTACCCCACTGATGTTATTTTCATCCGGCTCATATTGGCCTTGCTAGCAGACCTAAGCATTCTGGGACACTTCACCTTACTTTGGAGAAGCATATGTTGACCCTATGGTGCTTAAATGTGGCCTGTTTAGTGATGATGATGGAAACTGCTATCATAGAGGCTGACTGTGGTAAACTGCTTGAGCCAGCTAAGAAGCCAAAAATGGAATGCATCTCTGGGCCCTTTCTTTTCACATTTATAGCTCAGCCTCTCTGCACTTGTGCTCCCAGTGTCCTCTAGAGCGAGGCCCGATTGTTGTGGCTTCAGTCAGCTTCTTAACAGAAGTGTCCATGGAAGAAAGTGGCCTATGTTCTTTTCTCGTTCGTAGCATCACACTCTTCATAACTAATGTCCTGAAAAAGATAAATTACTTTATCTGCCCAAATAGAAGATACACTTTTATCTCCTCAGAAAGGAGGGAATTGCCTTTATTCCAGTTTTTGAGTTACTTTCTGAGCATCAGGCAGTATTTTAAAAATAAAATATAAACTATTGTTCGGAGAAGGCCTGTCAGCCTAAAATGACCCCAATCAGTGCTAGTTGGGAACAGTTTCCCTTCATAAGGTTGACCCCCCCAAAAAAAGAAATGAAAATAACTTAACACAGATTTAGTAATTATTCCTGGTGGCATAACTTTCAGGTGTTGGATATCTTAGTAAACAAAGTGAAAGAGCAATAAAAGAAGGGCAATAATTTAAGTGGTGATGTTGTAACAGTGCACAACTGCATGTGTATCTATAGGACAGGTGGAAAAAATAATGTTCTAATGTTATTTAAATGGCTTTGGACAAAAGCTCAGTGGCAGCATTATATTTGGATACCAAAATCCTATTATCTCAAACCCTTTAGAGGTTGTATGTTACGGTATAAAAGAGACATCTTTTACAGAGCCTCTCTCAGCTGACTCAGGTCTGAACTGTTACCCCTGATCTGTACCTCACCCTATCCTTCTGACCACTGGCATTGTTTTTGATCCTCCCATTATGCTGTTTATGTTCCCTTTCAGATTATTTTTTAAAGATTTTATTTATTTATTTATTCATTCATTCATTCATTTATTTGTTTTAGAGAGAGAAAGAGAGTGCACTTAAGCACGAGCAGGGGAAGAAGCAGAGGGGAAGGGAGAGGGAGGAGAAAGAAGCTCGAGCAGACTCATTGCTGAGCCCCAGTCCCATGACCCTGAGATCATGACCTGAACGAAAACCAAGTGTTGGAAGCCTAACCGACTGAGCCACCCAGGCACTTCCCACTTCAGATTTGATGCACATGTTTGACTCCCTAACCACATTGCTGAATTTGGCTGTAGTGCCGCCTCTTCATCCATAGGGCATCTCTGAACTACCTTGGTAACTCTACTTCTAGACTGATTTACTCTGTCCTGATGGGATCCTTTTAGTCTGGAGCCTGAGAGGGTTTTACCGGAGGTGAGGTTACCATGAGGCTAATGAAGTTTAAATTCCAGGTTCCATGCTCACTTGGTTTCCTGTGGGATTCTGGAAGTTGTAGAATGTTCCAGGTGGAGAGAGGAAGCAGGTTGCAGTCAGGAAGCATTTCTATGTAAACATTTATGTTGCTCAAGAGATCTCAGAGAAAGGAACTTGAATCTCTACAGCTTCAGCGTTTTAGGGTGATTTCTTGTCACATTCTAAATAAATATTTACTTTTGTACCAAATTGTGCCTTCATAATTTTGTGTTCTTATTCTTAGAAAGGATCACACAAACTGTATATCTTTAGGCCACACAAAATCCCAGTGGGATCTGCCACTGGTTTTTACTAAATGAGGTACCTGAGTGTTTTGCTAGTACTTATTTACCTGCATTTACTAACACACAACTTAGAAGAATAAACAAACTAAGTAGAATCTAGAGAATACCCAAATGACTCTAAAATCAATGCTTTGCTGACTCTTTTACAAGAGAACTGGAACTTGCTGGCAGCCAGTATATTGCAGTGTTAGTATTAGTGACTGCTGTAAGACTAGAATTCACATACTTACTTTAGTTCAAGTCGGCATGCCTCTGTGGAATGCCTACTGTGTGTGATCAAGGTGCTGGGCCAGAATCATTTTTTAGTTTAAATGCAATTTAAGAGTCATTTGAAATTGTCTTAACAGTGAAGTATTTTTAGTTCCTCGGAACTCTAATAGTAGTTCTCTTTAAAGAAATAAAAAGTTGGAGCCACTGTGAAAAATATGATTAAGTGCCAGGGAACAACAATGATAAATTGTTGGCAAAATCATTTGATGTTCTCTGAAACAAAGAGACTTGTCAGTCTGCCAGTGCTAAGGGTTTCAGTGCAGAGGATATAAAATGAAAAGTATCCTTAATATTTTTTGTAGATAGTTTCATAGATGATGGCCCTGGGTAGGTTTGGGGTAACTATTTTTCAAACCAAGGAACCCTAAATTGAAAATAAACTGCTTTATGTTCATCATTTCATCATTGTTTTAAAATGTGTCATTCAATCAGTATCAAATACTTGTGTTTGAGAAATATCATAAAATTCCTAAAAGACAAGTAAATATATAATGTCAGGTACTGGTAAATGTTTTGAAGAAAAACAAAGTCAGAGGAGAGAGATTGATGTTTGGGGTGGGGGTGCTGTTTTAGAAATGCTGTACTGACTTCCTAGCTATTCCTCGAATTTGCCAAGCAGATCCCCACTGGTTAGAACCTTTTTTGCACTTGCAATTGCTTCTTCCTGGAAAGCTTTTTTCCTTCAGTCTACTGCTTCAGTTATTTTCTGACTTCACTCAGTTTAAAAAAGTAGTATCTTCTACCATTCTGTTCTTTTTCCCTACTGGTCAAGCATATCTTTACCATTTGATTTTGGGAATCAAAGAGATTAAAAGAAATTCTTGGGGCACTTGGGTGGCTCAGTCAGTTAAGCATCTGCCTTCAGCTCTTGTCATGATCTCAGGGTCCTGGGATGGAGCCCCGTGTTGTCGGGTTCCCTGCTCAGCAGGGATTCTGCTTGTCCCTCTGCCCCTCCCCCTGCTTGTGCTCTCGCTCTCTCTCTCTCAAATAAATAACAAAATCTTTAAAAAAGAAATTTTTTGATAAATCCTTTGCTATCTGAACTCTTACTACTTGCTATCAAATTCAGAAATTAAAGAGATTTTTAAAATATCTCTTGCTATTTGATCTGTATATCTGAATTAGGAACCAAGTAATTTTGTATAGTAAAGGATACTTGTTTTCTTCATAGCACTTTATACCCTCTGATTTGTCTTTCTGTTTGTCTGCCTGACTCCCTCACTCCTTCCACAGTGGCTGTGGAATGGCTGGGACTTTGTTTTGTCCACTGCTCTATCCCCATCACCTGGAACAGTGCCTGGTACCTAATCAATTCTCAATAAATATGTGTTAAATATATGTGTTAATAGATGAATGAATTATTGCTCTCTAGCTATGTTGATTTTCTTTCACTTGCTTACATTTACTAACCTCTTTCCTTTGCAGAGGTTATTTCATTATGTGCTTAATATCTGTCTCCTTCTATATTATAAATTCTGTGCGGCTAGAGACCATGGTACCATTTACTTGTCAGTACCTAGCTAATGCCTAATATGTAGTAGGTACGGAAACATTCTGTGGGGGAATGAATGAATGAATGATTAGGAGAAGTTCCTAGTAGGAACACCATATCTAATCTAATGGAAGTTAAGGGAAGTGAATTTCAAGCTGGGATCTGAAAAATGAGGATGAATTAGCAGGTGAAGACCACCAGGCAGAGTGTTCTGGAGCTTAAGCTCAGACTTTATCCTAAAAGCAATAGAAGAATTTTAAACAAAAAAGTGGCACTATCAGACTTGCATTTTAGATGGACCATTTTTCAGTGGTGTTAGGAATAGACTGGATAGGGCACCTGGGTGGCTCAGTTGTTAAGCGTCTGCCTTCGGCTCAGGTCATGATCCCAGGGTCCTGGGATCAAGTCCCGCGTCAGGCTCCCTGCTCACCAGGAAGCCTGCTTCTCCCTCTCCCACTCCCCCTGCTTGTGTTCCCTCTCTCACTGTGTCTCTCTCTGTCAAATAAATAAATAAAATCTTAAAAAAAAAAAGGAATAGACAATGGGCAGTGTCAAAGCAGAGAGACTGTTTGGTGGGAGGCTTTCGTGATAGATGGTTGTGGTCTCCATTGGGTTCTTGGCAATGGGCAGAGAGAAGTAGATACACTTGAGAGATTTTTAGAAGGCCAAATAAGTGATTGGGGCTAGTGAGGGAAAGGGAAGAGTTCAGTATGATTCCAAGCTTCCACCTTAGGCAAATGAGAAGAACATAGGGCTATTCACTGAGACTGTGTACTCAGAGGGAGGAGTCATCTAAGGAGAAAAGAGTCTGAGGAACCCTTAAGACCTATCTAAATTGAGCCTGAGCCTTAAGGCTGAGCCTTAAGAACTTGGTAATATAGCTGAATTTTCTAGGTATAGATACTGAGAAGCCTGGAAAGAAATAATCAAAATAATCAAAATGTTAATAGTATTAGAAGTCTAGTTATGTTTCTAAATTTTTCTTAATAAGCTTTGGTTATCATTATTGATGTGTTTTATGAAGGAAAAGTAATAAACTTTTAAAAATTATATTAGGGTCTGCCATAGGAAATGCTTTACCAAAAAAACCCAAGGACACAAAGCTAAAGCCTTCCTAGGCTATTCCCAATGAAAATAAAGTATTGAGTATTTTATAGTTTTCTGAGTACAGATCCTTTGCCTCTTTGGTTAGATTTATTCCTAGGTATCTTATGATTTTGGGTGCAATTGTAAATGGGATCAACTCCTTAATTTGTCTCCCTTCTGTCTTGTTGTTGGTGTATAGGAATGCCACTGATTTCTGTGCATTGATTTTATATCCTGCCACTTCACTGAATTCCTGTATGAGTTCTAGCAGTTTTGGGGTGGAGTCTTTTGGATTTTCCACATAAAGTATCATATCATCGGCATTCAGATGTGGTATATATACACAATGGAATATTATACAACCATCAAAAGGAATGGGATCTTGCCATTTGCAACGACGTGGATGAACTGGAGGGTGTTATGCTGAGCGAAATAAGTCAATCAGAGAAAGACATGTATCATATGACCTCATTGATATGAGGAATTCTTTATCTCAGGAAACAAACAGGGTTGCTGGAATGGTGGGGGGGCGGGAGGGACGGGGTGGCTGGGTGATAGACATTGGGGAGGGTATGTGCTATGGTAAGTGCTGTGAATTGTGCAAGACTGTTGAATCACAGATCTGTACCTCTGAAACAAATAATGCAATATATGTTAAGAAAAAAAAAAGAAGAAGAAGATAGCAGGAGGGGAAGAATGAAGGGGAGTAAATCGGTGGGGGAGATGAACCATGAGAGATGATGGACTCTGAAAAACAAACTGAGGGTTCTAGAGGGAAGGGGGGTGGGAGGATGGGTTAGCCTGGTGATGGGTATTAAAGAGGGCATGTTCTGCGTGGAGCACTAGGTTTTATGCACAAACAGTGAATTATGGAACACTACATCAAAAACTAATGATGTAATGTATGGTGATTAACATAACAATAAAAAAATTTAAAGAAAATAAAGTATTGTTCTGCATAGAAGCCCACTGTGGAATGGGTTCACCTTTAGCGTGTGTGTGTGTGTGTTTTGTGTGTGTATGTGTTGGGAGTTGGGGCAAGAGAGGAGTGGTCATTCAGAAATTTAACCATTTCATTCAAAGAAGGTCTGCTGGAGCCAGAAAGTGTCTCTTACTTATTCACTTATCCTTAGTCTTCAGCACAGTCCCTGACAGTAATGGCTTAAGTGAAAGCTGTTATTTTGGATTTTGTTATTAACACACTTATTTTTATTTATATCACTATTCACTGTAATTGTTATACAGTGATGTTATTTGTGTCATCTTGGTTTGTAGGTAGATTGGGGCCAACTCGACTATTTAGTTGTTGACATGCCACCAGGAACTGGAGATGTGCAGATATCAGTCTCACAGCATATTCCCATTTCAGGTAATCTTAAACTTTAAAGTAATTTGTGCTGTCTTTGTTATTTTGCTATTGCCATATAGAAAAACAAACTCTATGACAGGCAAACATTTTTATGTCTTACAAAACCGTTATTTATAAATTTTTATTTAGGGATCAGATTCATAAATTAAAATTTTCAAAATATTACCAGACTGAGTGTGTTTACAAAAACGTAAAGACATTTTGAAAAGGTGGTGATATAAATCTGTGTTCTAGAAAAACAATAACACTTAAATATTGTTTAGGTAGAACATGGCTGTTTGGTTCACAGTCACCTGCAGTGACTGCTACATGGAAGGCACTCAGTAAATATTTATTCAGTAAATACTGAATATAAGTAAATATTAGGAAAATTTGGCTTTTTGGTAAATATGAGTATGGGAAAATTTTATATTCAGCTGATTATTTAATGTTAACCTTAAGAGGGCAATAAACATATGAGCTTACATCAACTACACAATACTTCATTATGGTAGTAGATATCTTTTCTGTGATACAGAATTTAAATATCAGTAGTTAGCTTTTGTGTTGAATCTGTTTCCAAGGATTTTCCTAAATTCCAGTGGAGAAATAATTGTAAATCTCTCTTATATATAAGGACTTTGGGGAAATAATGGAATTTTTTTTTAAGATTTTATTTATTTATTTGACAGAGGGAGACACAGCGAGAGAGGGAACACAAGCAGGGGGAGTGGGAGAGGGAGAAGCAGGCTTCCCGCTGAGCAGGGAGCCCAATGCGGGGCTCAGTCCCAGGACCCTGGGATCATGACCCGAGCCAAAGGCAGACGTTTACCGACTGAGCCACCCAGGCGCCCCAGTAATGGAATTTTAAAATGTCATTACAAATCAGTTATCTATGGGTAATAAATAACCAAGAAATATTACTGACATTTAATCATCAAAAGGTTTAGAATCTAGATTTTTGATAAATTATACACATTGATTGGAAATATCAATATAGCATCATGAAAATGATTTTTTTTTCAGGCTGCCCCAAAGGGCAGTAACATGAATATTTTAGATATTTAAATATATTTGTTACCTTATTTGAGTTTGAGACTTTTTCTTTGGTGAAGCAAGCTGGAAAGTATGAGATGGGAGTAAATTGAAATGACATAGGAAAGTAGTTGAATACATCGTTTTTGTAATCAGTGTACTAGATAGTCTGCTTTTGGTTTTTTTAAGTAGTTTTCAGACTTGTGTATCTCTGAATCCTAAGAATACTCACTAAAAGTTTATTGAATAAAATGTGCTCCTGGCACCTTGAAATGCCTGTTGCAGACTTCCAAAATGCTTACATTATTTATGTGTATAATATATTGATAGAATTGGGCTAAATTATCATCTGTTCCCTGAATTGTGACTTGGTACATTGAAAAAGTGAAATTTACTTCACACAGATAAACTGATAGCCCCAAGCAATTTACCTTTATTTAGTCAGATAACAGCCCCACTATTTGGATAGGATTTATGATTATATCACCCTATTTTTATTTGTGCTTATACTCTAAAACCAACAATGTATAGATTGAGGTTAAGATTTGCTTCTTTCGGGGCACCTGGGTGGCTCAGTCAGTTGAGCATCTGCCTTCGGCTCAGGTCATGGGCCCGAGGTCCTGGGATCGAGCCCCGCATCGGGCTCCCTGCTCGGCGGGGAGCCTGCTTCTCCCTCTCCCACTCCCCCTGCTTGTGTTCCCTCTCTCGCTGTGTCTCTCTCTGTCAAAATAAATAAATAAATAAAAACACTCAAGGCAAAAGATATATCACATATTTAAAAAAAAAAAAGATTTGCTTCTTTCTTATATGCTAAAATTTAACCAGTAATATTTCTTTATTCCTTTCCTTTGATGAAGAGTCTGCCCTGTAATAAATAGGTCATTAATATCATATGATAATAAAAAGCAGCATTTTTTTGTTGTAGTGGTGGTAAAACATAACAGTTCAGTAGTATTGAGTACATTCATATTGTTGTGCAACCATCACCACCATCCAACTCCAGAACTTTCTCATCTTCCCAAACTGAAACTCTATCTGTTAAACAATAACTCTTCATTTCCTCTTCTTGCTAAATCCTGATAACCACCATTCTTTCAGAAACAGTATTTTTTATGTTAAGATGAGGAAATGAGGAATGAGAAAAATATATGAGGAAAATATATTTTAAAGGATAGATAAATTTTACATATTCAGTATTGACTTTATGCTTCAATAATAAAATTTTAGATCAACAAATATTTATTCATATAAATATAGATGCTAAGCACTATAGAAGATCCAGGGGTAATTAAGTCACAGTTATTTTCCCTAGACCAGAGTTCTGTGATACTCAGAACTTTTTTGAGATTGATTAATATATGGGTTCTCCCCAGGGAGATGTATTTGTATCTACAGAAATACTATTTTAATGTGTCATTTCAGGAAGCCCACAGTTCTTAGGTTAGAAGCCCCAGCTCTAGAAGATAGAACAAGGGGAAGGGCAGGGGGGGGCGGCAAATGGCTGCTAAGAAAAGAAGTACGATTCAGTGTGAAAAGTGCGATATGAGAAATCTAAACCCCATGATATCAGGGCTCTCACAGGACAAAGAGATCATGGATTTGAGGGGAATTATAAAACACTGATGGAGATGAGCTTTAAAGAGTAAATATGAGGGGTGCCTGGGTGGTTCAGTCTGTTAAGTGTCTTGACTCTTGATTGCAGCTCAGGTCATGATCGCAGATTCTCTCTCCTCTCTCCCTCTGCCCCGCCCCCGTGTGCTCTCTCTTGGTCTCTAAAAAAAAAAAAAAAAAGATTAAATATGATACGTTGTAGGGCGCCTGGGTGGCTCAGTTGGTTAAGCGACTTGCCTTCGGCTCAGGTCATGATCCTGGAGTCCCAGGATCAAGTCCCACATCAGGCTCCCTGATCAGCAGGGAGTCTGCTTCTCCCTCTGACCCTCTTCCCTCTCGTGCTTTCTATCTCTCATTCTCTCTCTCTCTCTCTCAAATAAATAAATAAAATCTTAAATAAATAAATAAATAAATAAATAAATATGATACGTTGTAGAGCATTCAGGATAGCACCATACCTTGTTTGCTTTGCTTTTTCTCAGCCTAAGGGGAAGAAATCAGAAAATGAAACTTCGGGTGTTCATTATTCTATTATAGAAACATAACATATATTTTACTTCCCATTAAAAAAAAAAGTGATGCATTAAAAAAAAATAGGGCCAGGTACTAAAGATGCTTTTGAAAATTCATAAACTTAGTGATTTCTGGACTATGGAAGTAAAATTATTATTTATTAGTATTTTCTAAATTTTCTTTAATGAGCATGTATATATTTATCATTTTAAAAAGTAAATGGAAAGCACTAATTTTTTAAAGACATCTTTCTGTATAAGTAGGCACCATGATAATTGCCCATTATTAATAAACTGCCATTTAAGGACAGTCTTTCATATATTAATTTTTCTATTTAATTATCACAGGTATTATCCTTATTTTCTTAAATCTTTGAAGAGTTAAGCAGCTTTCCCAAGGTCACACAGTTACAGTAGTTCATAGCTGAGGCTCATATCAGTTCTGATTGTGTTTAAAGCTCATGCTCTCAACCTGTACTTAAAGCTGTTCTAATACAAAGCCCAACAAAATTTGACTTAGTGATTTTCTGAGTTTAATTCTAGTCCATTCAAACTCATTAGGTTGAAATTAGCCTAATTATTCCCTGATAAAAATAAATTTGTTCATGAATGTGCCTAAACCTGTGCACCCCTATGTGACAAGTATCCAACTAACAGTCTGTATTAATGTTTACTATGTTCAGTTTTGTTTCTGTTTTGATTCCTGAGAGATTGCTTTGGGCTTCTTTAACTCATATATTCCAGGGAAGGTCTGGAGATAGTCTAGAAGCAGTCTCCTTTGACCTTTAGGAGTAGAGCCCCAAATGATTCTTGGAAAGACCAATATCATCTTTGGGCTGATCATACTGGTCTTGGACAGCTAGTTTCTAGGAACACTGGCTCTCAGTATAGAATTGCAACTATCAGTGTTAGTACATTCATACTATGGGTCATTATGTCAATATTAAAATTAACAGCAATGAAAAGACTAGATTTTCAGCACTGAACATCTATTAATTTTATACTTAGAAAAAAAATCCAGCAATAAAAGTATCCTACCAAAATGATGTGTGTAGGGTGGGAGGGAGATACATGTGATTGTGTGTGTGTGTTTATGCGTGCGTGTGTGTTAAAGGCTTAGTTCCTCAGGTTTGGGCTATCTCCCAGGAAGGGTACCAACCAATGAGTGGCTGAACTGGTTTGAATCATGGCTTTCATCAGTTTATATTATCCGGAACAGCCTATCAGATCCATATCATTCTTTCTAGGCCTAAATGAATTATCTCTTCTCTAATTATGAACCCAATTTTCCTTTCCTCTTATCATTGACTTTAGAACTCTTTTAAGATACTCTGTGTTCTACCTTTTCTTATGTCCCATATTCCATAAACCATATAAGCTTTTTAAACTCCCATTTGAGCCCCCTCTGTGATTTGACTTCCCTCTCCTTCCTCCTAAACTCCTTCACATAACCTGGGAGTCCCCTCCCAAAACCCTTAGGTACTCACTGCCCCCTCTATTCTCCCTTTACTTCCCAAAGTTTCTGTCTTTTTATATATTTGACCCTCACTTAGACTATCTTTCTTCTCTAATCAGTGGATACCCAGATCCTGCATACCCTTTATTTCAAATGTCTACTCCCTGTCATCTTCCTCAAATTCCTACTTGGGAATCATTTCTTCGTCTTTGGAATTCACGTAGCATTTCATTTAGACCACTCCTATAGCACTTCTAATGTTCTCCATTTATAGCCTGCAAAGCTGTGTTTTCTTCAGACTGTTACTCCCTGGAGGGCTGAGGATTTGTTTAATTCGTCCTTGTATTTCTCACAGTGCCAAACTCCGTGCCTTCCTGTAACCACTCAGGAAATGTTGGATCAGTGAATGAGTGTTTTATCTTCTCAACTGGGATGTAAGCTACTTGAATACAGAACTTTTTCCTATTCATCATAGTATTTCTTAGGGTACCTTGGACAGTGGCTTATGTAATTAATATTGATTGAATAAATAATAAAACTAGTTGACTAGTTATCACCTTTTATATAAACAGATTTGTGCCTCCTTATCTTTCTTACCATCCTGCTAGCTCAGTCTTGTGATCTCCTCCACCCCAACTGCTTTTACCCAGGTGGTTTTTCTGTATAAGTTTAAAAAGGCATTTATTAAAAACAGGCATTTTATTTCATTCTTTGAGAGAAAAATACTTTCATTTTAGGGATTTATTTATGCTGTCCTTTTTCCTGTTCTATATATATAATGTCCTTGTGGCTAGATGATACCTTTTAATATTAACTTTGTTTTGGTGTCTGGGAAATAATGTGCATGTGGACACTTGCTATTTGGTTACATACAGGCTCTGTACCAAATTATTAGGGAGAATCACTAGCATTGCTCCATTGTAAGACAGTAGTAAATTCTCTCATTTACTTGCAGGGATGCTTAGCAAGGTGCTAACTGCCTCTCTGACTATTTATCCTTACCGGTGGAATACTTGCCTACCCCACAGATCTGTAAGGATCAAATAAGATAATGTAAAAGTTCCATCTAAATGTATTACAATTTTTTAGAAACTACTTTGAGTTTTTTGGTGGGGGTGGTGGTGAGATGTTGTCAATTAGAAAGAGCCTTTATGTCAACTTTGCATATCTCCAAGCCATGTTGAGAATGAAATGAAATGTTTTATATTTGGAAAGGGACATCCTTTTGGAAAATTTATGGAGGCAGACCTGTATAAGCAAAAAGTTCCTTTTACTGAATGCAAATTAGCAACTCTTTATATGCGTTCCATTTTTTTTTTGTTGTTCCTTCGAATGGATGACAAGCTCATTATAAGAAGAAACTTTAAAGAAAAAAAATTGTCCTTTGTGTTAAAAGTGTTGTGTACCAACAACAGTAATAAATATGTTGACAGCAGTATTAGTGACTAATGATTTAAATTTGAGCATACATGGGCTATTGAATCATTACATGCTACAAATACCTAGTAGTTGTAGTAATTGCTAGACGGAAAAGAGACAGGATAAAGGATGGGAAATAACCAATTATAGTCTTTGGATTTCTCTTGTTGAGCTTGTCAAGGGACAAAGGCAGAGTTGTCACTGCTGGTTTTATTTTTCTTACTCCCTCCCCTTTTTTCCCCAAGTGATTCAGTGTGTTGGGTTTTTGCTTGTTGTTTGTTAAGCTTTTAAATTACTTGTTGACATATACTGTAGATTCCAGGGTTAACTTCTGGGTTTTTTAAGACATACTGATGAGCCCTTGGGATTTTCAAACACTTATCTGCTCTTCCATAATAGAAGAGGATTAATATCTCTTTGAGGAACATTATAAGTACCTCGGATATTTTGAAAATATAGGCACTGTGGTGGTATTTGAATTCTAATAGATGTTACCTAATTTTTTTCTTTCCTCCTTTGCTTTAACTGAGGTTCTCTACATGACTATATAAAGACTATCTGAATTTGATTTTAACTCTTGGAATTAAGTGAAGAGTTGATACGTCACATGGAATATGTGAAGCATGTTCTCTTTTTCAAGAGACTGAAGAGTTTTAGTAAGTTATTTGTATTCAGATGCTGTATTAGTCAGGGTCCTGGCAGGAAACAGATGACATACCTTAAAAGGAATTAACAGAATGAAGTTAATGAGGGGAATGGTAATAGAGGTGTGGGCAGCATTAAGGAAACCAGCAAGAGAGGGCGAAGTACCCAGAGACTAGTGACAGTAGGAAGTTATTACTGTCCCTTCTGCTTAATGGAGCCTGGGAATGAACTGTGTCAGTAGAACCTGGCGACTGCTAGAGCCATGGAAGAGGGTCTGCCTGTTGGGAGCTGCGGCCACAGAGGAACTTAGCCAAGGCCAGAACTGCTGCAAGGCAGGGAATGAGTGGTGTATGAGGTACATAATAATACTGCAGCCTCTTTTTCCTCTCAGGGTCTCATATCCTGCAGGTACCTCCTACTAGCAGATCCCCATTGGAAGCCAGAGGGTAAGAAAACTCAGGTGGTATAGTCCACAGAGGTCAGCTACCCAGGCACTGAGCAGGGCAGAGGGGTTGGAGAATGAGGCAGAGCTTGGTGGGGGAAAAGAGAGTCAAGTGCAGCAAGTGGAAAATAACTAGAACAGCTTCTCTTTTTCTCCTGGTCCTCATTATAAATGTGAATTAGTGACTTGCAGTAGATGAAAGACAAAGCAAAGATTTGTGAGTAATACAGATACCAGTAGTACAGTCAAAGTAGTGAAATCTGTACTATCACAAGGCACAATTTTACTGTCATCAAGTTTATGAACAGAACATTTATTTGTAGATAAGAAGTGACATAAGTACATTTTGTATAGTGGGGAGTAATGGATAGAAGAATTTATTTTGATAGGATAGAGTTATAAAAAAAAAAAGTTGCCCTTTATTAAGTAAAAAATTGATGTAGGAGTGAAACTTTTGGAAATGGTTTTTGTAATAGAAGGGACAAAGATTGAACACTTGAGAGGGAGCCATCATGGTCCCTTCTTTGTTCTCTTTTTCTTTCAGTGAAGGGCACAAGTGGAACAGAAAGCAGGCAGATATTCCTAGTGTGGGTCCTGCTTTGATTACTTTCTCCTAGAGAGGGAGTTACTGTGTATGGCAGAGTAGTCAGCTAGATGATATGCTAAATATCAATGGGCCCAAGAGTAGTTGCACTAGCAGACGGGCATTAAGTTACAAAATGAGATGATGCCCTTTCTTCCTGTCTGTGACCCTTTCTGTCTGGACCCTATGGATAGAAGGAAAGCCAGAGGCCTTTCTGCCTCTCATTCATTTAAATGAGATGAAGTAGGAATTCTAAATTAAGCCACCTTAATATTTCAGTCATTGTTTAAAATGAAAGTCATTTATTGCTTGTGTAAAGCACTGGGCCTATTGCTACAGTAACTGACCTCCTATTCATTCATCAAAGATACATGAGAAAAAGCCGTACAAGTCTACACTAGTGTTTTTCCCTCCATCAGCCGTTTGTTTGGCCTAATCAATGATCTCTTTTCAGGTAACACTCTTTGATTGCTAATTTGGATAGTAGTTTTGGTAATATGAAAACCTGTTGGGTTTTAGAGGATTAGAAGCTTATTGTTGCTGTTGTTGAATAAGTGAATTACCTTAGGCCATCACTTGAAATAGTTCCCTTGCTATCTGGTATTTACTCTCTCAAAGCAAAAGGAACATAGTGGTTTCACTTAGGTAACCTCAATGAAGTCTTTAATTTTTTTTGAGTAGCTATTTCTTTCCCTTCTTAGGATTGTTTTCAAATTTAAAAGAGTAATTCTTTAAAGATCCAGTACTGATCCTTTGGTAAACCATTAAACTCAAAGAAAAACGTTTGGCTATTTTGGATTTTAGTGCTTTGTTTCCCTTATAGTTTTACAGTTTATAATGACCTCAAACTGTAAAGCTAGGAACATGCTGGTACTTTAAAAGTAGAAAACTTAGGTCATAGCTATTCCTAGTATTCAGAGATATTAAATCTTCATTTATGTTTTCAATTTACAGAATGGAACTTTGAAGGAGACAGTCAGTTTTGGACTTCTTCCATATGTACTGTGTTTCCATGCAAATACTGGGCAGAGTTATAATTAATGGGTATTTGTCAAGAATTGCATGATGTAGGAGAGAATTATTGTTTATTTATCAAATTATAAAAATTCTTTTCAAAATAAATTTGTCCTTTTGTTATACAAATTGTAGCCAGGTGTTAAAGAACAGAAACTGTATTCTAGGGTTTTATTGTTTAGGGGATTTCTGGTACTCAGTCTGAAACTTCAGTCTTTGTTACATTAGGAATCAAATTATAAAATTAAATATAATGTCATTGGTTAATGAACAACAGTGTTTCCAATCTAAATTTTTAAGAAATAAGCTTTTTGGGCTCTTGTACTTGCGTTAACATATTTTATAGGTGGAAGTTATAACATACCAATTAACAGTTCAAAGAAATAGCCTGAGAATTAACAAGTTCTGGACTATGACATGGAAAGACCCAGGATTTTAAAACTTTCCTCAAATGATTCTTACATTGTCTCCACCAACCTATCTGACATTTGAATTCCTTGATCATTTAGCTTGTGTTTGGTTGGGAAGCTTCTGAGGTAGTTCATTCAGTTTCATTGTTTAAGAATTTCTGTGCATTTCCTTCATGATATATACCTGACAGCTAAAATTCCTTAATGTCTTAAAGTTCAATGAATAGTATAATGGCCAGTGGGTAGTCAGGTTCATATTAAAAGCTACTTTTAAATTCATTAAGCATTTGTATGTAGAAAAAGTACAAGTCCCACAATCTACCATTTAAAATTTTTGCACTTGATCATAGATTTTAGAAATTTGATCAGAATCTGAAGTTTAGCTCTGAAGAATGTTTTCATATCTCAAGTATGATAGTATTTGGAAATGGAGCAAAACATTTCCATATTAAATCTCAGTCTCTATTTCCTGAGACATACCTGGTTAAATAAAGTTAGGGTAATCGGGGATTAGTAATTCTCCTCTCTGGAGTTTATATTATAGAAAGAATATATATAAAAGGAATGTGTTTCATTATTAAACAAACAGCCTTTGGTCGTGGCTCACTGTGAGCATGGGCAGGCTGAGGTATACATGCATCTAACAGAATTTGAGATGCAAAATATTAAATCTAAGAGTACAACATGAACAGACTCTCAGAGAAGAGCAAAACAGCTTTCTTTCTGAATTGTAGAGATGTAAGTATAGAACAAGTAGGCTCCCCAAGGTGTTTACTGATCAGCATTAAAGATGGAGTCAAGATTGGAAAGAGGTAAGGATTTTATCTTAACCTTACTGGAAACATCAAAAGTGAGGGGAGGAAGAGAATAAGAGAGCAAGAGAGTGTGAGTGAAGAGTATGAGCTGTTTGTTTCCAGCCCAAGCTCTTTAAAATCTCTGACAGTCTCACTTGTCCCAAGTGGTTCCTTAGTGACCAGCAGTCTGGATAGCTCTGGTGAATTCTTTATTAACATCATTAAGGTGAGGTGATTGGAAGCCCATTACCTGTTAACTTTATTACTGAAGAGCCAGTCTTTGTCCCTAAGTAGCAGATACACATCTAGATTCCTTTGATGAACTTGAATTCTTATTAAAGTTCCCGAGTGCACACACTTTCTGTCACCAGTAATTTTGAAATACTGTGGTTTCCACTAATTATTATGTTTTTATAATTCTTTTTGGCAGCCATTTACAAATTTCCTGTGCCATAATTCATTTCTAAAGTGAGCAAAATAATGATTGATCTTTAAATTAATAAAACATATCCCCTTGGTGACTATAGTCAGTTCTCTGATGGAATGGAGCATAGAGTCCAAAACTGTGACTCATGAAAGAATTATGTAGATTTCCTGTTGAAACACAGTCTGTGGGTACATTTGAGATAGATTTACCTTTTTAATCATGTTTTACTTAATCACATACTAATATTAGTGGACATTCTTTGATCATACAGCAAATAATTTTTATAATTAGGGAAATTTGGGGGCTACAGAGGAGAAAGCCAAGAGGACCTAAAAAGTGCCAAAGCCAATCTACTTTATACTTAATGAATAATGATATATTTGTTATTATTTATGTTGAGCTAGCAGAAGTTGAATGATGATTTTACTGCAAGTATCTTTAAATCTGGGAGAATCAGCAGCACTAAATATTAGAGTACTGTGAACATAAGAATAGCAGTTAATTTGGGGCACCTGGCTGGCTCATTTGGTTAAGCATCCAACTCTTGATTGCAGCCCAGGTCTTGATCTCAGGGTCATGAGTTCAAGCCCCGCAGTGGGCTCTGTGCTGGGCATGGAGCCTACTTTAACACACACACACGCAAAACCCAAAACGATAGCAGTTAATTTGTGCTTTTAAGTCTTAGTTGACTTTATGTTGATATACTCAAGAGTTGTATGGAGTTACTCATCTAGGTATAATTATGAGCAGTTTTTGTTGCACATATTAGGTTTCAACACTGAAGTTCTCAATCAAACATGGGAATTAGATATACTATATGCCCTGAGACTTAAAATGGCATAGTTGAGTAGTTCCACACTGATATAATTATGATCAGCCCAACATCTGGAATAATCAGTTTTAAATGTTTAACTACTCTGAACTCTGACCCAAATTCAGATATGCAGTTACAGATTTTCATTTTAATAGTCAAGAGAGTTAGCAATTAAAACAGTACTTTAAATAATTATTGTTTGAGGGGCGCCTGGGTGGCTCAGTCGTTAAGCGCCTGCCTTCGGCTCAGGTCATAATCCCAGGGTCCTGGGATCCAGCTCCGCATCGGGCTCCCTGCTCAGTGGGAAGCCTGCTTCTCCCTCTCCCTGCTTGTGTTCCCTCTCTCGCTGTCTCTGTCAGATAAATAAATAAAATCTTTAAAATAATAATTATTGTTTAGGATGTTTACATATTTGCCAGAATCTGCTACATAATCTTTTTTATAGTAAATCTCAGTTGATAAAAAACCTTTTAAAAAGATTACAACTTGGAAAATAACATTTAAAAATATTATTTCATTGTTTGGACTTAGACATTTACTCTAGAAAACGGATAGAGAATTCTCCCTGGAATTCTTGAGATAGGTGTTTTATGATACTATGTTTTGCCCCCAGAAAATACTTCCATTTATTGCAAACTGAACATTCTCTTTGTTGCTCCTAACATTTCCTGTGGTCAGTAGAGGGAGCACAAGTTTCCGAACTAACCCTCCATGAGAAAACTTAAGTGACATCATCAGTGATGGTATTAAAGAGGAAGAATTTGGGCTAGTTCATATTGGTTCATGCCCTGATAAAAATGAAAATTTATTAGGTAGATAGCCAAGAATCATAAAGATAAAATGTAACAGCAGATTTAGAGACCATATTTTAAGAAAAGAGATACAGTAACAAGAAAAAAATTGATATAATTTCTTTAAAATTTAAAAATCTAGATTGTGGGGGCACCTGGGTGGCTCAGTTGTTAAGCATCTGCCTTCGGCTCAGGTCATGGTCCTGGGGTCCTGGGATCGAGCCCCTCCTCAGGCTCCCTGCTCAGCGGGAAGCCTGCTTCTCCTTCTGCCACTCCCTCTGCTTGTGTTCCCTCTCTTCTGTGTCTCTCCCTGTCAAATAAATAAATAAAAATCTTAAGAAAAAATCTGGATTGTGATGCACAGATTGATTAATAATGATTAATTTTAATGGAGGTTTTATTTGTTTTTTGTTTGCTTTATTTCTTTATACATTCTAAAGGTCATTGTAGGGCTGTTTGAAATGGTAACTTATATGATTCATTAAAATTTGGTCAGTCAGTTAAGCGTCTGCCCTCGGCTCAGGTCATGATCTCAGGGTCGTGGGATTGAGTCCTGCATCAGGCTCCCTGCTAGGCGGGAAGCCTGCTTCTCCCTCTCCCACTCCCCCGCTTGTGTTCTCTCTCTCTCTCTGACAAATAAATAAAATAAAATAAAATAAAATTTGGTACAACAAAAGAAGTAGTTAGTGATTTATGTGTGGGCCAGTTATGTTTTTGTATTCTTCAAAGAAGGCTAGAATTTTTTTCTGAGAATAGTCCTAAAGACTGATTACATTGTGATTAAGAACTTAATTATTTAAGAACATGTACTTCAGCAAAAGAGCTCTTACATGAAAAAATCTTTTTTTAAAAATTTTATTTATTTATTTGAGAGTGAGAAAGAGAGCACCCACAGGTGAGCATGAGGAGGGGTGGGCAGAGGGAGAGGGAGAAGCAGGCTCCCTGCAGAGCAGGGAGTCCAATGTAGGACTTGATCTCAGGATGCTGGGATCATGACCTGAGCTGAAGGCAACACCTAACCAACTGAGGCACCCAGGCACCCCAAAAAAATCTTTTATAAATGTGGCTGGTAGTTCTAATGGAATGTTTACATACGGTAAGCATTTGACGGGACATAGAAGATGATCATTGTCCTTGTCAAAAAGTTGTTATTAATAGATGCATGAATGGCACTATTTAGATTACAAAGAAACTCAGATGGTGTGGATGCTTACTTGTGATACTGTGTTAGTTAGGGTTAAGTACAGAGAAACCAAGGCACTTCAATCCCTCTCTCTAGGATCTTATAGCTATCAAAATAATATCACCAAATATTTCTGTAACACTTTTACATTCTTTTTCTTTAATGGAACATCTCTTTAAGTTAAATAGGAGCAATGGAACTAGGTGGACTTTACAGAAGAGTTCATTGAGATGTATTGAAATTACTGAGCTATTCAAGGTTATATAGTTACAAAGACATAGTAAACACAGCCAGAATCCAGAGCTCTTAACTCCTAGTTCAGGGAGTTACCAAGAGTTCATGCAGCAGTAGTCCAGGATAGATGATTTGAAAGTACAGGAAAATTGTTTAAATCACTTATTTGTTAAGTGCCTATTTTGTACATGGCATTGTATCAGTTTTGCTTGATTAAACAATGAGAAAAATCATAACTGCCCATGAAATTGTATTGTATAGTGGTAATACAAATAGTAGACAAAGGCTATTTAAAATAATAAAATGAGTGTATCCTGTGAAAGCTAAAAGTACTTTTTAGGGCTAATGCAATAGAAAACCCCCTGTGTACTGGCATATAATTAAGAGAGAATTTGGTGGAAATAGCCAAGGAGATTTTATTTACGTGAAGAGAGTGGCTCTGAGATTGAGGGGCCATATTCTTGGAGTAGGGTAGCATTTCACATTCATTTAAATAGGTTTACTGAGCAGTCAGGATGAACAGGAGTGGTTTTGGAAACTACAGTTCAGAGGCAGTGCTAAAGCATGTAATCAGAGCTAGCTGAGACCTTGGAGACTATCTAGTCCTTGCATTAATTTTATAGCTAAGGAAACTGAGACCTAGAGTGATTCTGAGTTACTTGCCAAAGGTCAGTCATACAGCTAGATGGAGGCAGAACTGGAATCAGATTCCTTCCAGATGCCTGGATATGAAAAAACAGTGAAATAGATTGATAACAGAACCTAGAAGGTGGCAAATTGTGGATGTATATTGGATCTGTGGAGTAGAGTTGAGTATAATTTTTACAGAGATGTGATTTCCATCAATCTTTGAAAGACAGGAAGAACAGTCTACTAGTGTTTGGTTCCTTGGGCAGAGCAAATAAAAATAGAAGGATGTAGTGACCCATGGAACAGTTTGAAAAGTAGGATGAGCTGCCTGATGGCACATAAAAATGACCTTCCCAGCAACTTCTAAGACATTTTGTTAATAACAGTGATAAAGATAACAATGGTGATAATATGAGCAACAACAACATCAGCTATCTTTTACTGAATGTTTACCCTGTGTCTAGGCATCATGTCAGGCATCTTAGGTACATTAGTTTCATTTAATTATTTCTCTGAGATTTAGTTTCCTCGTCTACAAAATGGCATAGTAACACCAATCTCAGAGAGATTAAGTTATTACCCTAGTGACACAAGAAGTTGGCTATGGAATAAAAATTTGAATTCTGATTCTGTTGAAATTCCAAAGCTAGTGTTTCTCAAACTTGAGTAATGAATAGACCCTCCTTCTGAAGGAAAAATAATCTGCCCCATACCCCATATTGACTTATTTTTATTATAAGACTACTTAACTAGGTGTAAATATAAATTCCTTAAGCTTATAGCTCTTACATAATTTTTTAAAAACTAAAAAATATTACAGAGTAAAAAAAAGCAAAACTTTAAAAATTAATAAAATTCAAATTAGTGATATTAATTTAATATGAAAGATGGAGTGGTTTTTTGGCTGAAATGAAAATACTGATTGCAAGAGGAATTTGTAGCTAACTGCTATAGGACACGTTCTTTTGAGTTTGGCAAGCCTGTATTGCCATGTGCTTTGTGCCAACTTGGTTTCCCTGCCACTTGTCTTTATTTTGACTTCTTCAAAGTGTCCCCTCAGACAATACTTTGTAGTATCATTTGTTCTTCATTTGGTATAGTCCATTATTTATTGTGATCCTACCTCTGTTTTCATTAGTTATGATGAAGTACTACCAGTTGGTGCCACTTTGATGGTTTGGAGTTCTGAAATGTCATGTCATTGTGTATTTAGTTAAAGATGATGGCTATCCAGGTCATGTAGAATATATTTATGTTAATTATTTTTCAGGTTATCATCTAGAAGAACCCACAAAACTTAAGAAATCACAAACTGCAAATCATAACCAGCCTTCTGGTATTTCCACTTAAAAGTTTACACTGCTCTTTCTTTCTATGCCCTATGTCATAGAACCATCTGGTTTCTGCAGGGTCATAGTGGAAACCTAGGAAAGCACCTACTTTTGGTGCTGCCTTCATTTAGGCCACCACTGTTTCTCAATTTCTATCACAGCTTCTAGTTTTACCGCCACCCAACTATTCTCTACAGTACATTCTACACTAGTGAGTTTCTTTAATACAAACTTTTAGGACTCAGCTCAGGAATCGCTTCTTTCTGAAACCTTTTCTCTATTGCTTCTCCTTATCTCCTCCTACCTTTTCACCCCATCCATTATCACCTTTGCCATTCTGATCCCTAGAATGAATTAGTTATCTTCCTTTATTTCTCCTTTTTAACTCCATAGTATTGAGGAGGTATACTTCTGTTACACTGCTTAGCATGTTGTGTTGTAATCCTTAAGTTTTTTGGATTTTCCAAGTAGATTATTAGCTTTTTGAAAGTAGGGCCTGTCTTGTGCATCTTTTAACTAGCACATTGTCTGAATGGGAAGACAGTCCCATAGCTGTGACGTAGCTGTGATCTTGAATCATTGGTTGGTCAGTTGTTATTTTAGAAGTGAAAAGTCAAAAATAGGCAAGAGTGAGGTAGACATTTCCTTATCTTTCCCATTCATGTATCTAAAATTTATACAAATTACCTAAATAGTTAATGTTGTACACTCCTTTAGCATGTAAGCAATGTAATTGTGGAAGTAATCTTTCCATAAAGAATTAAATGCATCATTTTACTTTCTCTTTGTTTTGTTTTCTGTTGGGTAGGTGCTGTGATTGTCTCCACACCCCAGGACATTGCACTGATGGATGCTCGCAAGGGTGCTGAGATGTTTCGAAAAGTCCATGTGCCTGTAAGCATTTTCAGCTTCATTTTTACAATATGGAACACTCTAACTGAGGAAGCAAGTCATTGAGAAATACAGTCCAAATTTTAATTTAGTTCTGCGCAGAAATCTGTATGAAAACCCTGCTTCATTTTTATGGTTACTTTAACAACATGCATATAGGTGCAAACATGTATATACATTATATTAATCAAGAAAAATTCTAATTGCATTAAAATATTTTTAAAAGAATTCTAAAACATCCTTGAGGTATGAGTTTTGTGACCAACTACTACCTCTCCAAATACTGGCAGATATTACCGACGAAAAACCCCCCACATGAGTGTTTAGGTAGAGGCACTCATGGGAAGACAAGGGAAAACGGTGACTTTTTTCCTTCTGTCTCCAATTTAACTCATTCATAGCTCACTGTCTTCTAAAAAGTATCTAAGGATTTTCTATACAATTTGACAAAATAAAAATGTAATAATATTAAGACAAAGAACAATTAAAATCAGAATCAGAAGTGAAGCCGTAAACTGCATGCCATTAAGGGACTTAAATACATGCCAAAAGTAATCCATGAGTTTTCTAGCGACCACATAGGGCCTTTATAAAACTGTCCCATTTCCATGAGGTTAGAAAGAGCATAATGTTCAAGAGAAGGAGAGCTGAGACCATAGAGGCATAAATCTCCCCTAGGTCCTAAGAATAAAGTAACCCTTTATATGATGAACACACTCTCATTACCTTTTTTTTTTTTAACTTTAAGTAGAGGTTTCTTCCTCCTAGTGTGCATCAGCAAAAGCAAGTGGACTTATGCCAGAGTACAGTTTAGAACAAGCATTTTTGTACAAAGCCAATGCTTTGTACAAAGCCATCTATATGACTATATAGTGGCCTTGCTTAATTCAGGTATAGATTTTAGAGCTTATAGAGCAGAGTTTTTTAGACTTCAGCCCATGAATTAGCTTCAGGGGTCTCATGATTCTTTCCCCCTCCTCCCTTCCCCCACCCCCAAATGATATGTTCACTTTGAGTTTGTTTTGGTATGGAGAGAATTCATAACTTTCATTGAATTCTTCAATGAAACTGACACGGTATAAGATCCAGTGATGTACTAGCATGAATGGACTCTCATAAATGTTTTTCTCTCAGGGGAGCATCTGAAAAGTATAAAATAGTAGAGTAGTGGAGTTGAGATGATCCTCTTTGACAGGTACCTCTTCTCCCTTGCCAGTTAGTGCATTAACAAGCGGTGGAGCTCTGCACTCGATCCACATTGTCTTAGGAAAATTGAGGAGTCCGGGGGCACCTGGGTGGCTCAGTTGGTTGGGCAAGTGCCTTCAGCTCAGGTCATGTTCTCAGGGTCCTGGAATCGAGCCCCATGTCTGGCTCTTTGGTCAGTGGGGAGCCTTCTTCTCCTTCTCCCTCTACCTGCTGCTCCACCTGCTTGTGCTCTCTCTCTCTCTCTGTCAAATAAATAAAAATTATTTAAAAAAAAAAAAGAAAATTGGGGAGCCTGGTAAGGATGATCTGAGGGCATTCCCACGATCAGAAAGTGTTTAAGGCCAGTCTTTATATTTGGATAAATGAGTGATAAAACCCCCATGGTATTCTCTGTTGTGAATTTTAGCTTGGAAAATTTTTAAAGCAATGGTAACCAAATGCACACCTCAAAAAAATGTCTCAGTAAACATATAGTTTGAGCAATGTGACTTCCTATTATGTCCTCCAAGATAAACTAGGTACGAGTAATACGTACCCAAATCACTAAATAAGAATACTTATATTGGATTTTAAGATACAAGTCCACAAAAAGTTAGAGAGAGGGCTATCTACCAAAACTTAAGAGAGCAAGTAATACATAATCCTTCTGTCTAGCAGAAATTAGGTAACAGGGCCAATTGTCTGTTATTTCCACTTCAAGGTTAATAGTCATCCTATCAGCATATCAGTGAATGCTTGATTTCTCATTCTGTAAGATGAGGGTAGAGGCATATGTCCAGTTTACTTAAAGGTATCATGAGATTTTTGAGGGAAAAGTTTTTTAAAAAGCAGAAACCAGCACTTTTTATTCCCCATTCTGTAAATTATCATTCTGTACCCCAAGAGACTATTTCAACCAGTGCTGTCACTTGATGTGACTATGACTATGGGGTGGGTTTTACATGCACTTTACTGGTTGGGGGTCTAATGACCATAATTGGCAAATTCAGCATATGTACCTTTTAGTCTTTAGGTTATTTTCACTTACCTGCAGCCCCTGATACTTACTGCCCTATAAGTAAAAAGGCAAACAATCTCATGATTGTTCTGACAGATTTTTCTCTACACTCGAGGATAAAGGGACAAAGGGTGGGACAGAGACTCCTATGGAACTTAACAATGGGGAGGACGGATGGTCACTAAGTCCAGGTTAGGCTATTGCTAAGTGGGTGTCACTGAAAATAAAAGTTGAAGATATCAGCAAGGAAATACAGTGAGGAAATATTTCAAGTGAAGGATCTTGGGCTGCATAAAGCTCAGAGGACTAGTGCAGTATTAATTAGGGAATGAAAGAGCTGTTTGTGATCAGAAAGTTAATGTTGGAGTTTAAGTTGGCAGAGTTGGAATGGTTCTGGGTCATGACAAGTCCCAGGTTGTGGATGGTCATGAGTGTGTGGGGCTGAAGTGGAATAGAAGTAAAAGTCATTGGAAATGTATAATCCTTCCAAGTTGGCTCTTTGTCATTGTCCTATATCTTTATTATAACCCTCTTTTTTTTACCCCTATGTTTCAATTATTTGCTCTCTAAACAGCAAAAAATTTAAAAGAAGGTAGAATATCTTATCATCTCTTAAACCTGCAGAACAAGATAGGTGCTCAGTAATCTTTGCAAGTGAATGAGAGAACTTTCCAGCTATGAGCTCTGTAAACAGTTGGACAACCATGGTGCAGCTACATTGTAAAGAGAATCCTGGCTATGAGTGGGATGTGGATTTGATGACTTCTGAGATCTTTCTGGCATTTAAGAACCTTGGAATCTAAGTAATGGCAAAGCATTTGAAATTAGAAAGTGTTCCATAAATGCAAAGGAGTAATATTATGCTTTGTTTATACCACTTCATTTTTTTTCCTGGTTTTTAGTCTTGCTTTCTGTTTTTTCCCCTTATAAGTACATTAGTTACCATGGAAACAGTGATGTCATTGGAATTCATTGGTATGGACAGAGTTTAGTAATGTCTGCAAGAAGATTTTGAAGTTAATTTAAATGGTTTCTTAAAACTCAAGGCTTGGGGTGCCGGGGTGGCTCAGTCGGTTAAGCGTCTGCCTTCAGTGCAGAGGTCATGATCCCAGGGTCCTGGGATGGAGCCCCACATAGGGCTCCGTTCTCAGCAGGGAGTCTGCTTCTCCGTCTGCCCCTCCCCTCACTCATGTGCTCGTTCTCTCTCTCTCACTCACTCTCTCTCTCAAATAAATAAATAAATCTTTTTTTAAAAAATCCCTCAAGGCTTGGATAGGGGAAGGAGAAGAAGAGATGAACTATGAAATTCTTTGTTCTCTGCCTGAAATCATATCAGCTCTGCCAAATCCTTGATTATCTCAGTGTTTGTAGACAGACAGTTTTTTTAAATAATAAGTTTTTTTCAATCTTACACATTTTGAATGGTGGGTACTTCTTGCCTTGTGTCATTTTTACCCATTTTTATTGCTTCTTCTACAGTGGTGGCCCAGGCACCTCAATTTGGAGCCCTTCTACCATTTGAACTTTTAGAGTTACAGGGGTTTCACTCTCCAGCCCTGACTTCTTGGGCAGTCTCCTTCCCAGGTCCTGAAAAATATATTAAAGTATATTTCCTCTCTTATTCCTTCTGTACCTAGGGATCCTATAGTTAATTTTAATTCAATAAATAGTTTATTTTATTTTACAAATATATATTTACACCTATTGAGTGCCTTCTATAAGCAAAGTACTGTGATAAGTTCCCTTGTTGATTAGAAAAAAAAAAAAAAAGAAGAATGAAGCTTTTTTTGCCAAGTACCTTATCATCTGGTAGACTAGCTCCATTATGGGTGAAGGGCCCCTGAATTCTGAAGAACATGAGAACACTTTCTTTTTTAAGCTTTTATTTGTTTATTTGACAGAGAGGGAGACAGCGAGAGAGGGAACACAAGCAGGGGGAGTGGGAGAGGGGGAGTGGGAGAGGGGGAGTGGGAGAGGAAGAAGCAGGCTTCCCACTGAGCAGGGAGCCTGAGGCGGGGCTCGATCCCAGGACCCTGGGATCCTGACCTGAGCCGAAGGCAGACGCTTAAGGACTGAGCCACCCAGGCGACCCACAAGAACACTTTCTTCTCTGGGCTATTAAAGTAGGGCTTTTGTGGAAAAGTCATGATTGTTTTCATGTCCCTGTATTTTGCATATCCTGATAGGCCATTGTTAGCTTGGGAACTCAGATTCACATTCCAAATCCCTGTTCAGGCATTACTTTCTCTAGGAAGCTTTTATCAAACTCCCAGAAAAGGTTAATCTTTCTCTGAACTACCTGAACGTATATCTAGTTTGGCTCTTATCCCACTACAGTTTACCTGTCAGTCTCCACAGAAGCAGTGAGTTCCTGGAGGGCAAGAAAACATGCCTTAAATATTCCTAAATGCTCAGTTATCTGGTGTATAGCAGGCATATGATAAATACTTATTGTGTAGACATTTGACCCAGTATATAATGCCAGCCATAGTCTGCTCTTGTCTTTATCCCCAGCTCACAGGCCACCACTCTCCCTTGCATTGTCTCTGCCACAGTGAAACTGGTCATCTTCTACTTCTTTTAGATTCCCACAAAGTTTCTTTCTTCATGGCCTTGAGCATGATGTTTCTCCATATGAGATCCCTTTACCCTCATTTTTCACTTGGTAGCTCCTTTTTATCCTTTGATACTTAGATTAAATGGTTCTTTCTCTGGGAGACTGTCCTGTCCCTGTCAACCAGGTGAACTCGTTTTGATGTGTGATCTAGTAACACTCTCTTTCCCCTTTTGTAACTGTTTTCATATTTGTCAGTATTTTTACATTTGTAGTGCCATGCTGTAAGCTCTGAGTGAAGGGACCCCTTACCTCCCTCTGTGCCAAGAACATATAGCTGCTCACTAAACATATACAGAATGAATGACTGGAGTAGGATTTTCATAGGCATATCAGGGACTGGAGTAGGGACAGAATTTAGTCTGAAAAGAATCAGGTCACAAGTTGTGTTCCGGGTTGTTCAGTTTGTCTACAGTTGAAGTAATATGTTTCAGTGTGTCTCTCTTAGGCTCAGGTTTGGTAGAGCTTTAACCACTGAGCTAAGGATTTGGACTTGCTTCTTGAGATTTTTGTTTGTTTGTTTGTTTTAAAGATTTTATTTATTTGACAGAGAGAGAGCACAAGCAGTGGGGAGCGGCAGGCAGAGGGGGAAGCAGGCTTCCCATGGAGCAGGGAGCCGGATGCGGGGCTCGATCCCAGGACCCTGGGATCATGACCTGAGCTGAAGGCAGATGCTTAATGACTGAGCCACCCAGTCTCACTTCTTGAGATTTTTAGAGGAGTCCATAAATAATGTTGGTCGGGAAACAGATTTATTAGAATGGAGCTTTAAAAATATTTAATTTGGTGGAAATGAATAGAAAGGACAGAAGCCAGGAGAATGAAAGCATTAAGGAAGCATTTGCAGTGGTCAGAGTTAACTCACACTGCAGGTTGTGACCCACCAATGAGTCCTGAAACCAATACACTGAGAGATGAAACCAAAGGTCTTATAATTCCTTTTTTTAAAAGATTATTTATTATTTGACTGATTGATTTATGACAGAGAGAGAGAGAGGCAGAGGCAGAGGGAGAAGCAGGCTCCCCGCGGAGCAAGGAGCCCGATGTGGAACTCGATCCCAGGACCCAGGGATCATGACCTGAGCCAAAGGCAGATGCTTAACCATCTGAGCCACCCAGGCGCCCCAAAACGAAAGGTTTTAACAAATCAGGGTAAATTGCTCTTAGGAAGACAAAGTGTTATTTTATAAAGATTTGGTCTCAGTTATATATACATATAAGTGTGCATTTATATTGAATCAAGATTTAAAATATTTCTCTTATGGTAAGATAGTTTTAATAATTTGGAAGAACACTGGTATAGGTGATAGGGAGTAAGGGTCTGATCTAGAATAACAGCATTGAAAATGGAAAAGGGAATAAATGTAGTTGACATTTTGAAGGAAGAATTGACGGGCTTGGCAATTGATTACATAGGATATGGTGGTTAGAAAAAAAAATGGCAGAAATCTAAGGTATTTTGAGAGTTAGGCTGCCATTAATAAATCTACCAGCAGGTAGTTTTTTGCTCAGGATAACAGTGAGGAAATAAGAGGTTAGATTCTCAGTCACAAATCCCTGCCCTTATTCTCTATGAGGGTTGTGATTTAAAACTGTTTGGCAAGGAAGAGACTGGTAGAGAAAATGATTTGGTGTTGGCCTTTTTAGTACTATTCGCATCTCATGATGTATGTGACCATCCCTTCTCCTCACAGAAACAGATTTATTAATCTGTATATTTGTAGCCTCTTACACACAGCTTGATTTTTTTTAACACTAAGAGAGCTATATTCTTTAATATGTATATAACCTCTTTTATGGTTGCAAATTAAATTACTTTAGAAATTTTATAATAATGTCTTAGGCAACAGGATGCTACTTGGAGAGGCATTTTTACGTAGTGGTGAAGAGAATGAGCTCCAGAGTCTGAATAGAGTTCAAATCCTAGCTCTGTTACTTTGTAGCTGTATGACCTAAGCAAGTTACTTAATTTATAATGTGGGAATTATAGTACTGTTTCCCTCAGAAGTTTGAGGTGAGAAATAAATGAGATAATGCCCACAAAGGGCTTAGTACGGTGTTTGGCACAAGCTGACCAACCAATAATGTCAATGTAATTAATGTTGCTTATTATAATTACTTTTAGAATGTTATCATGAAACATAAATTTGTAACTTATAGATATTTATGTTTTGGCCTACAAATTTTGACTAGTCCCTTATTTGCTAATAAGAATTTTAACAAGAAATTGTTAAAAATTTAGATGAATAGTGTCTTTGAGATTTCCTTATTCCTTGAGTACTTCACTTGAGCCTAAACCATTCTCTTCATATAGATTAAATTGCTAAAGTTATATAGAGTCTAAAATTATTTAAAAATTGCATTATTTAAAAATTTTTTAAAAATTTGCATTATTTAATACAGTTCACTGCTGTCACAAATAAACCTCAAAATATATACTGATGCAAATACAATAGCAATTTATTTCTTGCTCATGTAACAGTACTCATAGATGAACGGGTGAGCAGGGTGGTCTTCTTCCAGGAAGTTATTTAGGCCACTGTAGCCTCTGCCATGTTCAAATGTGAGTTCTAAACCCACCTTTGAGGCCATCCTCATTTGAGCCACCCAGAAAGGAAAGACAGCACAGAGGCATGCACGTGGAGATTTTTATGGACAAGACATACATACATGTCTATTCACACTTCACTAAAACTCAGTCATGTGGTCACTTGTCACATTTCTCAAGGAGCCCAAGAAATGTAGGTTAGCTATGTGCGAGGAAGATGAGACCACGGACTTAGGTCAACAGCTTGTCTGCTACAGTTGACCTGGAAACAAAGTGTAGATTAAAGCCTAATGCTAGTCACTGAATAACAGCATTGTTGTAAATAATTCTGAAAATTCTATAACTATTTCAGCCTTGCAAATAGTTTTTTATTTTATTTTATTTTTTTAAAGATTTTATTTATTTATTTGACAGAGAGAGACACAGTGGGAGAGGGAACACAAGCTGGGGGAGTGGGAGAGGGAGAAGCAGGCTTCCTGCTGAGCAGGAGCCCGATGCGGGGCTCAATCCCAGGACCCTGGGATCATGACCTGAGCTGAAGGCAGATGCTTAATGACTGAGCCACCCAGGCGCCCCAATAGTTACTTATTTTAAAAAAGGGAGATAGGAATTTTGCTTTTCCTGTGGTTTACTTTTCCTGCTGGTTAAAAACAAAAAAATCAAAGAAGAAAATACTGTGGTGTGGAACTTTTAAACATTTATTTATAAGGGTTAATGATTATATTTTCATCTAAGAAAAATTAGGTTATCTTAGAACCTAGAATAGATGATTCTTATCAATGTTTTCTTTTCATTTTCTGTTGCTTTTCATTTTCATTGTCGCAGACCCTATACGTTGTTCTTAGCAATGAGGATCAGAGTTGTGGTTTATTATTTTTCTGGCAGATTAGCCATTTATGGCAGTTAAGTTAATCATTTGGACCTGGAGTTCTACACCTTCACCCTTGAATATCTTCAAAACTCAAATATTCATGATACCTGCCTTAGAGCTTTTTTTTTAGCATCTGTCTAGTTTGCTAGACCACAAAAGTC
The DNA here is from genome assembly GCF_003265705.2 of Callorhinus ursinus. Taxonomy (NCBI): domain Eukaryota; kingdom Metazoa; phylum Chordata; class Mammalia; order Carnivora; family Otariidae; genus Callorhinus; species Callorhinus ursinus. Next base: position 9,417,862 of record NW_027397070.1, read on the forward strand.
ATATTCATTCATTTGACAGAGAGAGCACAAGCACAAGCAGGGGGAGAGGGAGAAGCAGGCTCGAGCCTGAAGTGGGGCTCGATCCCAGGACCCCAGGATCATGACCTGAGCTGAAGGCAGATGCTTAACCGACTGAGCCACCCAGGCATCCCCTCTCCTATTGTATTTAATATCTCAAGCTGACCTGCCTTAAAAAACAATTTAGAGATAGGTAATCTTATGTGAAAATCAAGGCAAGTGACATTTATTATCCCCTTTCCTCTTTGAGCATAGTTTTTCCTCTGTGATTATCAACTGGTTTCATTTGGTTCTCTGGGAACTTTTATACATTTGATGTATTTGAAGAATCTTTCATTATTGGCTATAGAGGCCTTAACAAAGTCCTGTTTGAATTCTTTCTAGGAACACACTAGTTAGGTTTGCACATGACATCACATGTGGCTTCCTTCTTCACAATTGGTTAATTTTTCCACTTTTAGAAAAGTGACTTTTCTTTATTGATAACCTTTATAAAACTGGATAGTACTCTGTATCTTGGCCGTAATTACATCTCAGAGACCAAAGTTGTATGCTCATTTGTGTCTTTCCTTAGGATCTCTCAGAAATCCATGAATGTTTTTAACTAGAATGCTGATCTATGTGATTTACATGAATTAAAGTAATATAACCCTCACAACAACCCTGTGAGATAGATAACATTATTTCTGTCATTTTGTAGATGAGGAAACTGTGGTACAGAAGATTAAATAACTTACATTAGGTTACCTGTCTGTTTAGTGGGCATCTGGGCTCCTATCCCAAGCAGTCTGCTTTCTAGAGCCCACATTTTTAATTACTGTTTCTGTGGATTATCCAAAACTGAGTAATCCAGAATTTAGTAATATGGACATTGTAGAATACCACAAGGAGAGAATTTTCAGGGAACGAGAGGAGTCTCTATTAAATTTGCTTATCATTGGGGTTCTGATTGTGTAGGTGGGCAAGTGAGACAGGAAATGGGTAGATTGGAAAATTGGGAGGGCACCTGGGTGGCTCAGTTGTTAAGCGTCTGCCTTCGGCTCAGGTCATGATCCCAGGGTCCTGGGATCGAGCCCCGCATCGGGCTCCCTGCTCCGTGGGAAGCCTGCTTCTCCCTCTCCCACTCCCCCTGCTTGTGTTCCCTCTCTCACTGTGTCTCTCTGTGTCAAATAAATAAATAAAATCTTTAAAAAAAAAAATGGGGAGGAGTTAAAGGGCTATAGGCTCATGTGATAGTCAAGAGAGGTATAATGAGGGTGTTTTAGGGAAGGGAGTTCCATGACCAGGGGAAGGAAGTGAAGTCTAAAGCCTCCTTGATTGCAGCAATTAGTGTGAAGAGGTTTCAAATTAGGCCTTCCTTTATAACTGTGCTCTTAATTACTATGCTAACTCGCCCTACTAAACTATACTGACTCATCATTGTTTCAGGCCACCTAGTTCCATGAACAAAATCCTCCAGTCCATTTACTTGTCATCTTGTTTGGTGACTTCCACATATAAAGCAGTGACCCAGCTGGTGTTGAATTTTGGCTATGTTATTTACTAACTGTGTACTCTTGAGCAAATAATACAGCTTCAGTGTTTTGTGACCCATCTCATAAGTCATTATGGCAGTTAAATGAGATTATATATATATAGTACTTAGCATAGACCTTAGCACATGGTACTATAAGGGTGGCTCTGAATGTTATTGTTTTAGTGGTAGATTTTAGGGGTCATTATTATAGAGATCATCTTTTGTTGTAAACCCTCATTTTGGGATTTAAGACATAAAGAAGTTGAATTGTACCTCATGGACCCACAGCTGTTTAGTTGGTCCCTGAGAGGAACATGAATGCAAGTTTCCCTATTCATTGTTCTTTCCATGCCAGACTACTTCTTCTGAAAGAAAACAGAAATACCCGTCTCATTTTTAAAAATTATAATATTTGGGGGCACCTGGGTGGCCCGGTCAGTTAAACATCCGACTCTTGATTTCAGCTCAGGTGGTGATCTCAGGGTCATGGGATGGAGCCTCACCTCAGACTCCCAAGTGTGGAGTCTGCTTGGGACTTCTCTCTCCCTCTCCCTCTGCCCCTCCCTGGTGTGCTCACTTATGCTCACTCTCTCTAAAATAAATGAAAATAAATCTTTAAAAAAATTATAATATTTGTACACTTGCTTCAAGGAATATACTAAAAACTGGTTCAAGGCTAATGGAGAACTGAATAGCACTTAAGAATCTAATCTATTTCAGTTATTATTATTTAGTCTCTAACAGTCAATGTCTCCTCATTTTTTCTTAAATCATAGTTTTTAATCCTTGTGACAAATTCCAGCCAGCAAGAATTTAACCTGATTGTAACCTTGAGAAATTGGATTATATAGTAGCCTGAAAAATCTTACTTGTTATTTACCTGAATCTGGATTTAAAATGCCAAGAAGAAATTAAAATTGGGGCCTTTTGAGCTTGCTTAATTCAATTCAGTTAGACACAAAAATTCAGTATTTCAGAGCGATGTTGATATTTCAAGAGAGTCAGTATTTTTAAAGTTAATAAAAGAAGTACCCTTGAGCCAGTGATGGATTGGAATAATGTAAAAATAACACATAAAATGTTTGTGGTGGCTGATGTTAAGCAAGAATGCAGCATTTACTTTCAGTAAAATTAGCTGAGGTAAAAAGAGATAAGGATCTTATACACTTTTTCCTCTTAAAAATTTTTTTTTTTAGTCTAGTTGACACAAAAAAGGATCTTATATTTTGATGAGACAAAAAATGATTGAGCATGCCTACAGCTGCATCTCAATGGTATTATGTAAATTAAGCTCTGGCAAAACATCTGTTTTCTAATGTTTCTGCTATCAAAGATACACAAAATAGCTCTATAATAAACAGCTTAACAACACATAAAGTATTCACACAATATAAGGCATTTGGGGGGGACAGTAGGAGATGGTCACGTGGACATGAACTCTCTCCTATTTAAGAGAATTTTTATGAATAAAATTGTCACATGGATACTCTAGTGTTCTTTCTTATATTAACTGCTTCCTATTCAAAACTCATTGATTATAGAACACTACTCTTAAAAACTAGAATAGTGTTTTCTAATCTTTTTAATACTCAAGGTTCTCTTCTGAATTTTCTTCCAGCTAACCCTGTGGTTTGAAAAAGTTGTCTGCCACATACTCTGCATATCTTAATAAGTAATTTGTTTTCTCATTCTAATCTGTGTGTTATCACACTCAGTTGATGTAATTTCAATTAAAAGCAAAGAAACTTGACAGTTTATCTTTCCTATATAGTCTTGGAGGTAAGTGTTTCATGTTTCTTCAATTTTTAAAAATATTCCTAAATCACTGGCCCTCATAAATGTTCTTGTGCATCTTTAGGACCTTGAAACATTAGATAGGAGAACTACCAAAGTCAGTTCTATGGTCACTCTTCAGTTGTCTATAATAGTGCTGTCCAATGGAAATGTAATGCAAGTCACAAATGTGATTTAAGAAGTTTTAGTAGCCATATTTTAAAATGCAGAAAAAAAAACAGATGACCTTAACTTTATTTACTTATTTTTTTTTAAGATTTTATTTATTTATTTGAGAGGTAGGGTCAGAGGGAGAAGCAGACTCCCCGCTGAGCAGGGAGCCTGACGTGGGACTTGATCCCGGGACTCTGGGATCATGACCCCAGCCAAAGGCAGTTGTTTAACCAACTGAGCCACCCAGGCACCCAACAGATGACCTTAACTTTAATAAGTAATTATGGCAATGCAAATTAAAGCCACAGTGCAGAGGATGGGCCCAGTGCCAGGAAGAAGGAGGACAAACTAGAATACACCTGCACTCCTGCAAATTTCTTTCCCTACCTCTAACCAAAGGAAACTATAGGGTGTAATGCCTATGGCTTCACTTCCACCTCCCAAAATTCATGTCACTTTACTTTTAGGGAACTTTAATGAGGAACCATAAAGGAAGGAAGAGTCTAGGAAATATAGTTCCCAGTATAAACAGATTAACGATTTGAAAAGTCCAGCACAATGAGATACCACTACACGCTCACCACACTTGCTAAAAAGTGACTGGTGACTTGCAATGATATGGATGGAACTAGAGGCTATTATGCTAAGTGAAATAAGTCAGTCAGAGAAAGACAATTATCATATGATCTCACTCATGTGGAATTTAAGAAACAAAACAGAGGGTCATAGGGGAAGAGAGGAAAAAATAAAATGAAATCAGAGAGGGAGACAAACCATGAGAGACTTAACTATAGGAAACAAACTGAGGGTTGCTGGAGGGGAGAGGGGTGGGGGGATGGGGTAACTGGGTGATGGACATTAAGGAGGGCACTTGAAGAAGTAATGAGCACTGAGTGTTACAACTGATGAATCACTAAATTCTACCTCTGAAACTAATAATACAGTATATGTTAATTAAATTGAATTTAAATAAATTTTCCAGTTTTCCAAAATGGTTGTACCAGTTTACACTCAGCGGAAACTGTGAGTTTTACTTGCGCTGTGTCCTCACCAAGATTTGGTATTTGTTATTGTTCTTGCTGTTGTCGTATAGACATTCATCTGTTCTAATCAGGTCTTAAGCATAAATGTGTGGTATCTCATTGTGGTTCTAATTTGCATTTCTCTGATGATTAGTGAAGTTGAAAACTTTTTCTCAAGTTTGTTGGTCTTTGGATACCCTCTTTTAAGGAGTGCCTGTTAAGTCTTGCCCATTTTTAAATTTCTGATGTTCTTTTGTTGGTTTGTAGAGTTCTCTATATATTCCAGATAAAAGCCCTTTGTTATGGATGTGTATTATAAATCCCATCTCCTGCTTTATAGCTTGCCTTTTCACTCTCTTAATTGTGTCTTCCAATTAAGTTATTAACTTTAATGTAGTCAGTTTAACAAAATACTTTTTTATTTATGTTTAGTGCTTTGTGTCCTGCTAGAAAAATCTCACCCCACTCACACCATCCCTCTTTCAATTCCTTGAAGGAGACTTGTGCTCCCTACTTCTTCCTTGAGAGTTTTCCCTCCTTTTCTCCTTGTTTTTACTTGCTTATTCTTTAACTTGTAGGTCACATATTTCCTCAAGGAACTCCTCTGTGACTCCCAGGGTAGATGGAGTTCTCTCTGTTCTACACTCATAATCCTCTGTATTTTGCTTCCAGAGAAGCTCTTCCATCTTTCAAGTAGATTTTTGTACTATTAATTGTTCCACCTGTTTCTCTAATTAGTGTGCAATCTCCAGGAGGGCAACGATCAAGTCCCTTTTGCTTACCGCTGTATGGTACTCCTATTGTTTAGCTCAGTTACTGGCATATAATAGGCGCTCATTAAATATTGAGTTTGCTTACGGTTTTATGTTTATGACATTTTGTAGTCTATATAGAGAACATGTCTGAGACATTTATGTAGACCCTGGAGAACAATAATAAGATATTGATAATAAGTTAATCATGTAAGTTGAAAATACACCCTTGCTTCATACCTTCCTATGTCTTGGGGAGTCCAAGAGATTCTGGAGTAAGGATGCTTTTCCTGTTCTCTCTGGATTGGAATATACCCTCACCTAGATTTTCGCAATATTTAAGTGTTTTTTCTTTTCCCATTAAGTCTTGAGTGATATTTTTATGCTTAAGTTGAAAGCTCTGTAGTGAGGGAATATATCACATTTAACATAAATGGCAGTAAAACTGCTCAAGCAATGGATGTGTGATATAGACATACTGCATCCCAAAGATTTTGAACAGTTGTGTTTTCATTTTCATTTGTTTCCATGAATTTTTTTAATTCTTCTTTAATTTCCTGGTTGACCCATTCATTCTTTAGTGATATAGACATACTGAATAAACAAATAAGGTGTGTGATCTTTAGCTGTGTTTTCTTCTGGCTTTGTGGAGATGGTATTGAATTACCAAAGTACAATATGATTTATTTTTTATAATACTTTGCATCAGCAAAAGAGCATATATTAAATGCTTGGAAAATGTTTAGCTACAAATTTATGTCCCTCACAATTTGTCTTCATTTGCATATGTTCTGGGAAACTTTAGTCTGTTCTGTTTCTCTTTTCAGAAAGAATAAGAAATTTCATCACCTTCTTGTCTGTATGGTTCGTTGTGGATTGTCAGTGCTATTCTTCATTTAAAATGCAAATATTCTAATAGAGATATCTCCTATAATGATGATCTTTTTGGTAGAGTTGATAGGATAATATAGACATGTTATCTCTAAGCCTTTGATAATTGTGTTCCTTATTTTTATTCTAGAAGAGATGCACTGCTTTTCACTAAGAAAATGGGATTAAGAGAAACATGAATAAGGATTATATTTGCAGAGCCTGTCTATTTATTTATTTATTTTTTTAAAGATTTTATTTATTTATTCATGAGAGATGGGGGGAGAGAGAGAGAGAGAGAGAGAGAGAAGCAGAGGGAGAAGCAGGCTCCCAAGGAGCAGGGAGCCCGATGCGGGACTCGATCCCAGGACCCTGGGATCATGACCTGAGCTGAAGGCAGATGCTTAACCATCTGAGCCACCCAGGCACCCAGAGCCTGTCTATTTATTTAGCACATGTTTATAAAGTATCTATTTTGTGCCAGAAGCTGGGGAAACTCAGAGATGGACACTTTCTATAAGACTTTAAATTTTTGTTTGAAATGATAACATTCTGGTAAGAGCTGAGTTTTCGTCTTTTGCTGGCTGTGTTCTTTTTCTCAGCTATGGAATGGGGATATAAAATACCCATCTCGTAAAGTTTTTGATAGGAGTAAATAAGATAGTTCATCTAAAACACTTACCCGAGTGCCTGGTATATAATAAATACTCAGTATTTGTTAGCTGTCATTTACTATGAGGCTTCATTCACAATAGCCTCTTTTCCATTTATTTTCCTGTGTTTCTTTCTGCTTATTTTTTCTGTATTGCTATCAGAGTTAAATTTCTGAAACACAGATCTGATTGTGTAACATTACCTCTTGGGACCATCTTTTCAACTTGAAAAACCTTTTATGGGACCATCTTTTCAACTTTAAAAATCTTTTGTGGTTTTCTTTTGTCACAAGAAGAAAGTCATGAATGGCATTTAGCACCTTGCCATCAGACTCTGACCTCCCTTATCAAACCAACTTCTGCCTTTGCCCTCCATTGGCGTGCAGCCCAAAAAGGTCATGTGCAGTATTTCACTGTCTTGGCTTGTGTTCCTCTTTCTTCCTAGAATTTATGCTGTAGGCCTCAACCCTTCTTACCCTCAACCAGAAGAAACAATTCTGGGTAATGTGGGCAGCTCAGAGATACCTCTTAGTCTTCCCAGACAGAATTTTTTTATCTCAGTCATTTCTTTATCTTTAGCATTTATCACATTATTAAAGTTAATTATATGTATTTTGCTCTCCCACTAGCTTCTGAGTTCCCTTTAAAGCAGAGACCATGGGATGCCTGGGTGGCTCAGTTGTTGAGCGTCTGCCTTAGGCTCAGGTCATGATCCCAGGGTCCTGGGATTGAGTCCCACATCGGGCTCCTTGCTCAGTGAGGAGCCTGCTTCTCCCTCTCCCTCTTCTGCTCCCCCTGCTTGTGCTCTCTCTCTCTTTCTCTCTGACAAATAAGTAAATAAAAATCTTTAAAAAAATAATAAAAAATAAAGCAGAGACCATAACTTATTCATCACTGGATCACTAGAACCCAGTGGGCACTGAGTAAAAACTTGTTGAAATAATGGATTGAGATTTGGTTTAATTTTGTTTTAATTTCAATGGTTTTTGTTATTCTAGGTCCTGGGCCTTGTCCAAAATATGAGTGTTTTCCAGTGTCCAAAATGTAAACATAGAACTCATATTTTTGGTGCTGATGGTGCAAGAAGACTAGCACGGACCCTTGATCTTGATGTTCTAGGTAAGATCATAGGATATTCTTTCGCAGAGGAAATGGCAGAAGGGAAGGTGAGGATAAGGTGTGGTGATGAAGAGTGTCTCAGAAAATGATGAATTGTCTTCAGTTTTGTGCTTTAAATTAAGATAGTAGGGAGTTGTATGTGTTAACCTTCCTTTGCTTTTTATAATACTTCATTAGTGGAAGGCTTTTTGAAGAGGAGGTTTGGTCTGCCAATTATAACTTTTGCTGTGGGTAAAAACTGCCTGTAACTTGAATTTGAGAAGAGTTTCATGGTCTGAGTACTGTAATTTGAAGTCCTTGTTTTAAATAATGGTCATCAGTTTGTTTGCTAAGGGGACACATCTCTCAGTATAAACAGGTATGTGAAAACACCTGGGTAGTGTGTTGTAGCAACCTTTGGAAGTGTCAGTTCTTGGTGCATAAGAAAAAAATGCCTTCCTGATAAGTTCTGAATTTATCAGTCCTTTTGCTCTAGAAAGATAATATTTTCTGTTTTCTGTAGTCTTTTTGTGTGTTTTTGCCATGTCTCTGAGATATGGCACCTGAAATTCACATTGTACATACTGTTCATGTTACTGAATTGAAGGATTAATTAGTGTTATGAGAAGTAAATAATGTGTTAAGTGAACAAAACACAGATTTTAGATAAAACATAATTTTTCAAAAATCCACAGGCAACTTAATGGACATTTTAGGAAACGTGTTGATATTTTCCTTTTGAATGAGTTTCTGTTCTGGGCAAAGGCAGTTGTTAGATGCTGAATAAGGGAGAAATAGAGTGAATTATTAGTTTTAGGTAGTTAACAATTAAGATCCCTTAGAGATCAAGGAATTTCAAAACATTCTTTATTGTAATTAAATTTCTAAAAGTTGATGTTAAATGCGTTATTATTATTATGCATTTGCACTATAGCAGCCGCCACAGTACCAGGTGAATACTAATGATATATTTTGATACATTGCTATAATTATAGCCACTAATTATATTCTGCAACTCTTTCTTATTTAACTAACCTAGAAAGTTCAGTTTCCCAAATATGCATAATAACAACAGATTGACATTCACTTATATAATAAAGTAAATGTGTAATTATAATGGCATTATTGAGTTATGCTGAAAATATTATAATTCCCTGATTTATAAATGGGCGGTACAATATTGTAAATCACTTATTTTAATTTGAAATATATCTCATAGGGAAGCAATCTCACATATGGAAGTTACATTTTACTCAACAGCTCAGAAATGTTTAGTTACCCTAAAAATGTGTCAGAAACACTGATTACTGATCACAAAAAAAAAATGGATAGTGCTTATAGATTGTTATATCTAACAGTGTTCTGGGAAAAATAATTCAGAGTTCCAACTCAGGGCACATCTCTTCCTTTTAATGCAGTCATGGGGCCCAGTGACACCCCCATGATCTGGAGCAGGGGCTCCAATAACAAAGAAGTTGGAGTCAGGAAGAAGGAACTGAAATCAGGGTAAGAGCTCTCCCAGTTAATGGCCTCCTGGCTAGCTGGTTGAACTCCCCAGGAACCCTTATATGTCCTTTACTGACTCCCTGGCTGCCTCTTAATTTATTTTCATCCATTGGGCTATATTTAAAAAATTATTTGGTAAAATAGCTCTCAGAACTTTCCCCATATTACCTACAAGGACAGATTATGCATAGTCATTATGTCTCTGAAATATGCCTTTGCTTCCTTCAGACCTGGTCCCTCAAAGATACTTTTCAAGGCCAAGCTGCACTTTACCCACTCTCCATACCATTACTCCTTTTTATCCTTCTCTGATATACAGCTGTTAGCCCACTACCACTCTCACTATGGTGAGCCACCTATTTCCTAAAAAAGTTTTCCTCTTTATCAACTCTTCTCTGCTTATAGATAGAATTATGAGTCTCTCGAAGGCAGAAACTATGTTGATAGGTGACTATATAAAGGAGAAGGTTTTGGGCGCCTGGGTGGCTCAGTTGGTTAAGCGACTGCCTTCGGCTCAGGTCATGATCCTGGAGTCCCGGGATCAAGTCCCACATCGGGCTCCCTGCTCAGCGGGGAGTCTGCTTCTCCCTCTGACCCTCTTCCCTCTCGTGCTTTCTATCTCTCATTCTCTCTCTCTCTCAAATAAATAAATAAAATCTTTAAAAAAAAATAAAGGAGAAGGTTTTGCTTTATTTTTTTCCTTCCATTACTGCAGTAGAAATGAAAGCATTCAGGATTCCTTACTATAATGGCATAAATCAAGGAAAAAGCTTTATGGGTTTCTAAGAATTTTCTTTAACATGTTTTCCCTTACCCCGTGACAGTTTCTTACAGTCTTAAGTTGATCTATAGACTAGACATTAGATTTACTGAAAAGCTGATCTTTAAATGACTACTGAAATATTCAGGTATTTTGTTATTGGCTGTTGAACATTTAGGAAAGATTTAAAGAGTTGATTAAGATTCTCAAATTTGCTGACAAGAGGAGAATGAAATATGTTCCTCTATGTACTTTATAATATAACTTCTAATAGATTTGTAATTTTGTAACATATACTTCTGCTTTATTTACCTAGCCTGGCATGGTGCTGACTGACTTATTTATATAAACACACACAGCACACATACATTTCAGTAACCCTTGCATGGATTTGGAGTGGTTCTAAGAATGCTCAGTACCATGACGAGTCAGCTTTTCTACTTATGGCTCCATTTACTGCATTTTAAGTCCAAACCTTTTAAAAGGCTTCATTTGTGAAGGGGTGGTGGAGTCAATTGGATGATGGATCAGAGCATTTTCCCCCTAAATTCTACCACATGGTAGTAACATATCCTCAGGAAAGACACACAACTTTTCCAACCTCAGGTCTGTATCGTGGAGGTTCTTATATACTTCCTGAGATCTCATCAAGTTCACAAGTTATATATAATGCTATATAGATTGATACATGATAAAAGAAGAATAGTTCCATTGGATAAAGAGGCAGGTAGTGGAGATAACAGATGTGCCTTACTTTTCAGCAGTTCTTAGCTCACTCATCTGCCAACATCAGGAAGGTAATTTTGTTATACTTTTTTTGGACGACTTTGTCTCCCCATCTTTTCCTCTTCATTTTTCTCTTCTTGTTTGGTATGATGTGTCTATATCAGATATTACAGGGAGAAATAATTTTACAAATGTCTTCCAAGCCATTTCTTGCTGGAAGACCTCTAGCAATGAATAAATCAGAGGCCTTATCCCTTGATTGGCTGCCACGTAGCTTTCATATATACATATACAATCCCTGAACTACCCTCAAATGGAATATGTTGCCCCTAATTTTCATTTGAAATTCCTTTTTTAGAGATTTAGCAACTTGAGGATAGTCATAATTCAAGTTGATTTTAATGAATTTAATTTAAATTTGGGTTTTTTTTTCCAAAGTTCAAATAGTGAAATTCCAAATGCCTCTATAAACTTTTGTAGTATTAATGGATGTCTGGTGGGCTCTTTTAGGAGACATTCCCTTACATCTTAATATAAGGGAAACTTCAGATACTGGCCAGCCGATTGTGTTTTCACAGCCTGAAAGTGATGAGGTAAGTGATGTTTTTAAATGTCTTTTAGTGTCTTTTTATAGGATATATACTTCTGGATATTTAGAAAGAAAGTTGGGAAGATCAAGTTTATTTGCGGTGCATGTATTAAGCAAAGATTAGCTAAGTTATTTAAAGCATCTTTAAATAACTATTTTATATGGTAAGCATACCAGCGCTTGCTCTGAATTATTAGCTGAACAAGTTCACCTGTGAAGAGCCATCATCCAGCTAATTTTCTCATGAAGAACACAAACAACAAGTGTTTGTAAAATTCTTATTTTGCTGGCTAGCTGTATCTAACTGCCCAAGATTACCATATTTCAGTATTAGAAGTTCAGCTGATTGTTAGGAGAAGGGAAACTAATGTAAGAAAGTATTGAGTTGGGGGTGCCTGGGTGGCACAGTCAGTTGAGCGTCCAAGTTGGCTTCAGCTCAGGTCGTGATCTTGGGGTCGTGAGATGGAGCCCTGTATTGGGCTCTATGCTCAGCGCAGAGTCTGCTTGAAATTTTCTCTCCCTTTCCCTCTGCCTCTCCCGCTCATGCTGTCTGTCTTTCTAAAACAAGTAAATAAATCTTAAAGGGGAAGTATTGAGTTAGATATAGGGAAATTGTTATAATGCATTAGGGATGGGATTTTCTACTACATTTATTTTAATAGATACTATTGAGGAGGTAAGGTCGAAAACTGGTTGTGTTTCATTAGCCAACATCGTTGGGGATACAGTTGATAGTTTTTCAAGATTGCTGAAGCTTTCCAACTTTAAGAATAAAATCTTTTATTTTACTCTCTTTTTTAGATAGGAATAAAATTAATCATAGGTATCTCTTCTATCCCAAGTAGTGCTTGCTATGTAAGCATCATCTGGGTGCATCAGTTTTGATAGAGTTTTTGTGCTGCTTTGCTGAAAAGCCCTAGTCAGCCTTCTAATAATTATTCTTTTTTGGTTTTCCTTAGCTAATGGGTATAACTTTATAGTACTATTATTTTGGCTATCCATAACTACTACTATTTTCATTCCACCCTTCCTTTCTCTAATCTTATGTGAACTAGAAAATAAAAGAGCTGAGGTTGGTTAAAGCTGTAAATAAAGTAAGGGTAAAATCAACAGTCAGGAATCTTGGATAAGTTAAGTACCTCATTTTGAGTTCTCTCTTTTAGGAGCCCATGGTCTTTTCCCTTTCTTAAGAGTCTACAGTTATAGTATAGGTGATTGAGTTGCTGGGGATATGATCTCTGAGGAAATAGTGTGTAGTGTATAGCACTTAATGTGTTTCTTTTCTCTGACATAGGTAGTAAATGTTAAATTTCCTTTTCAGTCTTTCTTAGAAATCTTTCAGATAAACAAAAACCATAACCCTTTATTACTCTCCTAATTAAAGTCTGGCAGTCCGGCTACCATAGGTGTACTTTATGTAGTGGATGAAAGTTGTATGAAAATCTAGTGTGTTTTATTTTTAATTTTTTTAAAAAGATTTTATTTATTTATTTGACAGGGAGAGAGCTAGCGAGAGCAGGAACACAAGTGGGGGGGGGGAGGCAGGCTTCCCGTGGAGCAGGGAGCCCGATGCGGGGCTCGATCCCAGGACCCTGGGATCACGACCTGAGCCAAAGGCAGACGCTTAATGACTGAGCCAACCAGGCGCCCCAAAATCGAGTGTGTTTTAATTACACACTTCCAAATGCCTCCCGAGAACAGACTAAAGACATTCTATGGTGATTTCTTATGACTAAGAATAATTACTTACTAGATTATATCAATTACGAGTTTAGATTTTTTAATATTTTCCCCACCTATCCATTATTGCTTTTTTCTTTAAGATTTCTCAAAAGAAGTAAAAGGAATGTAATAAAAGAGAAAACATATAGCAACCATCAAAAGATAGTATGATTTAAAACTCTAAACAGTATGTGTAGTTTTTTGGAGTTAATTTTTTAAATCTCATTTACATTTGCATAAACATTAGATCTATTATTTTACTGTTGCTGACTGACATTTATGAGAACAAGGACAGCCTAACCTTTTGTAGTTTGTGCTAGATTTGATTTGGTGAGGTCTTGGCAAAAGTAGTGAGAATTTCATGTACCAGATTGTCAACCTTAAATATGAAGACTTCTGAGCAATTTTAAGATTTAGACATGGCCATGAAAAAGAAAATAAAATAGTGCCTTGTGTTTATTCTGTTTCCATGGAAATTATTTCCTACTCTTAGATTGCAGACATTCATTATCAGTTGTCATTCTCCTAATAATAATAGCAATTACAACATACCAGACACTGTCAGACATATTACTTAATTTTATGCTCACAACAACTTAATGCAATGTATAAATAGTCCCCATTTTACAGATGAGGAAACTGAGTTGCAGGGAATTTAAATAATTTTCCCAAGGTTATAGAACTAATAAATGGTAAAATGTGATTAATAGACAAGTCTTTTCCTTGCAAACATTGGCCTCTTTCCATTATATCACCTTCCAGATCTTAGCTATGATTTCTTTAATTTATTTTAAGAGGTAGTACAATACTTGGGTGCATTAAATACATTATCTTATTTGAGTCTCATAACACATTTGTGAGATATGTATAATAATTTCCATTTTTCAGATGAAGAAGCAGAGGTTCATTTACAGTAAAGAACTGTCCAAGATAGTGCTAGAGGCTCTTTCCCCTCACAGCTTTGACACCATATTCTATACATTTTCTTCTGAATGCAGTACTTGCTTCCCTTTCTAATAAACAGCAAGATTAGTTCAGTGTCTATGATGTATATTTAGACTAGCTTCCAGTTTGCCTCCTATTCATATCACAGGATCCTTCTGTTTACTCTTGTGATGAATCTTGCCTCTTGATAACCCCCTTCCCTTTTCCCCTTTGAACACCAATGGAAATATGCTCATAGGAGCTAGTCACAGCCCTCTCAGCAAATTCTGTTGTATTTGTGGAAGCTTAATACCCATTCTACTTGCATGTCTTCATTTAAAGAATAAAGTTTATACTTGCCAACATGATAAACTTCTGCAGAAGTTAATGGGACTGAACCCATAAAATTGTTAATCAATGGCCCCTTAGATCAACACTTTTTATTGTTTGCTTTTAGGGGTTGACCTACAGGTAAAATTATTAATCAGTAAAGGTTTCATTTTTATCTTTTTGTTTTCTTTCTAACTCCATCTTCTCTGTTTTTCCATCACTCCCTCCTCCCAACCCCAGATTCCAGGGCTGTCATTCTCTGCACTGCAGATCTTTTAAAATTGGGCATTAGGGACTTCACTCTTCCAGTAACATTTAACTTTCAGAGGACACAAATACTGTATCATAGTGATTAATTTAAAATATTATTCATGCTGAATTTAAGGCATCATCAGAAAAGCTGGAAGAGTTACAGCACCAGTTAAAAAGCATCAGCAAGCTGCTGCCTCCTCAGTCATTGGGCAAAACCTTCTGAACATGTGCACTGTTAATGAAAGGGGAATAATTGAAACTCCAAATATGGTAGTGTATAATAGCCAGAGAAAGCCACAGAGGAAGGGAGAGGACGTGGACACTTAGGATTCAGAACTCTTAAATTCAGTAGCAATGCCTCTTGTTTGTGTGATTATAATTGCTAATTCAACTTTATCTACCTTTTGCCTTTGCTTGAGTCCAGGACACAAGTAATGGACCCATGATTGACTAATAATTTTGTGGTTTCATCCTTTTGTTATCAAGTAAAAAATCTTAATATTGGCATACAGAAAAGTATGCTATAAGGTATTTCTGGTAAAGACTTTCAAATATAGGGCGCCTGGGTGGCTCAGATGGTTAAGCGTCTGCCTTCAGCTCAGGTTATGATCCCAGGGTCCTGAGATCGGGTCCCGCATTGGGCTCCCTGCGCAGAGGGGATCCTGCTTCTCCCTCTGCCTCTCTCTCTCTCTCTCTCTCTGTCTCTCATGAATAAATAAATAAAATCTTAAAAAAAAAGACTTTCAAATATAAGTGGAAACTTTATTATCTTAGAACTTCTAAATTATTACCTTATAATCTTAATATGAAATGATTGTGTATGATGAAGTAGAACTTCAAATATTTAAAAACAAAGACAAAGGGAAAAAGTTCTCTATAAAACTTCTTGCACTTTGATTGCCATCCCTTTCCTTTAACTTGTTAATATAGAGCAGACAAATAGGATCCAGCTGTATTATCCATGCTTCTGGATAGCCCAATAAAAGATCTCGAATAGAAATGTTATTCTGTATATATTTGAGCTGATGAAAAAAGAGAGTATTAACAGTTTGAGAAATCGAAATCATATTTTTTACATATGATACAAATATCATATATTTTTGCTAGTTATGGATTAAACAAAAGGGAGGGATTTAGTTTACTTGTGCCTCAGCCAGGAGAAGTACCTACGAGTACATGTTCATAAGAGCTCTTCAATGAGACTGTAAATTCCTTGAGGACGTAATAGTAATAATAGCAGCCCTAATATTTGCTTCTTTTGTGCCAGTACTGCACATATTTTATTATTACTTAACATTCCCCCAAACCCTTTGAGGTAGATACTGTTACTTCAGCCATTTTAGAGATGTGGAAACTGAGTCTTAGAAGGGTTAAATTAAATAACTTTCCTAAGGCCTCATAGCTAATAAATGATGGAGCTAAGATTTTAAACCATGCCTGTCTGACTTCAGAACACCCAACTCTTCACAAGTGAGCTATTCTCCCTTCCTTTTGTATCATTACGTCCCACAGAGTTCCAAAACGGTAACTTGCATATGATAAGAACCAAAACGTATTTGTTGAAATGATACTGCATTGGCTGAAAAAATTCCATCTCAACAGTTTCGTAGAAATTGAAACTGAAATTAAGCACTTTCAGTGGTTTCTTAGCAAATGACAATCTAACCAGTACTTTGAGTGTGATATATTGAAAGTTTAAGCTTGGAGATAGTTCATTAAAAAGCAGAGGTTAAGGGGTGCCTGGGTGGCTCAGTTGTTAAGCGTCTGCCTTTGGCTCAGGTTATGATCCCAGGGTCCTGGGATTGAGCCCTGCATCGGGCTCCCTGCTCAGCGGGAAGCCTGCTCCTCCCTCTCCCCCTGCCCCTCCTTGTGTTCCCTCTCTCTTCTGTGTCTCTGTCAAATAAATAAAATCTTTAAAAAAAAAAAAAGCAGAGGTTAAATGTAGTAAATTTGATTATTCTGGAATCATTCAGTATTTTGTGTAGTCTGATAGGTTTATGTCTCTAATTTAACATAAGTAAGAATTTAAAGATGATAGAATGATGGCCTTCTCTCACCTTGCTTTAGTGAACTTTTACATTTTTCATCACAAAAATTTTAGGCTTAAAACAGTCAGAAAAGCTACTAGGAGATAAAAGGTATTTACAAAGATGCATGGGTAAAAATCAGCACACTAAATTTAAGAGAAATATTTACGAAGTATATATTATTTCCATTTTTAAACAAAACTTGTTTCTGTTAACTATAACATAGTGAAACCATTTTTTAGATAAAAGCATTATGATTAAGATTGGTTGTACTTTGGACTTACTGTTTAATATGTAGTAGAAGGATCTAGGCTTTGGAGTTAGGTGGACCCAGGTTTGAATGTTTTCCAACTTACTGACTTTGTGACCTTGAGCAAACAACTCCCAGTTAGTTGTTTGCTTTATCCAAGTTGAGTTGATGATGCTTGTTTTACATAAGTGAGATTACTTATGCAAAGTACTTGGTAGAGTAGGTACTCGATAAAAAAAATAAGGCTTTATTCATATTTTGAAAACTATTCTTTTTTTTTTTTTAATGAACTCGTAGGTAAGATTTTAGCTCTTTTCTGGTAGAATAAAGCATAATTCAGCTGTTAGGGTTCAAGCATGGTTTTCAAAAGTGAAAATGTGTGAAACACACTTAAAACACTTCTTCAAGTCTGGGTAAACAAACCTCAAATAGTTCTTTTAGCATGCAGAGTCAGAGTTGGTCAGCCTAGGTTCAAAGACCAGCTCATCCCCTATTAGCTGTAATGTTTTGGGCAAGACCACTCACCTTTCTGGTTCTTGGTTTCCTTATCTATAAAGTGGGGTTAGTGACAGAATTTATCCCTTAGGGTAGCTGTGAGTTTAAATGAAACAATACTTGGTAAATATTAAGTGCTCAAGTAAATTTTAGCTATTATCAGTCATAGTAGATGTAGTAGTAGTAGTGGTGGTGGTGGGGGTGGTATATTCATAACTCTAAGTATATAAATTAATGGTTTTAGAAGATCTTACTATTGTGTCTTACAGTTACTTTTTATAGATAAGATAGGAGAAATAAATAATATTTGCATTGCAATTATTTAAAACTTTTAAGATGCAAATGTCATGAGCATTGTTCTGACTGGACCATGTAAGCATTGGCTTAGTTTGTGGCCCACAGTGGCTTGGGGGTTGCTCTTAGTATTCAGCTGCACTGGGGATCCCACAGATGAAGAGTGTAACAACTGATCCCAGGAATTCTTGCCTGGTACCCAAAATTCAGCAGGTGAAGAAACCTATGAGGCGCTCACTGCTGGTACTGGATGCCATTCTCAAAGAGATGAAGAAGATGCTTTCCGAAGATAAACCATAGGGTGGTAATAAACAGTCCTATTTAAAATGACTAACAGCTCTTATGCCAAAGAAGTTCTGGCAGTATCTAACTCAAGATATCAATTTGTCAGAAGAGGAAGATATAATTTTTCCACAACTAGACTGGATTGCTGATTTGCTGACATGGGAATTAGAGCTTAAAAACAGTAATTGCTGGCATTAAATATTTTTTCAGAAAGTCCCCTTCTAAGCATTTGCCCCCTAAATAATCTGAAATCCTTTCTTCCCTGTCACACCTGCAGTGTACGCAACAGCATCCTCTCACTGCACTGCTGAATTTCCTCATCTCATTCAGCCTTTTCACTCTTCAGTTCAGGAGACAGCTCTGGCAAACAGTTCATGAGTCATTTGATGTCTGCTGGGGAGAAATACAGAACAAATGAGTCTCTTCTTTTCCAGGCCAAAGCTTACCTGAGGATTGCTGCAGAAGTGGTAAAAAGATTGCCACCACCTCTAGAGTGAGTTCCCCAAGTGTTCTGGAAATTTGCCTGATGCTTAGCAATAAGACGACTTTTGGAAGTAGCAGTGTGGTGATGAAACCTACAGGAATAATAGCAATCATAGTTTTCTTGTATTTCTAAAGAAATAATATGTCTTATTTTCAGATTTGATTTGCTAAGCAGTGACTCACAAATAAAATTTTTATATATCAATGCTAACTGCTACATTTAGGAATTTTTCTGAAAGCTGATGTGTACCAGCTGCACAGAAATGCGTTTTATTTTAATGAACGACCCTTTGGGGAATCATGAGTTTGTGTTAGAAGCCCAACCTTCCATTGAGGAAAGAACTGTGCTCTTTTTGTGGGACTACAGCGTTAGTCATTTAAAGGATTTACTAAATTTGTGTGCTGATATAAGTATGACAACTCTCCATCAGTCAGTTTGGTCTAGATTTAAATCTTGCCTTGGACTATATTGGACACATTCTTAATATAAATAAACCTCTGCTTCATCTGGACCAGGCTTTACCCTAGACTTACTGAATATAATCTGCAGGGGTGGGGCCTGGACATGTGTATTTTTAACAAGATTATAATGATTTTGATGATTCTGATTATGATGGAAATAGAATAATAGGTAACAATTTATGAAGTGTTTTCTTGTGTTATTATAGTTAGTCTTCCATTCATATGAGTGGGGTACTGTTGTTGTCTCCACTTTATAGAAATGAGAAAACTGAGGTATGGGAGTGTTAAGTGTCTTGCTGAAGGTTACTATTCCAGCAAGCGCTGGAACTGGAGTTTGAACTTGGACAGTGGGATACTGGATCCTTCCTTTTTTACACCAAAGAGCATTCATTTATTTCAAAAGAGAAATATGGTATTCAGCATTTCCCTCAAACTTACTGCACCGTGAAACCCTCCCCATTTTATGGAGTTCGTGTTTCAAATGGTACACTTTGAAAAACATTTATCTGGTCTAGTTGAGGCTCAGAGAAATTCAGGGGGCTTTCCAAGGTCAGGTAGCAAGATAGTTATAAAGCTCCAAGTACTGATAAAAACCATTAGTTGATAAAGAAGCAGTCTATGACCTTTAGCAAATACCTTCACATCTTTTGCTTTGTCTCTGGCTTAAATAGCCAGAAAATTAGGCAAAGAGTTACATGTCATTATAAACATGTTTCACACACTTGTGTTCACATAAAAAAACTACATGAGTGTTCATGGAGGTTTTATTTGTAATAGCCAAAAACAATGCAGAGTTTTTCAATGGGCAAATAGTCAAATGAACTGTGATATATGCATACCATGGAATACTACTCAGCAGTGCAAAAGAACAAACTATGGATACGTGTAACAACGTGGATGAATTCCAGAGAATTATGCCGAATGAAAAAGCCAATCCTAAAATTTTTTATACCATATGGTTCTATTTATGGAACATTCTTGAAATGACAAAAATTATAGAAATGGAGAACAGATTAGTGGTTTTCAGAATTTAAGGGGGGAGGGTTGCAGGGAAGAGAATTATGTGTGGCTATAAAAGGGTAACATAAGGAATCCTTGTGATGATGGAAATGTGTTCTGTATTTTGACTGTGTCAGTGTCAATATCTTGGGAGCTATTGTACTATAGTTTTGCAAGGTGTTATTATTGGAGGCAATTGGGTAAAAGGGCACAATGGAATCTGCATTATTTCTTACAACTGCATGTGAATCTACAATTACCTCAAAATAAAAATAAAAGTTTAATTAAATAAAACAAACATGTGCTACTGTGTCTGAGCTGAAATGACTTGGGCCAAATTATCCATGCTAATTAAAATCATGAATAAAAGTATTTGTGAATACACAGTAATCAACTGTCATCACTATGAGAAGGAAATGACTTTATATATATTTGTTTTTATCATTTTTTTGAGAGAAGGCTAATATAAATAATCATTGAGCACTTCTAAATACCAAAAAGCAGGTACTTGAACCAGGCTTAACTTTACCTAGAAAAGAATGATTTAAATAAGCTCCAGAGACACTAAAGGTTGTGTGCCAGTTTAATACATCTCATAGAGAAATGGGAAAGATAATTTTTTTTCTCATAAATACATGACTTAGAAAAGAGCTACGTGTAAAATCACCTGCTCTCTTCTCCTTTACCCTTGCCCACAAGTCTCTGCAGATGCTTCCAGGAAAGCCACTGAAAAGATGGTGGCTGGAGTATATATGCAGGTTCATAAGTGGAAGAAGAAAAAGTAGCTCTAAGAACAAGAATGAAACTTGTTCTAAAATTTAGCCTATGGCAGCCTTTGCTAAGCTTCAAAGAGCTGACTTTAAAGATAGACTGTCAAGCACAGCTAGTCTGCCTGTTGTTAGGGGTAATATTTATTCCTTATTCTTCACATTTCCATAGAGTTTAGAGAATTTCCATTCCACTCTCCAGAAGGTGAAGACAAGCTGCCCCACTCACTCCATGCCAGGGAAGGAGGAGTGATGCATCTTATGGGTAAATTTCTTCCTGTCTGCATTTCTTTGATTTTAGCCAAATCCTGAGCTTTCTGAGGCAGGCTATAGGGAAACCTGTCCATCTCTGCCTTGGACTTGGGTGGGCAAGTCCATCTAATTTCGGGGTTGGGCATTTGGTAGCCCACTATGGTCATATATCCTCTAATCCAGCTTTTTGTCAGTAATATAGTAATATTATTTACTTTTATCTGAATTCTGTGTATCTCAGTTCCAAACAGGGGAAGAATTCCACCCCCCAATCACCACACTCCAAAAAACATACCAAATATCTTTCTAGAATCCTAGAATATCAGAACCAAAGAGTACATTAGAGTTCAGATACTTGCATCTCTCCATTAGAAACACTTCTAATAAAAAAAATAAGTTCACCAATGGCCAGAAACTTTCTGGGGTAGAGGGGGAGGTTATAATGAAGTATACTATATATATATATATATATATATATATACACACAGTAAAGCATGGGAGACATAAATATATAGGTCAGTTGTCTACAAAGTGGACACCCATGTAACTACCAACCAGGTAAGAAGTAAACCAATACCAACATCACAGAAGCCTCAGTATTTTCTCTCACAATTGCTTCCCTCTCCCCTTACAAAGTTAACCATATACTGATGTTATAACACCTAAGCTTGTACCCTTCAACATTATAGTTTTGCCTATTTTTTGCAGTTTATATTAAATGGAATTATACAGTATTTTACTGTATATTAATTGCTTTTATTTTGCCCTATATTAACTGCTCTGTATTGTTTCTGAGCTCCACGTCTACTGTTGCATAAAGCAATTATTCATATTATTTGCTGTAGAATATTACGTTTTTGGAATATACCCAACTTGCCTGTTCTGTAGATGGATATTTGGATTGATTTCAATGTTTTATTCTTACAAATGGTGCTGCTCTGAGCATTCTTATACATATTTTCTTGGTATACCATACTTAAATTTCTGTTGAGTTATTTCTGGGAGTGAAATTGTTGGTGGTTTTTTAGTGGTATCTCATTGTGGTTTTAACTTGCATTTCCCTGGTTACAAATGAAGTTGAGTACCTTTACATATATTTATTGGCTAATGAAATTTCCTCTTTTGTGTGCTGTCCAGTCAAATCTCTTGCCCATTTTTATTTTTCTATTATGTTGTTGGAGTGTTTTATGAATCCTTGTCAGCTCTATGTTGCAGATGTCTTTCCCAGTCCATTATGGTTTGTCTTTCACTCTCCTAATGGTGTTTTTGATAATCAAATAATCTTAACATATTCAAATTATTTTACGTTATGATTATTGATTTTTGTGGAGTGCCCCAAGGTCATGAAGATATTATCCTATGTTAATTTCTAGAAGTTTTAACATTGTTTTGCCTTCTACATTTAGTTCTGCAATCCACCTGGAATTATTTTTTGGTTATTAGGTGAGGTAGCCTTTAAGTATTTTGTGGGTTTTTATTTTCCTTGTGGTTATCTAATTGTCCACTGGGACTGTCTTTTTCCTCTACTTTTCTGCAGTACCACCTTTGTTGTAAATTAAATGTCTATGTTTCTATGGATCTGTTCTGGACTTTTATTCTGTCCCATTGGTTTATTTGTCTGCCTTTGCACCAATAATTCACTCTTTTGTTTATCATCAGCTTCTTGTTCTTCAAGAATGTTTTGGCAATTCTTGATTTTTTTCATTTTTATATAAATTTTAGGGCCAGCTTGTGACATTCAAAACAACAACAAACTACTAGAGAATCTCAATTTTGCTTAGGATGGAGAAGGCTAGGAAGAGCGTCATACTACCCTTTGAACAAGAACAAACTGTATGATCTACAAAATCATAATTTTTCTTAAACCCACCAGAGATCCTAAGTTACACTGCACCCAAGTCTTCTGAAATGTATGAAAAGACAGACTCCTTCAAGGAAAGACAGGATGCAAATATACCTTTGGCAAAACACAGAAGAAAGAGATGACAAACTCCTTACAATAACAGGTAAGAAAAATCCAGTGAAAATTTTTAACAAATTGGTAAAAACTGAGTGTGGGATAACAGAGAAATTAGAACCCCTGGAAGCTTTTAACAGAGGGGAGTTTGTACCCACTCATAGGCTTTTCTCTCTGGACCTCACAGGGTGCCTAAGAGAAGAATTGAGCATGGGGCAAGGGACGAGAGAAAGCCTTCTTGAGTAGTACAGGCCCGGAGAAGGAGAATAGCTGATGCTTTGAGAAAAACACAAAACCTTGCCTGACTCTCCTTCCCTGTGGAACAAACACCAGTAAGTCACTAGGGGAGGGTAGTAAAACTGTCCTCAGATGAAGACCTATTATGACTGCAGGAGAGGAAATAGGAAATCCCCCCTAATCATGGGGGAGAACAGGAAGTCATCCTGACCCTGGCCACTAAAGGCATCCTATCACTGAGGGGAGGGGTGGTATCACTGAGAAAGCCCATTCACCAGGATTCAGGGACATAGGGCTTATCTGAGCTAAGGCTGGATCAAGACAATGGGGAATCCCCTGCCCCACAGCAAGCTAGCAAGCACTAAGTATCCAATATTAGCAGTGTCCACTGGTGGAGGAGAGGTAAAGACTATGAATAGAGAGGTCAAAAGCTAAGAGTAGAGCAACCAATCCTTCAAATTAAGCACAAGGTAATGCCAGAGGGATTTGAAGCCAGTGCTGTACTGAAGGTAACCATAACAACAAAACCTAAATAAGATGACTCCTGACTAAATTAACTCAGACCTGTACATTTTCTTTTTTTTTTTTTTTAAAGATTTTATTTATTTATTTGAGAGAGAGAGAGAACGAGAGATAGAAAGCACGAGAGGGAAGAGGGTCAGAGGGAGAAGCAGACTCCCTGCTGAGCAGGAAGCCCGATGTGGGACTCGATCCCGGGACTCCAGGATCATGACCTGAGCCGAAGGCAGTCGCTTAACCAACTGAGCCACCCAGGCGCCCTAGACCTGTACATTTTCTAACAAAAGAAGAGTCATGCACATTTTCAGCCATAAATACTATTTACCTCCATTTTTACTATCTTACACGTGATGTCCAGCATTCAGTGTAAACAATTATAAGACAACAGAACTAGAACAAATAATCCTAAAATTCTTAGAGTACCACAAGAGACACTAAATAGCCAAAGCAACCTTGAGAAAGAAGAACAAAGCTGGAGATATCACAGTTCCAGATTTTAAGATACACTACAAAGTTACAGTAATCAAAACAGTATGGTACTAACACAAAAAATAGTCACATAAGTCAATGGAACAGGATATAAAGAGCCCAGAAATAAATCCATACTTATATGGTCAATTCATCGATGATAACAAGGGGGAAAGAATATATATTGACAAAAAGTTTTTTTCAATAAATGGTGTTGGGAAAACTGGATCACTTTCTTACACATACATAAAAATAAACTCAAAATGGATTAATGACCTAAATGTGAGAACTGGAGCCATAAAGGCAGTAATTTCTTGGACATTGGTCTTAGCAACGTATTTATGGATGTGTCTCCTCAGATAAGAGAAACAAAGGCAAAAATAAATGGGACTACACCAAAATTAAAAGCTCTTGCATGGCAAAGGAAACCATTGAAAAAAGCAACCTACCAAATGGGAGAAAATATTTGCAAGTGATACATTCAATAAGAGATTAATATCCAAAACATAAACAACACCAAAAATAAACGATCAGATTATAAATAGGCCAAGGACCTGAATAGATACTTTTCCAAAGAAGACTTAGAGATGGCCAACAGGCACATGAAAAGATGCTCAACATCACTAATCATCAAGGAAATGCAAATCAAAACCGTAATAACTCACACCTGTCACAATGGCTAGTATCAAAAACACAAAAAATGACAAATGTTGGCAAGGATGTAGAGAAAAGGGAACCTTCATGCATGGTTGATGGGAATGTACATTGGTGCAGCCACCATGGAAAACAGTATGAGGTTCCTCAAAAAATTAAAAATAGAAATATACTATCCAATAATTCCACTGCTGGGTATTTACCTTAAAAAAATGAAAACATTAACTTGAAAGGTACATGTACCACTATGTTTATTGTAGCATTATTTACAGTAGCCAAGATACAGAAGCAATCTAAGTGTCCCCTGATAGATGAATGGATAAAGAAGATGTGATGTAATGTGATGTGTGTGTGATGGAATATTAGCCATAAAAAAATGAGATTTTTTTTGCCATTTGTGACAAAATGGATACACCTAGAAGGTATTATGCTGAGTGAAATAAGTCATAGGAAGAAAAATACTATATAATTTTATTTATATGTGGAATCTGAAAAACAAAACAAATGAACAAATAAAACAGAAACAGACTCATAGATACAAAGAAGGAACTGGTGATTTCTAGAGGGGAGTGTGGTAGGGGATGGGTGAAATAGGTAAAGGTAAGAGAAACAGACTTCCAGTTAATAAATAAGTCACAGAGATTAAAAGTACAGCATAGAGAATATAGTCAATAATATTGTAATAATTTTGTATGGTGACTACACTTACCATGATAAGCATTGAGTAATATATAGAATTGTTGGATCACCATGTTGTACCCCTAAAACTAATATAACATTGTATTTCAACTATACTAGAATAATTAAAAAAAACAATATTTAAAAATTATAGGACATAAAAAGCAAGAAAAATCAATCCTTTACCAAAAGACAAAGCACTCAACAGAACCAGACACAAAGATGACTCAGATGTTTGTACTATCACATAAGGAACGTCTATGATTAATATGTTAAAGGGTCCAATAGAAAAGGTGGACAACATGCTTGAGCACATGGGGAATTTCACAGATAGATGGCAACCATAAGAACAAATAAAATAGAAATGCTGGAAGAAAAAAAACAGTAACAGAGATCAAGAATGCCTTTGGGCTCATCAGTAAAACTTGACAGATAAAGAAAGAATCAATGAACTTGGATATAGGGAGATAGGAACTACCCAAATTGAACGACAAGAATAAAGTTACACACACACATATGTGCACATGCACAAGCAAGAGCTGGGAATAAATTGGCATCTCAGAAGAAGAAAGGAACACTGGAACAGACAAAATATTTAAAGAGATAACTGCTAAGAATTCTCTTGATAAAATGGGAGGTATCAAACTGGAAAATTCACAGAACTCAGAAGGCTCCAAGTGGGATTTTTAAAAACAAATAACAGATTGAAACTGCTGGAAAAACAAAGATAAAAAGAAAATCTTGAAGGCAGTAAATGGAAAAATTCACATTACATACAGATAACAAAAATATGAATTACAGTAGACCTGCCCTATGTAAGGCATGTAACAATAGAGGGACATTAATAAAGTACTGAGATTTAAAAAACTGCCAATCCAGAATCCTATGCCAGTGAAAATAACATTCAAAAGGAAAAACTTGGGGCACCTGGGTAGCTCAGTTGATTAAGCATCCAACTCTTGGTTTCGGTTCAGATCATGATCTCATGGATGTGGGATCTAGCCTTGTGTCAGATTCCATGGTCAGCAAAGAGTCTGCTTTAAGATTCTCTCCCTCTGCCCTTCTCCCTACTCACGCTGTCACTCAAATAAATAAATCTTTAAAAAAAAAAAAGGAATTTTTTTTTTTTACAAAAGCCGAGGGAATTCCTTAATAGACTATACTACAATAAATGCTATAGGAAATTCATCAGGCAGAGGGACTGGAACACCAGATGGAAACTGATCTATACAAAGAACTGAAGATCTCTGAAAATGGTTAAAATAAAAATAAACATAAAAAGTACTTACTGTCTTAAGACACCTGGGTACCTTAGTCAGTTAAGCATCTGCCTTTGGTTCATGTCATGATCCTGGGGTCCTGGGATTGAGCCCCGCGTCAGGCTCCCTGCTCAGCTGAAAGCCTGCTTCTCCCTCTCCCTCTGCCCTTCTTCCCTAGCTTGTGCTCTCTGTCTGTCAAATAAATAAGATCTTTTTAAAAAGTACTTATTATCTTATTTTTAATCCTTAAAGACAATTGTCTAAATACAAAATAATAGCAATATATTGTGGATTTATAGTATATATAAAAATAAAGTATATGAAAACAACACAAAAGGTGAGGGGGATATATTTGGAGTATACTGCTGTAAGATTCTTATACTATATGAGAAAAAGTATAATACTATTTGAAATACTAATTAAAGCCAAACACTGTAAATTTTAAACAATTACTAACCTTTTTTTAAAAATGGGGTTAAGTAATAAACCAGTAATGGAGATAAAATTGAATCATAAATCTTTAATCCAAAAGCAAGCAGAAGTAGAAAGTATAAAAAGATCAAAGAACAGATAGAACAAATAGAAAACAGCTTTCAAGATGGCAGATTTTTATCTAAACATATGGATAACTACAATGAATGAAAATGTTCAAAACATACAAATTAAAAGAGATTATCAGATTGGATAAAACAAGAGCCTACTATATACTGTCTAAAATCCATTTTAAATATAAAGATACAAATAGGCCAAAAGTAAAAGATGGAAAAGACATATATTGTAAACATTAAAGAAAAGTAGAATGGCTATAGTTTTATCACACACAGTAGACCTCAGAAGAAGGCACAGTACCAGGACTGAAAATCCATATTACATAATGATAAAGGTGTTAAGTAGCCAAGATGTAACAATCCTAAATATGTGTCCACCTAACAAAATAGCTTTGAAAAATAGGAAGCAAAAATTGATGAAACTAAAAGTAAAAACAGACAAACCCATAATCACAGAGATTCCAACACTCCTCTCTCAGTAATTGATGGAACAAGGACAAAGTATTAGAAGACCTACACAATGATCAACATTTATAGACCACTTCCTCCCAGAACAACAGAATATATATTATTTTCAAAGGCACATGGGACATACACCAAAATTTCCATATTCTGGGTCATGAAACATACATCGACATTTAAAATAACTAAAATCATATAAAACATGTTCTCTCACCATAAGAATTAAATAGAATTCAGTGGCAAAAAGATATCTGGAAACCTCCAAGTATTTGGAAATAAAGTAATTCTAAATTACCCATATGTCAAAAAGGAAGGAACAAGGGAAATTGTTAACAAACATCAAATCAGGGGCGCCTGGGTGGCTCAGTTGGTTAAGCGACTGCCTTCGGCTCAGGTCATGATCCTGGAGTCCCGGGATCGAGTCCCACATCGGGCTCCCTGCTCAGCAGGGAGTCTGCTTCTCCCTCTGACCCTCTTTCCCCTTGTGCTATCTCTCATTCTCTCTCTCTCTTAAATAAATAAATAAAATCTTTAAAACAAAAACAAACATCAAATCAGTATCAAAATATTTTGGCCGAATGGAATCGGAAATAAAACATCAAAATTTGTTGTATGCACCTAAAATAGTGCTTACAGGAATACTCATAGCATTAAATGCTTACACTAGAAAAGAAATCTATCAATGAAATAATCTCATCTATTAAGAACCTGGAGATAGAAGAATAAGTTAACCCAAAACAAACAGAAAAAGGAAGCAACAAATGAAATTGAGAAGAAAAGCAGTAGAGAAAATCAGTGAAATCAAAAGCTGGTGTTTTGAAAAGTGAACAAAACTGACAAACCAGTAGCCAGACTCATTTAGAGGAGAGACAGTCAGACTTAAATTACCAACATTAAGAATGAAAGAGGGGATATTACTAAGATCCTACAGACATTAAAAGTACAGTAAGAGCTATTACAAACAATTTTATGCCCATAAAATTTACAACTCAGATGAAATAGACAAATTACTTGAAAAATACTACCAAAGCTTATTCAAGAAGTAGATAACCAGAATAGTCATAAATTATCATAAAGAAATGTAATTTGTAGTTAAGAATCAACAAAGTAACCCCTAGCCCTGGATGTCATCACTGGAAAAATATATACCAGCATTTATGGAAGAAATAATTCTAGTTCTGTAGAAACTCTTCCAGAAGACAGAAGAGGAGGGAATACTTCCTACCTCATTTTTTGAAGCTAGCATTACCCTGATAACTAAACCAAAGACAGTACAAGGAGACTACAGATAAATATTCCTCATAACCATAGATACTAAATATTAAGCATAATGTTATTTAATTGAATCCATCATGTATAAAAAGAATAACACATTGTGACCAAGAGGTCATTATCCTGGGAATGCAGCGTTGCTTAAACATTTGAAAATAAATCAGTGTAAATAGCAGATTAAAGAACAGACTAAAGAAGAAACACCATATATTTATTCTCATAGATGCATAAAAAGCAAATGACAAAGTTAGCATTTATTTATGATAAGAATTCTCAGCAAGGAAGGAATAACAAATATTTCAACCTGATAGTATCTACAAAAAAATTTACAGCTAACATCATAACTAATGGTGAAACCCTGCTTTCCTTCTAAGATTGGGACCAAGGCAAGGTTGTCTAAGCTCACCACTTTTATTCAATATCATACTGCAGGTTTTATCAGTGCAATGGTAAAAGAAATAAAAGCATATAGATTGGAAAGGAAGAAATGTAACTGTCTTCGTTCACAGATGACATAATTGTCTATGGAAAAAAATCCCCCCAAATAGAAAAGTAACTAGAACTAAGAAGTCAATTTAGCAGAGTTGCACTATACAAGGTTAGTATACAAAAAATCACTTTTATTCCTAAATACTAGCAATGAATGACTGGAAGTTGAAAAAAAGTGCAATTTATAATAGCACAAAAAATATTTAGATATAAATCTAATAAGATATATAGACAAATGCAAAACACTAATCAAAGAAAACATACAAATGGTGAGCGATCACATTCAATGGTTTGGAATACTTAATATTGTTAAGACATCTGTTCTCCTCAGAGGGAACTATATCCAACGCAATTCCAATCAGAATCCCAGGAGACTGACCCTCTTGCTGAAGTTGACAACTTGAGTCTCAAATTTATATGGAAATAAAGAGGGTCTAGGATAGTGAAAACAGTTTTGGAAAAAAGATTAAAGTTAGAAGACATACATTACCTGATTACAAGACTTTTTATAAAGCTACAGTAATCAAGACATTGTGGTTTTGGTGTACCGATGGACGTGTAGATCCATGGAACAGAATAGAGTTTATAAATAGACATAAACTGATATGATAACGACTTTCAATAAAGGTGCTGAGGCAATCCAGTGAGGAATAGATAATCTTTTCAGCAGCTGTGCTCTCACAATGAGACAATCTTTTGCAAAGAAATGAAACTTTATACCTACATATCTACAGATTAAAATGGATCATATACCTAAATACAAAATCTAAAACCATGAAACTTCTAGAAGGAAAATATAGGAGAAAACCTTCATAATCTTAAGTTAGGCAAAGATTTCTTAAATAGGACATAGAAAAATCACTATAAAACTATGAAAGAAAAGGTTAAATGGTACTTCATAGAAATTAAAACAAGTGTTTAAAAACACAGTTAAGAGGAGGCGAGCTGGAGGGGGGGCGGGCAGGCTGGGAGCTAGTCCTGGCCCCAAGTGGACCCCCTTTCGGCCGTGTTGCCGGCGGGGGCAAGCCGCCGCCGCCGCCGCCGCCGCCGCCGCCGCCCCTCCCGCCCCCCCGCAGCCTGCGACCTGGCGGCGGAGAGGCTGTCCTCGCTGAGGAGGGCTGGGCGGGCGCGGGCGGCCGGCGAGCGGCCTTCACGCCGTCCCTTTCGCCGCCGCCTTCTGCTTGCCTCTCACCGCCGTGCATTTCTTCCTTTTCTTCTGTCTCTTCCCCCCTCGCGGGTCGAGGATTGTTGGTGAACAAAAGTGCAGCCTCAAGACGGCTGATGGCAACGAGGATCTGCGGGCGGACGACTTGCCGGGGCCCCCCTACGAGGGCTATGAGTCCATGGAGCTCGCCTGCCCGGCCGAGCGCAGCGGCCACGTAGCGGTGGGCGACGGGCGCCACATGTTCGTCTGGGGCGGCCACAGAGTAATCAAGTCAGAGGATTATATGACTTTTAGCTGCCTAGAAAAGAACTATGGATCTACAACATGGAGACTGGAAGATGGAAAAAAATTAACACGGAAGGAGATGTTCCTCCTTCCATGTCAGGAAGCTGTGCTGTCTGTGTAGACAGGGTGCTCTACTTGTTCGGAGGACACCATTCAAGAAGCAATACAAAGAAGTTTTACATGCTGGATTCAAGGTCTACTGACAGCGTATTATAGTGGGAAAGGATTGATTGCCAAGGAATTCCTCCATCATCAAAGGACAAATTTGGTGTCTGGGTATATAAAAACAAGTTAATATATTTTGGAGGTTATGGATATTTACCTGAAGATAAAGTATTGGGAACTTTTGAATTTGATGAAACATCTTTTTGGAATTCAAGCCACCCAAGAGGATGGAATGATCATGTACCTATTTTAGACACTGAAACATTTATCTGGAGTCAGCCTATCACTACTGGTAAAGCACCTTCACCTCGTGCTGCCCACGCCTGTGCAACTGTTGGAAACAAAGGCTTTGTGTTTGGAGGCAGATATCGAGATGCTAGAATGAATGATCTTCACTATCTTAATGTGGACACATGGGAGTGGAATGAATTAATTCCACAAGGCATAGGCCCAGTTGGCCGATCTTGGCACTCATTAACACCAGTTTCTTCAGATCATCTCTTTCTCTTCGGAGGATTTACCACTGATAAACAGCCGCCAAGTGATGCCTGGACTTACTGCATCAGTAAAAATGAATGGATACAGTTTAGTCATCCCTATACTGAAAAACCAAGATTATGGCATACAGCTTGTGCCAGTGATGAAGGAGAAGTAATTGTGTTTGGTGGGTGCGCCAATTAACCTTGTCCATCACAGAGCTGCACACAATAATGAAATACTTATATTTTCACTTCAACCAAAATCTCTTGTAAGGGTAAGCTTAGAAGCAGCCATTTGCTTTAAAGAAATGCTAGCCAACTCGTGGAACTGCCTTCCAAAACACTTACTTCACAGTGTTAATCAGAGATTTCGTAGTAAACACTTCTGGATCTTAAGGCTTTATAGATAATGCCTCTGATCACCTTGCATGGACAGCAATTCTGTAAACATCAGAGAGTGGCATCATTTGTATAATTATATGCATTGTTGTAGTTTGCAGCTTTTTTGTTTTAATGTGCATGTGAATGGCCTAGAGAACCTATTTTTGTGTCTAAAGTTTACAATAAATGTATTTAATACCAAAAAAACCCCCCACAGTTAAGAAAAGACAATTTTCAAACTTCAGAGAAAACATAAAACATATCTGACAAAGAATTTATATCTAAACTATATAAAGAACTCTTACGATCCATTAGAAAGACCAAAGAAAAATCCCTAATTTTAAAATGGGCAAAGAATTTGACTAGAGACTTCACAAAGAAAAAGATACCACTGAAAAATAACATGAAAAGTGCTCAACATCTTTAGTCACTAGGAAAATGCCAAAAAAGTCCCCAAGACAAAACAAAACCCCACAATGAGATATCACTACACAGCCAGTGAAAAAGACTGACCACACCAACTCTTGGTGTTGATGTGGATCCACTGGAATTCTCATACACTGTTGATGGAAAGGTAAAATGGTACATTTACATTTGGAAAGCAGTCTGTCATATTCTAAAAGAGTTAAACATGCACTAACATACAATCTAACTATTCTCCCACATATTTACCCAAGAGAAACAAAACATATAACCCCTGAAGACTTATCTATAAATAAATATTCCTACCAGTTTTGTTTATAATATCCAAAAGCTGGAAACAACTCATATGTGTACCAAATGGTGAATGGACACACCAGATTTGCTCTATCTATGCGGTAGAGTACTTCATAGAAACAAACGGAATGAATACTGATACAATATTAATAAATCAATGCTAAGTGAAAGTGGTAGACAAAAAAAGTGGAACCTGTATAATTCCATTTATTTTTTTTTAAAAGATCTTATTTGTTTGAGAGAGAGAGAGAGAGAGCGTGAGCCGGTGGAGGAACAGAGGAATAGGGACAAGCAGACTCCTCACTGAGCATGGAACCCCACACAGGGCTCCATCCCACGACCCTGAGATCACAACCTGAGCAGAAACCAAGAGTCCCACGCTCAACCGACTCTACGACCCAGGCAGCCCTGTATAATTCCATTTCTTAATTTCTAGAAAATAGACACCTAACTACCTGAAAAGTAAATCAGTGGTTGCCTAGGGATGGGCGTTGGGAGAGAAAGGGATGGAGAGAGGGAAGGATTAAAAAGGAAATAAGGAAACTTTGGGAAGTGATAGAAATGTTCAATAACTTGATTACAGTGAGGTTTTACAGTATATACTGTGGCCAAAACCAATCAACTTGTACACTTTAAATATGTGCAGTTTGGGGCACCTGGGTGATTCATTTGGTTGAGTGGCAGACTCTTAGGTTTGGCTCAGGTCGTGCTTTCAGGGTCATGAGATCGAGCTCTCCTCAGTGGGGAGCCTGCTTGAGATTCTCTCTCTCCCTCTGCCCCTCCCCCTGCCTGCATGCCCTTTTCTCTCTCTCTCTCTAAAACAAATAAATATTTAATAAATAAATAAATATGTGCAGTTTATTGTGCATCAGTTATATCAGAATAAAGTTATAAAAAATGATGCAGTAATGAATTGCTTTCTGATATTGGATTATACTTTTTAGAATAGTATTTTTATGAGAATATAACCCTTTTTAAATGCCTAACATGTCACAATTCCATGTATGGTTATTTTCAAATCCCTTTTTCTTTTTTTTTTTGACTCTTTTTTTTTTCTTTTTAAAAATCTTATTGAAAACTAGATGAACATTCTCTCTTGAGCTCGTTTGAATGACTATTGATGTTTAGATTTCGGGTTGAAACTTGAAGGATAACCAGTTCAATTACTTGCTTTCTTTCCTTTTTTCTGCCATATCCTATTGCAAAGGATATGGCAGAAGCAGCAAATTGTTTTCTCATTTAAAACTATTTTTAAATAATTTTAAAGTTTCCATGCAGTACAATGACAATAGAACTTGGTCATAGACCACTTTCCTAATCAGAAACCTTTACTTAAATAACATTTAAATCCAATCTTCAGTGTAAAGCATATCAGTGCTTTGAAATCTTATTAAACCCTGAAATTGAATGACCTATATAAATAATGATGTGCTATACTTCCAACTTATTAATTGAAAAGTATCTGACTTTTATCCCCAGGAATGTCAGGTTTATAACAACAGATAAGTTGGCTAATACATAAAAGATGTTTAATACAAAAAAGAATATCCTTTAATAAAAAAAGACAAAAAGTGGTCATTTAGTTGAAGATTTTTTCAAACTATTTTCTTGCTCTTTATTATTTGTAATCTTGTTTAGATATTTTTAAGTATCATAGTTGTTGGTTTTTATTTCAGCTCATTCATACCCTATGCCTTCGGTAATTTTTATACTATTGCAAATTAGTTTGGGCCTTTACAGCAACATTAGTTGTCTTCTACAAAGTGAATATATCAAGCAATAATGATTTTTAATTTTTATTATTTTAATTGAGAAATAAAATAAGAACAATAAATTATCTTCAACTATATCTGTTTCAAGCATTAGAAAAGATTTTGAAGAATATGGGAGTTGCTGCTGTTGAACTGTTGTTTAAACATTATTTCTCACACTGTGCCTAATGGATTTAATTATGGTTCACACACTTGTTTCTTTATCATCTCTTCAGATGGAGAGCTATATAGATACATTGTAAAGTACTACAAGAACATGTTATTAGGCTGTCTCTGCTGATGAAGGGATTTTCAAATTAAGTTGTAAAAGTCCCTTACAAATGAATTCCATTAAGCATGGCTTTCTCTTATAGTTCACTAATCATAGTTACCCACCTACATCAAGTACAAAAGCAAGACAACAAATCCAAATAAAAAGACCTTATTGTGACTGGACCCAAAAGTCAGCAACGGTGATTAGTCTAAAATCCATTTAACATGGAAAAGAGCCCATCAGAAATATTTCTTTAACTCTTTTGTAGTCCATAGTTGCCCTAGAAAGCTCATACTTTAATTGAGGACACTAAACTATCACAAATAAAATTTAAAACTAATAAGAGCCAAACTCTGACTTTAAGTACATTAGTAGTTTTAGGGAACCGGATTGGAGAAAGATCTGCAATCAGGTTTGAAGAATAGGTGGTTTAATATGAGGAAATAATATGAGCAAGGATGGGGTATAAGCGGGCTGACTGGTTTACAAGAGAGAGCTTTAGAAAAACTAGCCTATTTAGAGATGTAGTTTCCTGTTTGGAAGTAATGGATCATAGGCTGGAAAACTAATCAGATTACAGTGGGCCTTAAATGACATGAAGTGCAGATTGACCTTGACACAATGGGCAGTCATAAGATTTTTTTTTAATTATTTTTTATTTATAATATGTGGCTTCCAGACAAAATGTAAAAGGTATAAAAAGGCATTACATGAAAAATAATTGTCCTTTTTAAAAAAGCTTAACAATCTGATTGAAATATCTATATGAAGAACAAAGATGCAAGAATAGCTGAGAAAGTCCTGTTTAAGAAAGTAAGAAGGAAGAGGAGGAGGAGGAGGAAAGTAACTTGCCTTACCAGATATCAAAGCTTACTATGAATTACAGTAATTAAGACAGTTTGTTGTTAACACAAGAATAGAAAATAAGAGAGCCCAGAAACAGTCTGTACATATTTGAACACTTGACTTAGGACAAAATGGTATTGCAGATGGAGGAAACAGTGCTGGGACAACTGGTTATCTACATGGAAAAGAATGGATCCCTTCCTCATGCCATATAAAATCAACTTTAAAAGGTAAAATTATTTATTTTATTTTATTATGTTAGTCACCATACAATACATCATTAGT
Source organism: Callorhinus ursinus (assembly GCF_003265705.2). Taxonomy (NCBI): domain Eukaryota; kingdom Metazoa; phylum Chordata; class Mammalia; order Carnivora; family Otariidae; genus Callorhinus; species Callorhinus ursinus. The sequence goes on from NW_027397070.1 coordinate 9,453,752, forward strand.
TTTTGATGTAGTGATCCATGATTCATTGTTTTCATATAACACCCAGTAAAAGTAAAATTATAAAATTTTGAAGAAAACATGGGACCTTTGTGACCTTAGGGGAAGAATCTCTTATACAAAAACAACCCTAATCATAAAAGAGAAGATTGATAAATTTGGCTGCATTAAAATTGAGAATGTCTCTTCAGTAGAAGACATATAGAAAATGAGATAAACCATAAACTGAGAGAACATATTGCAGCACTGATAATTAGTTATTTGGAATAATGCAAGAACAACTTACAAATAAATAAGGAAAAAAAGGATGACCTAATTGAAAATTGGGCAATAGAAACAAAATAGGGATTTCACAGGAGAGAAAATATGAATGGCCAATAAACAAAAGAAGCTCAATCCCAGTAGTAATCAAGAAAATACAAATCAAAACCAATGAGATGCTATTGTGTACGCACTGGGTTGTAAAAATTAAAAGTCTTACAAAAAGTGTTGAAAGGCATGTGTCTTAGACATTGCTGGTAAAGTGGTAAACAACCACTCTGGAGAACATGTTGTTATAATATTACAATCACATAACTTACTACTCTGCTCTGGGTGTTTCCTAGGATTTCTTGCACATGTGCACCAGAAGACACATATGAGAATGTTCATAGCAGTGCTATTCAGAGTAGCAAAAATCTGCAAATAACCCAAATGTCCAGAAACAAAAGAGTGGATAAATTCCTTGTAGTATAGTCATACAGTAGAATATTATGCAGGAGTGATAATGAACGGCTCTTCATAAAAATGGATAATCTTAGAAACATAATGTGTGAAAATGGCAAGTTATGGAAGACTATAGTATACCATTTTATAAAGTTCAAAAAACCTCAAGTAATATAGGATAATAGTCATATATACATGTGATTAAATTTTCCTAAAAACCTGTGGGAATGACAGACATTAAAATCAGGTAACTGTTACTTCTAGGGTGTCAGTGGGGGATGAGGCAGGAAAGGAACACAAAGATAGCTACAGTTTTTGTAAACTAGTTGTTTTGTTTTTTTAAGTTGGGAGGTGAGTGGATGAGAGGGGTCATAGATTTTTTTTTTATTTCTTAGCTCACTTGTACTTTTTTTTTTTTTTAGAGAGAGAGAGAGAGAGACAAAAGGGGAGAGTGAGAGAATCTCAAGCAGGCTCCATGCCTAGTGTGGAGCCCGACACAGGGCATGATCTCATGACCCTGAGATCATGACCTGAGCTGAAATCAAGAGTCAGACGCTTAACCAACTGAGCTACCCATGTGCCCCACTTGTACAAATTCTTTGTATGAAATATAACCTTAAAAATTAAAAATTGGAGAAAAAAATGTATTTTCTCCTTCTACTCACTCAACCACCCATTTTCCTTCCACAGAGACTTGTTAAATAAATTGTAGAGCAGCCATATAATAGAATACAGTGCCGCTAGTATAAAGAACAAACCAACGTTATATATTCTGAATGGGATGACGACTGGATTATATTGTTAAAAGAAGTGTTCAAAGAAATCTCTACAAACTATGAAATTCTTCCTGATTTACCCTACTTAAACCACTTTTTGACCTTTCATCCTGAGAAGGATTTAATTGATAAGGCTTCTATGAGATTATAAAAATGTTTGCCTACTAATGTGCCCTATGTAGCAATGCCAAAAATACCCTCCTAAGTGGGTATTCTAAGAGAAAATATTTTTAAGGCAGAAAGTAGATTTCACAGGATTTATTCTTTAGATACCTGTAATTGAATTTAGTTAAAACATTATAAACCTTTTCTCCTACCCATTTATATTATGATATGAATTTTTTTGTATGTGTTATATCTGCAGTTATGAATTGTTGATTTTTCTGAAATTGTCCCATCAATTATTGACATGCCCATATTTTTACTTGGTTTTAGTAAAATCTGCCGGCAACCTAGAATAAAATAGCCCCATCCCTTCTCTTCTTTCCTCAGTCCCTCCCCTCCCCCCCATCCCTTCTTTCTTCTGTACTTCTTGCCCTCATTACTCTTCTTGCAGTTGCCCTTTTTGCCAAAATGAAGCCCGGAGCTAGTTGTGTGCAGACAATATTGTTTGTAGGGTTATGTGTATGACTCTGCTGTCCTATTTTCCTGCACCTCAGATGGAGTTGTCTGTCTTGCCAGTACGAACCAATTACTTCTTGTTGAAGTCCCTGAGTCTTTGAACATCTGTTGTCCTTTACGTCATCTAAGGGACTCAGAAAAGATCCACTTGAAGTTTTTTCTCTCATACCACAGGGATTTTCTAAAATTTGTGTTATTTCCTGTGGTCCAGAGATTGTTTCATTTTCCTGCAAGAGGAGGAAAAAAAGGGATCTAAATGCTTCCTGTGATTGCATAAAGTTTATTTTAGGAACTAAAATCTGGGCTTTTTTTTCCCCCCATTACATCCTATTTTCCTTGCTCAAGATTTATAGGGAATGTTAGGTCATGTTTGCGCCTTTGTACCAAAGAAGTGTTTTCTTCTACTGACTAGAAAGTTTTAAAGTAAATATTCTGTGACCCTTTAGTTCAAATTCCAGGCTCAATGTATTTTTTGGAAGAGGAAAAAACATGGCTCTGAACCGAGGTCCTTACTCTTTAATTAGTGTTCAGACTGTCGCTTGAAACACTTAATATTATTTAGTCTCCCTCCACACTAACCAGTTTTTATAACTAGTGTGCGTAAAATCATCAACAAGGAAAAATATCAAAACATTTCATTAGTTTATGTCTTTTTGTGATGAGGAGAGAAAAGTTTTTACTGTCTTGAATTAGTGACTAATTGTTTTCTGTTGAATCACGGAGATTTCTTATCCTTTCTGAGGAGGAATTTTTGTATAAACAAGATTTTTTGTATCTGTCTAAGGCTTCCAGTTAATTACATTTTGCAAGGAATATCAAAAATGGAGATTCATTATAATCACTTCCTGTTGGTAGAGAATAAGACACAGGAGCTAGTCAAGTTGCTTTTTTTATAAAATGAAGTATTGGAAAGAGAGAAAAACCTGCCATCTACGTATTTCGTCTGGAACCTGTATAATCCACTTTTACTTCTGAATGATGGCTTTATTGCCATGCTTTTTAGAATACTTTAGTGTCCTGAGCTTTTAGAAACAAGTGTGGATGTGACTTGCTTGTACATTTTCTAAGAGCATATTTTCCAAATGCAAAATAGGTGCTGCCACTTCAGTTTTGGTTTCACTTCACAATTCTGTTAATAAAAATCCCTCTTGCAAACTAATTTTCCTTGACAGTTCTAGCAACCTTAACATGTTATTATTTTCAGCAGTAATTGAAGGAGTTATCAATTCCTATGTAAATAAGAGCATTAGTTCCCATCTTCAAAATTGGTTTGAGGAAGGAGGTGAGGGTTGATTTCCTGATGATATAAGAGAGCAAACTATAGGGGGAAATATCCTTTGGAATAGTTAATTTATCTGTGCTGGAGGAAGCCTGGGTGGCTCAGTCAGTTCAGCGTCTGCCTTCGGCTCAAGTCACAATCCCAGGATCCTGGGATTGAGTCCTGCATCGGGCTCCCTGCTCAGTGGGGGAGTCTGCTTCTCCCTCTCCCTCTGCCCCTCCTCCCTTCTTATGCTTGTTTTCTCTGTCTCATAAATAAATAAAATCTTTAAAAAAAATGATCTCTCCTGGAATGTGCTATACTAATATGAAATTTTTCCCTCTATTATTTTCATATATTGGCCTATAGGTCAATAGCCTAAGGTACACATTTTTTTTCAGGTGGAAGAAACAAGTTTGAAAAGTTTAATAAACTTAACTATGTAAGACTGTCAAAGGAAAATATACCCAAAGAAACTCAGGAATCATGATAGGCTTTTATTAGCTGAAACAGTCCACAGTATTAAGTGGATGTCAGCTGATGTAAGATTCTATTCATATTACCCTACGTTATCCATCAGAATTTCTTTGCTTTACTCACTGAAAACCTCAGTATGAATTTGAAGGGAAATTTTAATTCAAACGCAATTATTCCAGATAAGTTAGAATAAATGTAAGTGGCATCCTTGTTGATTTAAATATTAATGAAGAATATCACTTTGACTCATTTGTTTTATTCAGTTACTCTTTCTCTCCTCTGAAAGATTTATTTTATTTTATGACTTTAAAGAAATATTGCTTTCTCCCAACTCCATTGCTCTGGCTTTTAAAAAATAATGATTGAGGGAAGCACTCAAGAGAGGTTGGCACCTGGGAGGAATAAGGAGTGTGCCTCTGGTTTTGCCACCATGGAGGGTGGTGGGGAGGAAGTGTGCAGTGCTTGAAGTGATTAAATTTCCTGGGCCATCTGGTCATCAAGAAAAGGCTGTGTTTTCAATTTCCCTGTGAATGAGGAGAAGCTTATTAAGGAAGGAGAGCATTTAGTCTAAGGAAAATAGAAATCATACTTATTTCTACCACTAAGAGCTTCAGCCTCCTCAGTTGTAGAAAGAAGGGTCACTTGTGGGAGACTCTGACCATCTAATAATGCTGTTGTCTAAGTTACTGGGGGGACTTGAAGGATGGTCTGGGAAGGTGAGCAAACACACAAAGGTAGTCACTTAGAATGGAGTCACTCCAGTCCCCTAAAGTCTGTCCCCACCCCCATACAGTCTTTATGGAAGGAAGAAAATGAGCAAAAATGGTTAAATTTTTCTCAGGCCAAGGAAAGAACTTGAAGTTCCTTGTTCCTTAAAGTTTACTGCCAGAGTCTCTGATCCAGATATCAGTTGGAAAGCCATGAATCAAGTGTAATTGATTAACATCCATCCACTCTTCTATTTATTGAACCACCTCATGCTTTAAAAGTAAAAACCAAGTTCGTGTTTTATTTACCACTTTTTAAATAAAGCACTAGGTTCAAGAGAGGCTGTAGAGGGAAAATCAAGAATAGGAAAAGAAATCAATGCACAGAGCATATATCTGCACTAAACATTGAAATTGGAAGGGAGATGGCAATGGACAGTGGTATGCAAAAAATTAAGAGCTTGGATGTGAGTCCACCTGTTGCCACCTGCTGCTGGCTCTGTCATCTTTGCAGGTAATTAATACAGTTCTCTGATGCTATCTGAATCAAACCTAGAAAGCTCAAATTCTGGGATGTGATTGGGATTGTGCAGTCTGAAACTTTTAAAAGGAAAATAGAACATGCAGTTCCATAGAAAAGTGCAATTTGTTTCATTCAGGATGTAGCTAACCACTGAGTATAGGAAGAAATGTTCCTGACCTTTTAAGAGATTATTGCTCAGATGGTCTTTGGTTTTTTAAGAGTGCTTGTCAAGGTGAGGATTTGTTTTGGTTTCCTTTGAAGCTGCCAGTATGGAGAGAGAGAAGTGGGGTGAGGAGTGGATTGCCCTTCCAAGAAGGGCAAGAAGCATGGAGTGTGCAAAAGCTTGAAGGCCGAGAGCTTAGTCAACTTCCAGACCATAGACACGGAGGTCAGTGTGGCTGGACTGAGGCTGAGGAGAGGTGAGCTAGAAAGGTGCAAAGGGCCATGTGAAGGTGACTTTCTCTGCAGATGGTAAGGAGCCACTGGAAAATGTTAGCAGGCAGCCCTGCCTGTCTCCTGATGCCTTGGCTCACAGTCCTGTCTTTGTTCCAGGCCCCATGGTCACGGAGTGTACTGCTTTGCATGTGCAGCTCTTGAGCCCCAAAGGCTTTTTCACTTTCCACATTCTCTTCCTTCAGCCCTGACTTTGTTCTCATTTACATCCACTCTGCATCTGAAATCTGAAACTCTCCAAACTCTGGATGTAGTAACTTAACTGTCCTTCCTGTTCTCATGTTCCCTTACCCTCTCTAAAGTTGCTTTTCTGGACTTGCAATGCCTTTATGTCTCTTCACTCAGTCCTTCCCCTCTCTCTGGACTTACCTCCTGGATTAGTTAGGATTCTCCGGAGAAACTGAACTAGTAAGGTGTGAGTATGTATAGGTAGGTAGAAAGGTGGATGTAGCTATGTCTACTTATCTGTCTACTGATTGAGAGATTATTTAGGTATCTATTTATTATTGACATTGTCAATTGAAATACAATATTAGTTTGAGGTGTACAATATAGTGACACTACAAAATACCATGGTAAGTATAGTTACCATCTGTCATCATACAAAGTTATTACAGTGTTATTTACTATATCCCAAGCTATACTCTATATCCCCATGACTTACTTATTTTATTAACTGGAAGTTTGTACCTCTTAATCCCCTTTACCAATTTCCCTATCCTCTATCCCCTCTAGCAACCACTAGTTTGTTCTCTGTATTTAAGAATTTGTTTCTGTTTTGTTTAGCATAATACCCTTTAGGTCCATTCATGTTGTTTCAAATGGCAAGATTTCATTCTTTTTTTATGGCCGAATAATATTTCATTGTGTATATATACTACATTTCTTTATCCATTCATCTATTGATGGATACTTCAGTTGCTTCCATATCTTGGCTCTTGTAAATAATGCTGCAATGAACATAAGGGTGCATATATCTTTTTGGTTAGTGTTTTTATTTTCTTTGGTAAATACCTACAAGTGGAATTGCTGAATTGCATGGTATTTCTGTTTTTAATTTTTGAGGAACCTCATACTGTTTTCCGTGGTGGGTATACCAATTTACATTCTCACCATCATTACACAGGTGTTCCCTTTTCTCTACATCCTTTGCCAACACTTGTTATTACTTGTGTTTTGATCCTAGCAATTGTGACAGTATGAAGTGATATCTCATTGTGGTTTTGATTAGCATTTCCCCAATGATTAGTCATATTGAGAAGTCATCTTCTCACATGTCTGTTGACCATCTCACCGTCATCTTTGGAAAAATGTTTAGTCAGATCCTCTGACCATTTTAATCAGATTGTTTGTTTTTTGGTGGTGAGTTGTATGGGTTCTTTATATATTTTCCATATTAACCCCCATCAGATATGTCATTTGCAAATATTTTCTCCCATTCAGCAGATTGCCTTTTTGTTTTGTTGATGGTTTCCTTCGCTGTGCAAAAACTTTTTAAATTTATGTAGTTCCAATAGTTTAATTTTGCTTTTGTTTTCCTTGTATGAAGAGATGGATCCAAAAAAATATTGCTAAGACCAATGCCCAAGACTTTACTGCATATGTTTTCATTTACAAGTTTTATGGTTTCAGGTTTTACATTTAGGGCTTTAATCCATTTTGAGTTTATTTTTGTATATCATATAAGAAAATGGTTGATTTTCATTCTTTGGCATGTAGCTGTTATTTCCCCAACACCATTTATTGAAGAAAACTCTCTTTTTCCCATTGTATGTTCTTTCCTCCTTTGTCAGGTTAATTGACCATATGAGCATGAATTTATTTCTGGGCTGTCTGTTCTGTTCCGTTGATCTGTGTGTCCATTTTTATGCCAGTACCATACTGTTTTGATTACTACAGCTTTGTAGTATAATTTGAAATCTGGGAGTGTGATATCTCTGGCTTTGTTCTTCTTTTTCAAAGTTGCTTTGGCTATTTGGGGTCTTTTATGGTTCCATACCAATTTTAGGATTATTTGTTCTATTCTTTGAAAAAGCTCTTGATACTTTGATATGGATTTTATTGAATCTGTAGATTGCTTTGGGTAGTATGGACTTTTTAACAATATTAATTCTTCCAATCCATGAGCGTGGTATATCTTTCCATTTATTTATGTCATCTTCAATTTCTTTCATTAGTGTCTTTTAGTTTTCAGAGTACAGGTCTTTCACCTCCTGGGTTAAATTTATTTCTAGGTATTTTATTCTTTTTTTATACAATTGTAAATGGGATCATTTTCTTGATTTCTGTTTACTAGTTTATTAGTGTATAGAAACAGATTTCTGTATATAAGTTTTGTATACTCCAACTTTACTGAATTCATTTATTCTAATGTGTTTTTTTGTTGTTGTTGGAGCCTCAACGGTTTTCTATATATAGTATCATGTCATCTGCAAATAGTGACAGTTTTACTTCTTTGTTAACAATTCAGATGTCCTTCCCTTCCCTTCCCTTCCCTCCCCTCCCCTCCCCTCCCCTCCCAATCCTTTCTCTTTTCTTTACTTTATTTTCTTTCCTTGTCTGATTGCTGTGGTTATGACTTCCAGTATTTTGCATAAAAGTGGTAAGAGTGGATATCCTTGCCCTGTTTCTGATCTTAGAGGAAAAGCTTTCAGCTTTTCACCATTGAAGATGAAGTTAACTATGGGTTTGACATATATGGCCTTTACTATGTTGAGTTATATTCTCTCTATACCCACATTGTTTAGAGGTTTTTTTCTTATCATGAATGAGTGTTGGATTTTGTCAAATGCTTTTTCTGTATCTCTTGAGATGATCATATGATTTTTATCCTTCATTTTGTTAATGTGGTATATCATGTTGATTGATTTTCACAGAGAGAGATGTATTTTAAGGAATTGGCTCACACAGTTATGGAGGTAGGTGAATCCAAAATCTGTAGGGTAGGTTGGCAGGATGGAGACTCATGGAAGATCTGATGTTGTGATTCAAGTCAAAAGGCTGTCAGGCTGGAGACCAGGAAAGAGCTGATGTGATTCAAGTCCAAAAGTTATTTGTTGCCAGGATTCCTTTCTTGCTTAGGGAGGTCAGTCTTTTCTTGTATTCATGTCTTTAATCAGTTGAATGAGGCCTGCCCACATTATGGAGAACAATCTGCTTTACTCAAAATTTATTTATTTATTTAGTTATTTATTTATATTTTTAATGAGTTGTAAGGCAGTGATTCCTCATATCTTAACATTACAGCTCTCCTTTATTTTTTTTCAAATTTTTATTTAAATTCTAGTTAACATGTAGTGTAATATTGTTTTCAGGAGTAGAATTTAGTGCTTCATCACTTACATTTAATACCCAGTGCTCAACACAACAAAGTGCCTTCCTTAATACTTAGCATCCATTTTGCCCATCCCCCACCCACCTCCTTCTAACAACCCTCCTCTCATAAAGAGTCTCGTATGGTTTCCCTCTCTCTTTTTTTTTCCCCTTCCTGTGAGCCCAAATGTCCATCAACTGATAAATGGCTAAAGAAGATGTGGTACACACACACACACACACACACACACACACATACACACACACACGATGGAATATTACTCAGCCACCAAAAGGAATGAAATCTTGCCATTTGCAATGACATGGATGGAGTTAGAGTATATTATGCTAAGTGAAATAAGTCAGGCAGAGTAAGACAAATACCACATGATTTCAATCATACGTGGAATTTAAGAAGCAACACAAATCCAAGTCCATTTATTTAAATGTTAATATCATCTAAAAACCCTCTCACAGAAACATCCAGAATGATGTTTATCTAAATATCTGGGTGCCACAGCCCAACCAAGTTAAAACATAAAAGTAACCATCACACCTTCTTGTCTTCTCTAACCATGAATGTGTCCATTGGCTTCTCCCTTACTCCCTTATCTTGTTGTGTAACTATCACACCTGCTTTGTTAATGGTAAAGTTTGTATCACTCCTGCAATCTGCTTCCTCTACTCCTGAAACTGTTCAGCAACACTGAAGAAAACCACACACCTGGATATAATGGCACTACAAGTTAGTGGTCTCCAGCTTTAGTGAGGTCCTCAGGCCTGCTTGGGTGTGTGTCCCTGGCCAATTCCCTCTCCATTCCCCCAGAGACTCTTTCAGACCTCTATAGTTCTAGAGACTCCCTTACACATCCCTGTCTCTCTCTCCCTCAGCAGATGAACTTACCTATTACTGTGCAGTGAAAATTGTGGGTTGTAAACATGAACCACCTCAACTTGCTGCTCTTCCTCCCTGTCTGAACCATCTGAATGATCTTGGCCTGCCCACATATGAGAATGTTGGAAGCAGATAAGGGGCCAACAAGCACATACATTTTGTCTTCAGAATTCATCCAGGGTGACTGTGCCTCTAACCCCCTACCTAGGACTCTTTGAAGGTCATGACCACCTGCTTTCTGATTTCACCTGCCCCCTCCATGGTAGTCCATTCCATCTTTCAACTTGCCTCACCTACTAAATGCCCACTTTGAACTCCTCTCTCTGATGTAACAACTCAGGGTGGTGAATCCAAATAGGATTTAGAAATGGTAGGACATGATATCTGGATGTGGTTGGACAGATGGTACCAGTCATGGAAACATGGCAATAGGAAGAGGAGCAGGGTGTTTTAGAAGGAAGATGGTAAATGATTTTGGCCACAGTAAGTCTCAGGTGCCTATGGAACATGTATAACCACTATGACCTCATAAAGTGTTTTTATTAGGCGTGACTTAGTCCCTCCCTCCAGGCCATGTGAGTTCATTTTTTATCTTATAGTTCGCTAAAACAAAAGGAACGATGTTGATCACCCAAGCCTAGTTGTTTAAACAAGAGGGGATTTATTATGTGCAACTGAAAAGACCCTTGTTACAGCAGTAATACCTTGCATACATCAAAGATAGGTCCCAGCCCATGGCAGCATCAGCAATCTGTCAGTCTCTGTACTGTAATCTTTTGCCATCTTTGCCTAACTGTTGATTATCTGAAGTTCATCCCAGACCCTGGTGAGCTTATGGGGAGTAACTCTAAAGTTATCCACCACCAGTTTTATTGTTTGGGTCAAGTGTGTAGTCTCTGCAGAATTATTAAATAAGGCTCCTCAGAAAGACCTCTGTTTGTTTATTCATCAGTTCCTCTAAGCATGTCATATATTTGCCATCAAGGGGGGAGGGTGGTGAGGACAGTCCTAATTGCACTGCAGGCATTTGGGCGGGTCTGGAATTGTCAACTGCTATTTGCAGCATTGGTTGGCATTAGAAACAGGCATGAAAGAAAACACATGCTGAGACATCTCTTGAGTCTATCTCTAGACTGAGAACCTGGCTCATTCCCACATAAAGACCCACTTTTTTTTTAAAGACCCACTTTTAAAAGGCTATTTTGTGTTCATGATGGCAAATGCCAAGGGTGTGTGTGTGTGCAAGTATGTGTGTTTGTGCGCGTGTGCACTTGAATGCTGAGCCTTTGAAACAAGCCTTGTAGACCTCTATACCATCAGAGTGTTAGTATCAGAAAGGCAGTTCTGTGTCTGGCCGGAATCTCAGAAAGGAGGCTGGGCTGCAGACAGAGCTTTGGGAGTCATTATATGACAGTGGAAGTTGAAACATGTTCTTTCTTAGATATCCTGTGCATCCTTCAACTCCCAGATTCCTTATTTCCAGCATTAGAAATTTATATTCTCCTTAACTATACAAAAAAATCAGCAGACATGTAACTCTTTAAAATAAAGGTATTGTGATTTTTCCCCTCTGTCATCACACAGTTGTAAACACTGCTGGTGTAGGGTCTAAATAATCGTGTTAGTAGAAAAATGGAGAAAACATTGTAAAATTTTAAAAGAAGAACATTCCAAAACTATTTTTATTAATTTCAGAAAGATTGGAGAGTGAAGACAGATCCTCTTAATGTCTTACAAGAATGAAATCCTTGAACAGTTTACAATCACCGAAAAGGTATCAATAGAATGTATAGAAAAATGGACAAATCAGTTGTTCTACTTCTTAAATACTGAAGCACATCTAACGGTGCACCCAAGTACAGGATTACAGAGGAGCGGATGAATGAATGAATGAATGAAAGAACAAACGAGTCAGTAAATTCTCCTTGAGAGTAAGTTAAGCTCCTCGGGATATCCCTTATCTTCCTCAACCTACTTATAAGTCAATGGATGATGCACCTTTAGTGCCTGAGGGTCTCCCATTACTCCTAAACCAAAAGTGAAAAAAGATAGATCCAATGTCCCTATTAATTTATTAATTAACTTTGCATTATTTCATCAAGTGCCACCAAGAAATTGCTGTCAGTCAGTCAATTTTCTTTTTCTTTTTTTCTAATGTACAGAGCTGCTCCAAATAATATATGCTTTTCATTCATCCTCTGTGTCACATCTTCAGGAAAGGTGGTGTCCCAGGGCCAGGAGACCAGTCTTTCAAGGTTGGTGGCGGTAGATCTTACCCTGATGAAACCAAATATGTTTTGCTGAGAATATTGATAAAACCATTCATTTTTACTGAGGGCTGTTCACACTGATAGATGGTCAAATACAAGAAGCAAAATAAATATGGATGATCCTGGTATTACTGCCTCTGACACTTTTTTTTATTACTTTAATATTTTTCTATACAGTCTGTAGGTGTGGATGAGTGCCAGACTGCATTTAATTTTCCTATGCCTCCTGGACCTGTGGTTGTGAGTTTTATGTACTAATTCCTAAAGGAAAAGATATTTTTCTATATGAAGATGTGGGGCTTCACCTTGACAATATGATTGCTGCTTTCTAAATCTGTTAAACTTTAATTAACAGATGTGTCTAATGAGATATGCAGATTAATTGAAATATAGAATTATTAAAACCTTCCTAAAACAAAATTTTTATAATTCCCTGCCTTAATAAATTATATTCAGTATAGTCTATTTACCTTCCTTTGATTAATCTGGATTTTGTCATGCTTCAGGCTATAAACAATCATTTCTGCTTCTACTGTAATATGTATGCATATATAGAAGGAGAAAGCAAGTTCCCTCTCTTTATTTCTAGGATGTAACCTCAGAATTGCATTTGAAACAACTAAAATCCTTTCCATCCATTGTTTTCTTTGGGTTGCCTCTTTAACCCACGAGCTAACTGAGTACTGCCCCAAATTCAGTTTCATTGGGAATTTAGTTATTTGAGGTTTTAAAATCACTGTTAATCTTTTTTTTCCAATTTCAATTGGAAGTCATACATTTTTATAAGGTATGTTTAAGTTGCTGACTAAGTCAAACAAATGAATGTCTCCTGAGTTTTATAGAAAGCAAGCATTTTAAAACAAAATCCTACGTTAGATGACCTGAGAGGGGAATTTATCTGCTGGTTGAATGCTATAATCATCTCCAGCCTTTCCTAACTCTTCATTCATTGTTCAGGCAATGAATATTTATTGAGTATTTACAACTTGTCAGACAGTGTAAGATGCTGGGGAACACAGAGATGACAAGTCACAATCTTGCCTTCATTGTACTTAAAGCCTAGTGGGGCATTAGACAGGGATTCTGTCTTCTGCATCACTGGCTGATAGAATACAATCAAGGCTAGATTTCAAGTTAATTGTTCTCAGTCAATAAAAAAACCCAAAATTTTAGCAGCCTTCCCGAAAAATTAAAGCTTTCTCCCAGCATAAGTTTGCAAGAGGCTTCAACAAACAATAGTACTAGATCAATCGTTTTCAAACTCTAGCGTGCCTGGAATTACTGGAGGGCTTATTAAAACACAGATTGCTGGGCCCTGGACCAGAGATTCTGATTCAGTAGGTCTGGGGTTGGAGATGGGGGCAGATGGGGGGATTTGTATTTCTAAGAAGTCCCCAGGTGATACACAGGCTGCTGCTTTGGGGACTACATTTAAGAAGCACTGGTCTGAAGTCTTTTGTTTCTCAAAAGACCCTCCCTCTGGCAATGATGATGATGATGTTAATAATAATAGCCCACATGTAGTGAGCTCTTGTGGAGTGACAGGGATCTTGCCCTTGACATCCATCATTACATTCAGTTCTCACAACAACTTAATGAAATAGTTGTGATTACTATCTATCCTCATTCTACAAGTTAAGGAAATAAATATTTGGAGAGGTTAATTGATTTGCTCAATGTTGCAGAGCTAGTCAGGGACAAAAGCTAGGATGTGAATTTAAATCTTTTTGATACATGTCTGTGGTTTCAACCACAGTGCTCTTCTGCTTTCCTGTGATGCCCAGCACATCTGGGCAAACAGTCTTCTTGGAAGACACCTGTGGGCATCTGTTGGACCTATCTCCATATGCACCACACCTAGGGGATTCTGAATAGATGACTTTTTAGGTTCTCATGGGAAGGAGATAGCAGAACTTCCTTTAGTAATCTATGCTGGTGGCTAATAAGTTTTTTGTGATGGGAAAAAAATTTTTAATTGGATAAAATGCTTCTTTTTTACCAATTTGTAAAAGCCATTCAACCATCAAGAATTAGATAACCATAGCACAGTACACCTAGTTGAATTGACCCTATCTTCAGATGAAATAGGATTTGACAGTGAGGGTTGGAACCGGCTCTGCTGCTTTATCTAGAAGGTCATATGCCCCCTTTCCAGTCCTCATCCACTTGCAATCCATTTAAAAGATGTCTGTGAAATTAATTTGAGCTTTTTTGACCTGCGTTAAAGTACTTTTTGCGTATCTCCTGACATAAAAATAGTAATGATTCACTATATTAATTAAGAGTTCTGTCAGGAAGACTCAGTGATCTTACCCACAGGGTGAGGAAAATCAGAGAATGTGCTGGTGGCTCATCAGCATCATGGGAAGGGCCATCTTGCTTCCTGCTTAGACAACATTTTCTGTTGGAGAATTGATCCCATCTCCTGACCTTACAGCAGACTCTTCTCCCACCTACAGAGGATGTGGAGTCCTTTCAGATGGACTATTATTGTAATAATATAATATTATTATTATAAAATAAAACACAGCTACAGAAGGCAACACAAAGCAATTATATGGCAATGAGTTATTCTGAGTGAACATTCTTGAAACTGCTAAGAGATAGAACTTTGTCACCCACCACAATGGCTAATTTTATGTGTCAACTTGACTGGGCTAAGGGATGTCCAGATAGCTGGTAAAACAGTATTCCTGGCTATATCTGTGAGGGTGCCTCCTGGAAGAGATTAATAGTTGAATCAGGCTAGGGATTCCCAGGCCTTCAGACTTGGACTGGCTTACACCATTGTGTTTCCTGGTTCTCCAGCTTGCACATGGCAGATTATGGGACTTCTTGGCCTCCACAGTCATGTGAGCCAATTCCTGTAATAAATATCCTCTTACATCTATATATATTCTGTTGGTTTCCTGGAGAACCCTGACAGTATACCCACCCAGAAGTTCCACCTTCCCCACAAAAGTAACCATATCCTGACTTTATTTTTTAAATTAACATATAATGTATTATTTGTTTCAGGGGTACAGGTCTGTGATTCAACAGCCTTACACAATTCACAGTGCTCACCATAGCACATACCCTCCCCAGTGTCTATCACCCAGCCGCCCCATCCCTCCCACCCCCCTCCACTCCAGCAACCCTCAGTGTGTTTCCTGAGATTAAGAGTCTCTTACAGTTTGTCTCCCTCTCTGGTTTCATCTTGTTTCATTTTTCCCTCCCTTCCCCATGATCCTATGCCTTGTTTCTCAAATTTCTCATATCAGTGAGATCATATCATATCCTGACTTTTTATTGTAATCACTTTGCTTCATTGTTCTAGTGTTATTCTGCCTATGTACATCCTTAGCACTATAGTTTAGTCTTGCTCATTTTTAAAATTTGATTACCTTTAAGTTTCTTCTAACTTATAAAATCCTTCTCCATCCCTTTCTTTGCCTTTAAATTTATGTGGAAGAATCCAGACCGTTTGACCTTTAGAGTTTCCCCAAGTCTGGATTTGGCTGATGGCAGCCTCTTGGTGCTGTACAACATGTTGCCCTGTCCTCTTATTTCTTAAAAATTGGCAACTGGGTGCAGACAGTGGATCAGATTCATGTTTTCTTCCTTTGGCAAGATTCTAAGTGGTGTTTGGCAAGATCATAGGAGGCACATGGTATCAGGTTGTCTCTCTTTTTAGGATAGGAACAGCTTTGATGCTTAATATCTACACTTTTAATTCATTAGAGTAGCAAAATTAGGCTATTTTTTTTTAAAGATTTTATTTATTTGAGAGAGAGAGAGCACAAGCAGGGGGAGTGGCAGGCAGATGGAGAGGGAGAAGCAGGCTTCCCACTGAGCAGGGAGCCCGATGTGGGGCTCAATCCCAAGACCCTGGGATCATGACCTGAGCCAAAGGCAGACGCTTACCCGACTGAGCCACGCAGGCACCCCAAAATGAGGCTATTCTTATTCTATAATTTCTTTCCCATTTATTAGTTAGAATACATTTATAAAGGGATACTTCATTTACTGTTGGTTCATCAGTGGTAAAGCTCATGTAGGAAGAGAAGAATAAATGCTTGATTCTTTCCCTTTATTTGCTAATTCTCAGAAACTGGTACTTCAGAGGTGACTAATACCTTTTTTACAAGATTATTTAAGAACTCATGGATTTAGGGCACCTGGGTGGCTCAGTCGGTTAAGCGTCTGCCTTTGGCTCAGGTCATGATCTCAGGGTCCTGGGATTGAACCCCACGTTGGGCTCTCTGCTCAGTGGGGAGCCTGCTTCCCCCTCTCCCTCTCTCTGCTGCTCTCCCTGTTTGTGCTCTCTCTCTCTCTGTCCAATAAATAAAATCTTAAAAAAAAAAAGAACTTATGGATTTAGATATACTTATAGGTTTAAATACATTACATTTATTATCATTACTGAAGCTCAAATGATCACATATTTGGTCAGTGGAAGCCTCTTCAAGGTGGCTCCTGAATCCTTTTAACATGACCCAAGTAGTGATCAATAGCTTCCTTGCTCTCTGGTATGACAAGATGTTCTAGCTTGCCCTGTATACTTCCTGTGTCATGCCTGGAATCTACCATTTGTCTAATAAGGTTTTTTTTATTGAGAAATTATATTTTAAAATCATATGTGGTGTTAGGGATTCTCAAACTGGATCAATCTTCTGTTTCTAGTCCTTAAAGTGGACAGAGCTTGAAAAAGATAAATGTGTGTAGACACATACATGTATCTGTGCATATATTTTGCATCTGCTCTTTCCCCCAGTTATTAATAGTTGTACTTTGTGTAATTGTTTAGACACATAGTTTCTTGACCCTTATGTCATCTTTGGCCCACAGGCAAAGTATCCTATGTCAGAGTCGCCCTAGTCATCTAAGGCGTCTGAAGCTCATTCCTCAGGAAGGGTTCTTGGGAATAATATTTCTTGTGTCCTTGTATGTTGATAAGTTTGTCTGTGCCTTTTGTACTTGAAAACAAGTTTTACTGGATATCAAATCCTTGGCTCATTCTTTCTTTGAGTATCTTAAATATGTTACAACATGTCTTTCTGGGAAAAAGCATTGCTGTGGAAAAAAACTAATGGCAATCTAATTTTCCTTCCCTTATAATTCAGTTGTTCTTTTTCTATATGCCCAAGCAATTTTTCCTTCCTGCCCCTTCCCAATATGGCTTGGTAGTGGTCATTCTGGGTTGATATTCATAGTGTGTGTTTTTTTTTTCAGTAATATATATATTATATATATATATATGGTTTTAGAAAAGTTTCATATATATAGTTTTATATATATATGTAGTTTTAGAAAAGTTTTTCTAAAGTTATAGTTTTTAGTATTTGTTCTATTCCCTTACTTTGGCTTTTCTTCTACAAGGACTCTTATCAATACATTCAAGCTCCTTTGCTTATCTTTAGTATTACTCATTTCTTTTGAATCTTTTTTTTTTTTAAGATTTTATTTATTTATTTGACAGAGAAAGAGGCAGCAAGAGAGGGAACACAGCAAGAGAGGGGAGTGGGAGAGGAAGAAGCAGGTTTCCTCCTGATCAGGGAGTCCAATGAAGGGCTTGATCCCAGGACCCTGAGATCATGACCTGAGCTGAAGGCAGACACTTAACGACTGAGCCCCCCAGGTGCCCCTCTCTTGAATCTTTTAAAAAATTTCTTTCTTCATTACTTTTTGATTAAGAGATTTCTCTTTTGCACATTTAGTTTCTCTTAGGGTATTATCCTGTTGTGTTTATTCTCTCTTACATTCCTTCATGTTCACTCTCCATTCCTGAAATGAATTTTTATTTCTAATTTGTATTTGTCACCTCATTTCCAAGTTTTTCTAATTTTGATTTTTTTCAAGTCTTCTATAATTTTCTTAATGTCTTTGAACTCACTGTGAAGTATTAAATTACAGTTTTGTTCCGTATTGTGGGTGTATCTTTCTGGCATGCTTTCTTTGCTTGTGGGATGCTATTCAGTTCCTTATTTTCTTTTTCCTTATAATAACTTTGTTTGGTATATGCTTTGATACTTTTCTATAGCACATTTCTTAGTGAAATTAGTTTTTCTGAACTTTAGAATGAGGCAGGGTTTTCATGAAACATTTCTTACTTCACAGAGCCCCCTCTCTTGTTTTAGTGTTGTGTTCAAATATATGGCTGCTTTCTTTCTCAGCTTTCTTTTTTTTTTTTTTTTAAGATTTTATTTATTTATTTGACAGAGAGAGACACAGCGAGAGAGGGAACACAAGCAGGGGGAGCAGGAGAGGGAGAAGCAGGCTTCCCGCGGAGCAGGGAGCCCGACATGGGGCTCGATCCCAGGACCCCAGGATCACAACCCGAGCCGAAGGCAGATGCTCAACAACTGAGCCACCCAGGCATCCCAACAGCTTTCTTGACTCTGTTTCCCTCCTCCACTTTGGTCTGAACTCTCTTTTTCCTTTGTCTCCGTGTCCCTATTCTGCCTGGTTTACATTGCACTCCCATCAGTTTCTCTGCAGTCTGAGCCCCATCCTAGAAGGGAGTCCTGATTTCATGGGGGCGCCTTCAGTCCCTCTTACTGCAGGCCACTTGAGTTCACTTGCTATTGGCAAGAGCTCAACTGCCCAGTTTCAGCTGCTGTTCTCCAATTGGTCCTCCATATTTTCCAGTGATTTCTGTTGACTATAGTGTGGTTTTTCTGTTCTTGATCCATAAGTGAGAAGTCCCTTTGCTTCCTTCTTCTTCCTCCTACATAGATAGGCTACTATGCAGGTCTTGTGAGGGTTGGGTTGTTTCCACCCACTTGTATTGGGATTCATGGGGATACCTTGTCATCTAGTCTTGATATAAGTATTGTCCACAGGTGTTTGGTTTTGCTATCTTATTCATTTTTTAAAAATTTATTTTATTTTTTTTTTAATTTGCGAGGGGGTGGGGGAGAGGTAGGGGAGGGGAGGGGAGGGGAGAGAGAGAAAGAGAATCATAAGCAGACTCCCCACCGAGCATGGAACGTAATCCCAAGACCCTGAGATCATGACCTGAGCCGAAATCAAGAGTCAGGTGCTTAACTGACTTACTTAGCCACCAGGTGCCCCTATCTTACTCTATTTTAGTATGGGAATTTGGAGAGATTGGAAAACAGTGCTTGCCACGCTCAGTTTCCCAGAATCCTCCCCTGCCAAGGAACCCTTGATAAATGTTCCCCCAGTCTTCCTTCTCACCTAGAGAAGGGAATACTATTTTAGTCTCCCTGGTAAAAACATGCAAAAGTTTTTGATGGAGAACTCCCTCTCTCTTCTCCTCAGCCTACTCAAGCCCTTTTACCCCTCTTTGCCCTCTCTGGGCAAGTTTTAGCAGGATGGAGGGGAAAACAGGTATGCTTTAGAGCTTGACAGTGTGACAGGATTCTTAGAACATTTTCACAACTTGCCCTCCACAGACTGAATTGAAAGGTCAGTGACAGCAGAATGTCTCAGAGATGAAAGCTATTTTGTCCCAAGTGGAGTTTTAGTGATTCATTCTTAAATAGGAGGAAATCACTCCAAATACAGATTTTCTGGGGCTAATAATCCACTTCCAGGTGGAGGCAGGCACCGCTAGGAGAAATCAGCTAGTGTGACCTCAGAAACATTTTTGATGCTTGTATTCACACGGTGAAAACTGGGGAACTGTAGGATTTTAACCCTGTAATACAGACCAGTTTTGGTGGTTTTCCTTCTCACTTTGGCTTCTGGAGTAAGGCAGCATATGACTGAAAGAGGTACTCCCTCCTCCCTGCCTGGCAGTCCCTGTGCCCTCCGTGGGTCAGTGAGGGTCCGTCAACTCTGCAGTTTTTTGGGCTCTGCAGGCTCTGCAGCCTCTGCAGTTTTTCCCTGCAGGTGCTGGCCCTCCTTGGACATCCAAGCACGGTCCTGCTTGGGGCTGTCTGACAGCTAGGGCTCCCTCTGTTTCCGACCAGGCAGAAGGCCCCGTTTGAGTGGCATTTCTTTTATAAGCTGGGAGCCGACGAACAATCAGCCCTCCCACCAGGCCAGCATTCGGTGTGTGGCTGGAAAGTGTCTCTTGATGACCTTTATTTGCATTGGCCTGCAGATAATAGTAAGTTTCCCTAGTGAGGAGGAGAAGGGAGGAGGTAAAGGGCATATGTGAAGCCTAAGTATTA
This sequence comes from Callorhinus ursinus, assembly GCF_003265705.2. Taxonomy (NCBI): domain Eukaryota; kingdom Metazoa; phylum Chordata; class Mammalia; order Carnivora; family Otariidae; genus Callorhinus; species Callorhinus ursinus. The sequence goes on from NW_027397070.1 coordinate 9,473,869, forward strand.
ACTGTGAGGACTTAAGTACAGGATGTGCTGCCAGCTCTGGCAACCCCAGTTCCGCTGCCCTTTACGAAGGAGACAATGACTGTATCATTAACCACCCTGGTCGAGCACCACCAGAGGGACACTCACAAGTTCAAAGACTTTAGAGCTCAAACTGCCCCTGTCCTTCTGAGGTACCTCAAGCAGGAGGCCACACCTGGTAGCTGCCGAAGGGATACGACTTGGCCGTATAGGAGAGGTCACCCCAGCTGGCAGCCTGCAGATGAGTTTGGTTTGGACTTCAGAGAGTTAAAAAAATGTTTTTAATTACTTGCCAACATTTAAACATCAGGAGACTTCATGTTTTAAAAGAGAAGAAAAAAAGGTCAGTGTCTGGCTTCTCTTGAGAAACCAGGGACGTGGCAACCAGTGGCTGACGCTGAATGGCAAACTGCTCCCTAATGGAGGGGCCTGTGTGCTCCCCGTGGCCGTGGCCATGGCCCCTCTTGCCCCTCTGCTATCATTTTTGCTCTTTCTCCTGGGTTATTCCCATCAGCATAAAAACCTAATGTAATTTCTCCTTTCTTTTTAAAAAAATTTTTTAATTTTAATTTTATTTATTTTTTTTTTAAGGTTTTATTTATTTGACAGAGAGAGACACAGCAAGAGAGGGAACACAAGCAGGGGGCGTGGGAGAGGGAGAAGCAGGCTTCCTGCAGAGCAGGGAGCCCAATGCGGGGCTCAATCCCAGGACCCCGGCATCATGACCCAAACTGAAGGCAGACGCTTAACAACTGAGCCACACAGGCGCCCTAAATTTTTTTAATTTTTAAATTTTTTTAAGATTTTACTTATTTATTTGAGAAAGAGCACAAGCAGGGAGGGGGCGGAGGGAGAAGCAGACTCCCTGCTGAGCAGGGAGCCCATTGTGGGACTCTATCCCAGGACCCTGAGATTCCGACTGAGCCACCCAGGTGCCCTGTTTCTCCTTTCTTAAAAATAATCGACCTTCTCTTGCCTCGACTTACCCTGTGAGTGCTCTCTCCCATTTCTTTCCCCTCTTTGCAGCAGAAACTCCTCACAGGAGTTGCTCACACTCATAGTCTCCACCCTCCTGCTCCCATTCTCTCCCACATGTTCAGGGTCTGGCCCCGCAGGCCCCACTGCAACACAGAGGGGGCCCCAGTGATGCCAGCCAGGGCTCATGTTTCCTCCAAGTCAACCTGTGGGCTGCCTGTGACTCTGGCACTTGGTCCCTCCTTGCCCTCCATGCTCAGTCTTTGCTCACCTGCCCTTCAGTTTCTATCACTCTTGAGCTTTCCTTTCTGTCTACCCTCTTGGCTAGAAGAGGCCTAGATCTCTGCCCATGGTCCTTGTGTTTCCCCATACCCCTTCATGACCACCATTAGTCTTATCGCTTTAAAAAGCACCTGGGGCGCCTGGGTGGCTCAGTCGGTTAAGCGTCTGCTTTCGGCCCAGGTCTTGATCCCAGGGTCCTGGGATTGAGCCCCACATCAGGCTCCCTGCTCCGCGGGAAGCCTGGTTCTCCCTCTCCCACTCCCCCTGCTTGTGTTCCCTCTCTCACTGCCTCTCTCTGTCAAATAAATAAATAAAATCTTTAAAAAAAAGATATTATAAAAAGCAGCTATGTGCTGGGTCCCAAGTGTATATTTCCAGGTCAGGCCTCGGCCTGAACCAGTCATAGATGCAGCTGCCTACCTGACACCTCCTCTTGATGTCTAATAGGTGTCTCATAGTGGCACATGCATCTAATAGGTGTCTCATAGTGGCACATGCAAGCCGAACTCTTGGTCTTCCCCCATTTGCCAGCTGTCTTCCCTGTGTCTCCATGTACATTCTTCACCTTCCCTCTTCTCTCCCCACTCACTACCCTGGAAGACTGACTTGTATGGGCTGTTCCACAGTCGGGCTTCTGGTTGGGCTCTACCAAAGCAAATCCCAGCGGGAAATCAAGAGGTCGAGGAGAGTGAGGTCCAGGTGTTTATTTCTTGGACTCCTTCCCCACAGGGTCACCCAGGGCTGGCTGCCTCCTTCTACAAATGTAAGTCAACACAGACATTTCCACATGATTCTATCTTTTCTGGGTCCCGTAACTGGCCTCCCAGGACTAGGGCTGCTCACTGCCCCACTGTTTCCTAGACTTGGAGTATCGTTCTATCACTTGTGGTTTCCCTACACCCTGCCCACACCTTTATAAATAGTCCCTTCATTAAATGCTCCATGAATTATTCTAATGTGAGTGTGCCATCTGTTTCCTGCTGGGACCCTGATTGTACCTCATACTGTTGCCCTTTTTATTTGAAGAGAATGTTATTGCAAATGACCATTCTTTGTGTGAAGACAGTTAGAAGGGCAGATGTGTGTCCGTCATTTTAATGTTACACTTTGATAGAAGCCTGAGGGGAAAGCAGAGCTACATAATCATTTCAATAAATATCTGTGACTAGACCTTCACCCAAGAGGATAGATAACAATTTGGAAGTAAATGCAAATGAGATAGGAGAGCATTTACCTTAGGTAACAACTCTGCTGCACATGCCAAACCAGTTGCAGACTCACGTGGTTCTCTCCAGCTGTGGGAATATAAAATTACATATTTTATATAGAGACCTTCCAAGAAGGATGCAAACTGTATTCCTACGTATTTTCAACCATTTTACCAAGATACACGTAGTGGAGAAATATTGCATCTCCTTGATCTGAAGAGTGGGCATTGATTTAGCTGCCAGAGATAGAGGAAGCTGGAATCATTATTAATTTATCTGCAGACACTGGCCCAAGCCATTCAATAAACAGGAGATCCTGCAAGGATTATGTTTCATTGATGCTATTATTTACTATTACTGTTAATGTTATCTATATGCTCAGCAAAAACTCAATTAAGCAAGGTCCTTGCTTGTTAATGCTTCATGTTCTTTTTGCATCTGGCTGAGTATAAAAGGAGGAAATAAAGAGCTCATCCACTGGTGATAGTTGGGGCAGCAGGAGAAGAGGAGACTTCCCTTCACATGTAAATTGTGAGAAAGGCAGAGATTTTATCTCGAATCTTCCACTTCCTGTCTCTTTCCCCCTCTCAGAACTCCTTTTACCTCAAACTTTCACAATTTAGATACAGCCTAGTCTTTCCTTTCTGCAAATAAAACGATCTGATAAATGTATTAGTATGAGGCCTTCAGGGAAAGGTCTGTGGGCTTTTCCAGGGCATTTTTGCTTTTAAAAACCACAAGAAAAAAAAATAGGAAAGATAAAACATAAATCACGAGATAAGTATCAGTTATTCTGTCATTTTGAGGGTCAAATATTATTTCTAAAGGTCCAAATAAAGTAAAAGCAGAAATGGCAAATAATCAGAGGCAAAGATTTTATATTCAAGGAGATATATTCCACATAGATGATTCTGATAGAAGCAACAAAAATATGCTACAATGAAAGGAATAGTTAAATAAAGTGTGATATATCCACACAATAGTTAAATAACTTTATACACCCATAAGCAACCATCAAACATCATCTTTTCAAAGTGTATTTGAACACATAAGGGACTGTTCCAGATAAAATATTAGGTGGAAAAAGCAACTATGTGTTTAGTATTATCCCTGTTTGGATTATAAATATGTATGTGTATTACATGTATGCATATCTGTATTAATACATAAAGAATTGGGAATGCATATGCTAAAATGCTAGCAGTGATTATCTCTGGATGATAGGATTATAGATGATCAATAGTTTGTTCTTTACAAGTTCTGTGTTATTTACACTATTTTTGCATTAAACAAACATGTTTATTTTATAATTAAAGGTGGGAAAGTTACTCTTTAAAAGAGAGGACGTTGATTTACAGAAAGGAGTGGTAGAATTTCAGGTATCAGGGAATGGGCATTTTAATGTGTGCGAGAGCCTTCTATTACATCAAACATAAGAGCAGTAATTAACAACAGGCTTCACAGAATAATAGTAATGAATCTTTCTTGTGTACTTATTTTTTGCCAGGCACTATGCATTAGGGTACTTTGTATTCATTGCTTCTCTTCTAATCCTCTTAACAACACTATGGAAGGTAGGTGCTAGAATTATCCTGAAGAGGCAAGTGGAGTTTAGAGAAGTTAAGAAGTTAAGTATATTGGTTAGGGTAAAGCAAACTGCTGTAACATAAACCTGAAATCTCATTGGATTAACAAAAGGGAAGCTGATTCCTTAATCACCCAAAGGTTATTTCTTAATCATGTAAAATTCCATTGGCAGCCCTGGTGGAGGGTGGGGTGGAGTGTCTACTCCAGGCACAGAGGGAGGCCCTGCTGTCTTCCACACATGGCTTCCAAGGTTGCCCTGGACATTCATATCAGGCCAGCAGCCAGGGTGATTGAGATAATGGAGGACTCCGTGGTTTTTGTGGGCCAGAATTTCCACCCACGTTCCCGTGGCCAGAACTCAATCTGACGGTTACTCTTAATGGCAAAGGAGGCTAAGAGATAGAGCCCCTAGTCATATCTCCAGGAGGAAAGAGGGAAGGATTCGGAAAATGGTTCACTAGCTTCTGCCCTGTGGGGTATCTTACTGGAGATCACACACCAAGTAAGTGGCAGGGCAGGATTTGAATACAGTCAGCCCCATTCCAAAACTGACATGGTATCCATGGAGCTAGACACATTCACACCACAGAGAACTAAAAGTTTCAAAGCTGACTCCCTTAAGTGCTGGCTTATAGAGCAGCAGAGTTTCTGTCTTTGGAAATGAGGTACTCAATCTTTTATTTTTACTTTGGTTTTTAAAAGTTAGATTCAAAATGAAAGGAGAGGTTGAAGTATGGCTGAGACTAAATACCCATGAGCAGGATAAACATCCAGGAATTACAGATGGAATGAGCTGAGGTCTGTGAAGAAATGCTTTCAATGGCAATAAGGTAGATTTTAAAAGAGTAGTACAAGAAGAATAGCATGTTATAAACGGATGGCAAAGGAAAGAAAAATTGCTTAATGCATATTCTCTCAAGAATAGTCTTCAAATAAGAAAAAGCAGAACAGGGGCACCTGGGTGGCTCAGTTGATTAAGCGTCTGCCTTCGGCTCGGGTCATGATCCCCTCACTGGGCTCTCTGCTCAGCAAGGAGTCTGCTTCTCCCTCTACCCCTCCCCTCTGCTCATGATCTCTCTCATGCTCTCTCTCTCTCAAATAAATAAATTTAAAAAAAAAAAGAAAAAAAGCAGAACAAACATAATTAAGAGGGAACTGGAACTGAGGTGCAGAATAACCATGAGGCAGGTATGAGCGGTGGGACCAAAAATGGCAGTGGGGGCAGAGGGCAGTTGATACATGTTGTATTGAAATTCTGTCTGTTGAGGAATCTATTAGGGTAAAAGTCAAAATATACCTGATACAAGGAAAGGAGTAGGAGGAGTGGGGAGTCAAGGCAGGATGTCAATTTTTATGTAAAAAGAAAAGGTTTGAATATTATTTAATGTTACAGTGGTCATTAATAGAAAAACTAAAAAAAGAAATTAAAACATTGAGGAGAGAGGAATAGAGTAGTATAAACAAAATCCTCTTTCATATCAGGGAGTCAATAAAAATTACTTTGATAAGTTAAGAAATAGAAATATTTCTTAATTATTTTTTTTAAATTTTTATTGTTATGTTAATCACCATAATCGTCATTAGTTTTTGATGTAGTGTTCCATGATTCATTGTTTGTGCATAACACCTAGTGCTCCATGCAGAATGTGCCCTCTTTAATACCCATCACCAGGCTAACCCATCCTCCCACCCCTCTCCCCTCTAGAACCCTCAGTTTGTTTTTCAGAGTCCATCGTCTCTCATGGTTCATCTCCCCCTCTGATTCCTCCCCCTTCATTCTTCCCCTCCTGCTATCTTCTTCTTTTTTTTTTTCTTAACATATATTGCATTATTTGTTTCAGAGGTACAGATCTGTGATTCAACAGTCTTGCACAATTCACAGTGCTCACCATAGGACATACCCTCCCCAATGTCTATCACCCAGCCACCCCATCTCTCCCACCCACCCCACTCCAGCAACCCTCAATTTGTTTCCTGAGATTAAGAACTCCTCATATCAGTAAGGTCATATGATACATGTCTTTCTCTGATTGACTTATTTCGCTCAGCATAACACCCTCCAGTTCCATCCACGTCATTGCAAATGGCAAGATCTCATTCCTTTTGATGGTTGCATAATATTCCATTGTATATATATACCACATCTTCTTTATCCATTCATCTGTTGATGAACATCTTGGCTCTTTCCACAGTTTGGCTATTGTGGACATTGCTGCTATAAACATCAGGGTGCACGTACCCCTTCGGATCCCTACATTTGTATCTTTGGGGTAAATACCCAGTAGTACAATTGCTGGATCATATGGTAGCTCTATTTTCAACTTTTTGAGGAACCTCCATACTGTTTTCCAGAGTGGCTGCACCAGCTTGCATTCCCACCAACAGTGTAGGAGGGTTCCCCTTTCTCCGCATCCCCGCCAACATTTGTCGTTTCCTGACTTGTTAATTTTAGCCATTCTGACTGGTGTGAGGTGGAAATATTTCTTGATTTTATCCAATAAATTATCCAGCAGAGATAACCTCCAAAGTAATAAAAATAAAAATATTAAGAGTTTAGGGTAATGTCCCTGGAGGGTGGAGAAGGAGGCAGTAGATTGTAAGGTCTACCTTACTATTTGACTTGTTCATGTATTTTCTTCATGGAAAGTAAAATTCAATGCAACTCTCTAGATTCCCTTCCTTTGTCATGTGTAGTATTTTCCCAGAAAGCCTACTAGAGTATAGATTTCAGACCTTTCCTCCAGCAGCCCTAGGAGGTAGCTGTAATTTTTATCTGTATTTCATGATTGTTATAATTTAGCAGGGGGTTCTGATACAGGCGATGGAACCATGTCTGTAGGCTGTGAGAAATTATGTCCAGTGGTTCTGCCAAAATCATAGGTATGAGAGCTGAACCAGCCTTCTCTGCTCTCCCTCTCACCACGCTTCTGAAATGTGGTATGCAAATCTGGCTGCTCCCTTTTTTCAGTTGGAAGTGTCTTCAGGGAAAGATCTGAGAAGCTGTGCCTGAGCCTAAGAAGATGGCATCTCCTTGGTGACTTCCCTTGGTCCACGGCCAGTGCCTTCTATTTCTAAGCCCAGAACCAGTGTTGTCTGTGCCCTGAGAGTCATACCACTGCATATGACAACAAAGTCACGTTAGTCATTTATAATGAGGTGACTGCCACTTGGATGACACACTCTGTTTGGCTGGTCAGCACACCGTCTTCTGATGGAGAAACCATTTAGAGAACCAAAATAAATCTAGGAAGTTGCTTTGTAGATGGGGAATCAGTTTATTAGATGAATAGGACGTTTAGCAGACATAACCCCACTTACCCATCACCCATGCCCACAGCATGTATAAAGCTAAGAGACTAGCACTTCACAGCCTAGCTACACCTTACATTCGCAGACAGAGCTTTTCATAAGTACCGGCATAAGCTCCATTCCAGAGCAGCGGATTGGAATCTTTGAAGGTGGGTCTCAGGCATGGATAATTTTGTTAATCTCCCTAGAAGATTGTAATGTACTGCTAGAGTTGAGAAACAGGGCATTCCCTGTTGTCTGAAACCTCTCTTTCTTCTGACCCACGTGGCAGACAAACTAATATGTGCCTCGGGGAAACGCCTGTGGCACCACTTTGGTGACTTCATATGGTCCATGACTGACTAATTCCTTAATACGTCCAGAAACTCAATATTGTCTACAATACAAGTAAAACTTTGCTTTACGTGTGTTAATTCATTTAATCATCATAGCAACTCTGAGGTAGATACCATTATCTGCATTTCATAGACGTGGAAACTGAGGAAATAGGGAGGTTAAGTAACTTGCCCAAGGTACACAGATGTTAGATGGGAGAGCTGGGATGTGAACCCAGGTGACTTGGCTCACAGTCTGGACTCAACCATTCTGTTACATTCCTTTACAGTCACAGACTTCTCCCTGTTCCTCATTTGACCGATGACCTTGATTCTTAACTTCACTGAGAAAACCAAAGTAGTCAGAGAAGGCCTTCCACCGGCTTCCACAAGCACGCCGACCAGCCTGCTGCATCTGTGAGCGTCCCTTCCTTTGCGCACCAGACCCCATCTCCTCTTGCCAGCTCAGGAACATGGTTCCAGCACTAAAGCCACCTCTGTCCTCCTCCTCAATTGTTTCCTTAGTTGGTTCTTTCTCACTAACTGGTCACATATTTCAATGTTATATATGCCATAATATCTTTCGTGGGGAAAAAAATCCCTTCTGTGATCCTACATCTCCTTCCAGCTGCCATCCTACTTTTCTTCTCTCTTCTGTAGCAAAGTTCCTTGGAAGAGTGGTCTCTATTTGTCTTCACTTCTTCTTTTCCCATTCTGCTTCAATCAGACTTTAGAGCTGCCCTCCCCCAACATACACACATACACTCATTTAAATAGTGCTTATCCAGTGGCCTCCACTCGGCCAACTCCAGTGGTCTTCCCTGAGTCTCCACGCTTTCCACTTACCAGCAACATATGGCAGCGTTAATGACGTCACCTGGAAACTTCTGGGACTCCACTCTGTCTCAGCTATGTCTTCTGCTACGTTACTGACCATCTATTCTTTCTCAGTCTCATCTGCCAGTTACCCTCACCCCTTTGCTTTCAAAGCATTGGCATGCCCTAAGCTGTCCAAGATTTATTCTCTTTCTGTAGTCACTCCGTAGGTGATCTTACCCTGTACACTAAAGGTCCTCAGATTTCTACTTCTAAATATCTTCATGACCATGGGGTAGGAAAAGGTTTCTTAAACAACATAAAATGTGCTAAGCATAAAAAGAAACATGGATAAATCAAGCTCTTTTAAAAATTTAGACTGTAAATCAAGACACTATTCAGAGAGTGAAAAGGTAAGCCGTAGAGTGGAAGATATTTATATTGCATGTATCCAACAAAGGACCTGTATCTGTATTATATAAATAACTCCTACAAATAGTAAGAAAAAGACAAAGAAATAGAAAAAATAGGCAAAAGGCTGGAACAGCCCAGATCTCTTCCCTAAAGTCCAGCCTTGAATATATAACTGTATATTCATGATCTCCATTGAATAGGCATCTTAAATATTACCCATCCAGAACAATGTCTGCTTCCTCCCTTCCCTCTCAACCTGCTCCTCCTCCAGTAACTGCCAACTCCAGACACCAGTTGCACAGGCCAAAACCCTTAGAGTCATCATCAACTATACTTCTCTTATATCCCATATCCAACCTATATTAGTTCTCTATTGCTATACAACAAATTATCATACTTCATTTTCTGTAGGTTGGGGATTTGGGCATGGTTTAGCTGTCCCCAGCTGTAGTCTCTTAAAAGGCTACAGTCAAGGTGTCAGCCAGGGCTACAGTCATCTCAAGGCTTGACTATGGAGGACCACTTTCAAGCTCACTCATGTGGCTATTGGCAGGCCTCAGGTCCTTGTTAGCTGGAGACAACAGTTCCATGCCACATGGAACTCTCGAAGTAAAGATCACAGTGTGCCATCTGGCTTTCCCCAGAGTTAGCAAGAGAGAGGGAAATGGGGGGAGGAGGGGCAGCTAGACAGGAGTCACATTTTATAACCTGATCTTACAATTGACATACCATCACTTTGCCACATTCTTTTCATTAGAGGTGAGTCACTAGGTCCAGCCCACACTTAAGGCTAGGTAGGAATCATTGGGGGCCAAGGTGGAGGCTGCCAGTCACACAATCCAACAACAAATTCTGCCATCTCTACTTCTAGAATATGTGTGGAGTCCAAGTACTTCTCACCACCTTCACTGTTAACTCCCTGGTCCAACCCTCTGTTGTCTCTCACCTGGCTAATTTCAGTAACCTCTTAACTGGTATTTTTGCTCCCTAATCCCTACCACACACAAATTGTTTGACATACAGTAGTGAGAGTGAGCCTTTGAAAACATGAGTCAGATCTTGTTAATCCTCTGCTAAAAAAAAATCTCCAGTGTTTTCTAAGGACCCATATGCTCTGCTCCTAACCTGACCCCCTCTCCTACTACCCCCCTCTTCACTCATTCTGCTGCAGCCACGCTAGCCTCCTCAGTGTTCACTGAACACATCAAGTATGTTCCCAGCTCGATCCTTTGCATGAGCATCTCTTCTCTTAGGCATCTGCAAGGCTGTGTAATTGTCACCTTCCAATGAGGCCTTCCCCAATTGACATATTTAAAAGGAAATATGCACCACCTCCCTACTCCTTTGCTCCCTCTACCCTTTAATCAGCTTGTACTTTTCTTCATTGTACTTAAAACCATCTACCTTGTTTCACTTGTTTATTTTCTGTCAAATGCAGAATTTTAAAAATTTTTGTAGAATTTACTGGCATGGAATAGGAGTGCAATAAACGTTTATTAAACACACACACACCCTTGATCAGGTTATATCAAATTCTCACTCTTCCTAAGGCTGGTACAGGACAATTTTGTGTCTGTGTGGCACCTTCTGCATAGTTGAGCTCATTGAAGTTGTGTTGAATTCATCACTTAACTTTATTATATGTGGAAGGGACGGGTGGTGATATGAAAGGGGCAGGAGGACAAATGGGCTGGTACGTCCCTAGCACCACACAGTCCCTTTCAACCCACTGGTTGTTCATCCTCTTGTAAAAACCCTTCCTCCCCTGAGCCCCCTGGTACCTGGCTCATACTTATGCCTCCTCGCTGCCATTTCCAGACGCTGCATTCATCCAGGGGGACCTTAGCCCAACACCCTCAATTTAGACCTCTGGCTCTTGCTCTACCTGTAATCACAAACTCTAGAATACCAATCTTTGACCCTAAACTTCTACCCTTCCAATTTATTCTCCTTCTATTTGTCCTTGAAACACAGTGAGATGTCCACCCTACATGCCTCCATTTTCAGCCAAACAATTAATGCCCCTTTGGCTTTATGTCCTGTATCCAGCCTAAACACCTGATTCATTTTCTCATTCTGTACAAAGAAGATGTAGCATAGCGGTGGGAAACAGAGACCCTGGAGATACAGACAGGTTCAAACTACACCACTTGCTAAACCACGCACCATTATCCACCTATTGCCAAAGCCAGAAAATGGAGTGTCACCCTCAACAACACATTTTTGCTCACATTACCCTGATATTTAGATGGTCATGAAATCTCAGAGATTCTACTTCCTGCTTTTTTTTTTTTTAAAGATTTTATTTATTCATTCATGAGAGACAGAGGGAGAGAGAGAGAGAGAAGCAGAGGGAGAAGCAGGCTCCCAAGGAGCAGGGAGCCTGATGCGGGACTCGATCCCAGGACCCTGGGATCATGACCTGAGCCGAAGGCAGACGCTTAACCATCTGAGCCACCCAGGCGCCCCTCTACTTCCTGCTTCTAAAATCTGTCCGCACCACTCTACTCCTACTGTCTGTCTCTCAGCTAATCTCTTGATATTCAGTATTTCTTGCCAGAATTATTACAATTCCCTCCTGATGCAGTCTCCTCACTTCACTGTCTAGCCAATCTACACTTCACAATTCTACAGAGAGGTCTTTTTAGCATACAAACCTGCTTATATTATTTTGTTGTTTACAATTTCCAATAACTCCCATGGATAAGACTCAAATTGCTTAGCCTGACACAAGGTTCTCATGAATGCACCTCTCCCTGCCCCTCTCTCTTCACCTCCTAGTGTTCCCCTTTGTCAATGCTGTGCAATTCCTGGGCACATCTTTCTCTCCCTACCTTCCTGGTTTTGCCTGGAACGTCTTTTCCTGGTTCTCTATTAGACCAAATTCCACTCACCCTTTAAGATTCATCCAAGCTTTATCTTCTCCTGGAAGCCTTCTCTGACTGCCTCTAGCATATGTTAAATATCTCTTTGATATAATTAGGAATTCAATGTAGCTAATGATCTAGTCAGCTAGCTTAAAAAAAAAAAGGCAGGGCGCCTGGGTGGCTCAGTTGGTTAAGCGACTGCCTTCGGCTCAGGTCATGATCCTGGAGTCCCGGGATCGAGTCCCATGTCGGGCTCCCTGCTCAGCGGGGAGTCTGCTTCTCCCTCTGACCCTCCCCCCTCTCATGTGCTCTCTCTCTCTCATTCTCGCTCTCTCAAATAAATAAATAAAAAATTAAAAAAAAAAAGGCATTGTGGGGAGAAACAGGTGCTTATAAAATTACTAGAAGGATTAGAGGAACAAGCTCTTGGCTGAGTTTCCAGGAGGGACTCCCAGACTAACACTGCACAACTGGCCCACCGAGAGATCAGTGCGTCTGTTGTGATCAGAACACGAGATAATAAGGAAGGTGCCACCACAATTCTTAGCTGCCTCTGCCATGATCTAGGTCAGCATGGTACCCAGGAAGCTGGGAACTAGACATTGTTACCACTGCCAGTGAAAAATCAAAACCTGCCACAGCTGCCTATCAGTATGAAGAGTAGCAGCCATAACAGGTGGCCTTCTTCTTGGGGTACTTACACCCACATTCAAGTCTTTCCAGAAGGTAAGTACATGTGGGGAAATTGAGCTGCAAAGAAATGGGGAAATGTAGTCTTTACTTTTCCCATCCCTAGTGTGCAGAGAGACAGGCTAGAAGGAGGGTGGACTAGAGCAGAGGGAGCCCAGTACACGTATCTGCCTCTCACTCTGTGCTCTTGTGCCATCATGTGCACAGTTTGCAGTAATACCTTCTACTCATGTTCTCCTTAATTGCTTAATTATATCTCTGTCTTATCTGAACAGCCAGTCACCTTCTTGAAGACAAACCTATTTTTTTCTCTCATCTTGAAGTACGCCTCGCACACAGTAGGTTCTCAGTAAATGTCAATTGAATGAATAAACAAGAAATTTTAGTATGACCTTGGAATTCTCCTTTAATCCACCAGCGGGCAGCTTCTATTAATTCTATCTTCAAAATACCCTTCCAAAGAGCTCTCATCATCTCACCATCTAGTACAACCACCTCATTATTAATTTCTATCTCTTGTCCATCCTGTGGTATAAACTCCATATCACCACCACATAACTTTCTAAAGCATTAATCTTCTCATATCACTCCCCTAAAAGCTAAAAGCCTAAAAGCTTCCAATGGCTTTTTCATTTAGGAAAAGTACAAATTCCTTAGTACAGCATTCAGAGTCTTCCTCCCTCTGTGCACAGTCTCCTTTTCAAGAAAGCTTCTCTGCAGTTCTAGAGCAATGGTGTTTACGCTGTTTTGCCCAGGGCCCAGAGGCTCCACGGGGCTGTTTCTAGAGCCTCTGAAGGGCAGAGGGGGAGGCCACGCAGATGAGGCTCTAATCCCTCATTTCACTTCAGGCAGAGCTACTCTGCCCAGTCTGATTCAAGTATTGTGTTTCATATAAGACTGTGTTGAGAAAGGGGTGCCTGGGTGGCTCAGTCATTAAGCGTCTGCCTTCGGCTCAGGTCATGATCCCAGGGTCCTGGGTTCGAGCCCCGCATCAGGCTTCCTGCTCGGCAGAAGCCTGCTTCTCCAACTCCCCCTGCTTGTGTTCCCTCTCTTGCTGTGTCTTTCTCTGTCAAATAAATAAAATCTTTAAAAAAAAAAGTGTGTTGAGAAAAAGCTTACATTGCTGTGGGGAAAAGAAAAAAACATACTTTAGACGGCAGTTTCTAAGGTACTTCATAGTGCCGGTATAGCAGTCATCCTAATAAATTAAGTTTAATTATATACGTGTGTGGTACTGCATCTGGCTCATGTTTTAATCCCTTATGTTTAACCCAGTGGAGGCAATCAATAGCATTTGTCCATCTGGATGAGGAGCTAAGGCTTAACGAAGACATCATGGTAGTCATCAACTTCATGCAGAGCTGTAAGGGAGAAGAGGGTTGGACTTCCTCTACTTCCTCAGAAAGACAAAAAGTCCGAATCAAGGGAAGTGTTACAGAGATGAAGTTTTTGATCCATTTGAACAACTGTTAATTTGACCTCAGCAGTTGTGGACGTCCTTGCAAAACCTCTCTGACAGCAGAATTATCTGCCACGAATGGCACATAAGTGATCTCATTGTGGGGCTGGCCCTCCCACTAGAAAACCTTGCAGGTCCGTTTGTCTTCTGTGCCTCCATGATCTGTTGTAATGAACAGTAAGTCCCCAGTGAGATTCCAGATGGCTCAGTATCTGGATTTCCGAGACTGCCGTATCAACAGTATTTTTCTTTTTAGTTGAAAGTGAATTGGTTTGCTACTTTTACATGATCGAAATGGTTGCTGTCTGTTTCTGACGAAGGCCATTCTAGAAAGGTGCCCTGGAACTGAAGGGGTGTCAGATGGGGGAGCCGACGCTGTCACTGAAGCAATGTTGTTGGCGTTTTCTGGTCACAGATTTGCTACGGCAGCACATTTAGAGGTAAATGTATAGCTTCTGCTTCTTAGTAGTAAAGTAAATTCACTTGACTGAGGTCTTGGATTGTGGGGGATTCTGCAGTCTCTGTGGGTAGTCAGCAGCTTTAGACATGAAGGCTTTACGGCCTCCTCTTTTACGTTATACTTTCACTGCCATTTGATTGGGTTTTCCCACTTGGAGATTGGATAATGGTACATTTTATTCCCAGATCAACTAACTTTCCACTAGAAACCAAGAAGATTACTTATTGTTTCCACACCTTGGGATCTTTTGTGGTGTGGGTCATGGAACACATTGGCAGGCAAGACAAACAATGACCCCAGAACTGCCTCGGTTCACAGGGAATGACACAGTCTACACTACTTAGAAACAGTGAAAGAATTTGTTTGCTCACTTAACTGAACCAAATAACCTATCTTTACTGGGAATAGTTTATCAGATGTAAAAATACTAGATATAGTTTAATAATTCTGTTGTATTAATATTACTCTAGTTAATTCCTGAAGTCCCGGCTAATATCTTCAGAGAAGAATGGTTAGCACAATTAATTAATTGTATTTCTTTTTATCTTTCTTTTTCCTGAGATGGTTGTTTGATTGAAGGCTTATGGCATAGTATTTTTCTTTAATAAGGAGAATGTTTGATTTTATAAACCTCCTATCACATAAGGACACAAACTCAACTAATAAACTTCAAAGAACCTTTCTTTGTATCTAGATAGGATACTTTCCTTGATCACCTAGCCTTGTGTACTGAAGACTAAACAGAAGTATAAGTTATGGGACGCCTGGGTGGCTCAGTTGTTAAGCGTCTGCCTTCGGCTCAGGTCATGATCTCAGGGTCCTGGGATTGAGCCCCGCATCAGGCTCCCTGCTCGGCGGGAAGCCTGTTTCTCCCTCTCCTGCTCCCCCTGCTTGTGTTCCATCTCTCGCTATGTCTCTCTCTGTCAAATAAATAAAATCTTTAAAAACAAAAAACAAAGTATAATTTATGCATTTTGTAATAAATATCATTTACACCAACATGCATTCTAAATACAGGGCTAGCCTCCAGCACTGTACGATTAATGATCACCAGAATATTTTCTTTTGTAGCTTAATCTGCCCTTTATCTGTTGGCCTCTTATACATATATGCACACATTCCATGTCATGGATTTCTCCCTAATTCTGTTATGTTCTCTGCTGTTACTGCCAGTTGTTAATGGGGCAAAGGAGAAATAATGGTATTTGAAATGCTGTTTCCTGAGATGAGTATTCTTTCAGATCCAACCATTGATCTGTAGCTAAAGATTCCCTTTTAAATTCTGTCAAAATCATTAGGTGTCTCATTTTCTTTAACCTGATGCTACATTAGCAAGATAGTTTAGTTATTCAGCATTTGCAACACAGTGAATAAGAAAGGAATTTATGTAATTGTCCACAGCTTAAACTAACAGCATTGAAAACCCAGATAGTATGTGTTACAAGCATATGGCCCATTTTCATGACTAATCACTGGAGATATGTAAATGATGTCACCATAGAAGCAGCAGAAGGAAATATAAAAATATGTGATATAATTATGTTTCAGAGGAAGAATAACCTATTATATTACACAGGATCAGCTCTAAAAAGAATCAAGAAACTTCTTGTGTGTGGCCAAGGATCAAATCCTGCTTTATTTTATAGGCTCAAACAAATTCAGAAACCACAGTCCAGGATTTCTTTTTTTTTTTTTTAAAGATTTTATTTATTTATTTGACACAGAGAGACACAGCGAGAGAGGGAACACAAGCAGGGGGAGTGGGAGAGTGAGAAGCAGGCTTCCCGTGGAGCAGGGAGCCCGATGTGGGGCTCGATCCTAGGACCCCGGGATCATGACCTGAGCCAAAGGCAGACACTTAACAACTGAGCCACCCAGGCACCCCACAGTCCAGGATTAAAAGGACTGTCATAAGAGATGCAAAATGCTTAGCACAGACACAATCTTTTTTTTTTAAGATTTTATTTATTTATTAGAGAGAGAGAGAGAATGAGAGAGAGAAAGCACAAAGGGGAAAAGGGTCAGAGGGTCAGAGGGAGAAGCAGACTCCCTGCTGAGCAGGAAGCCCGATGTGGGACTCGATCCCGGGACTCCAGGATCATGACCTGAGCCGAAGGCAGTCGCTTATCCAACTGAGCCACCCAGGCACCCCAGACACAATCTTTGATGCAAATGTCACAGTTCTAAAAATCCCTGGTAGCACTGGGCAGCCTTTGAAATTTGGTCATATGTTGAGCTTGTCGATATGCTGTCCATTCTGCCAGAGGCTTAAAATTGGTTCTTTCTTGGGTCACTTAGGGTGGGGGAATGCAAAATTTGTTGGTCATTCATTATACGTATAAGGCAACATCTGTTCTCTGTTCATTTTTTGTCTGCATTTCTCCCTTCAGAGTCTGTTAAATAAACATAAAAATGAACTTTGTGGTTGAAATTTGCTAACCTAAAGTTGAAAATAGGTAGGCATATTACCTGGGCTAACATTTAACTGGAATGCACCAGCTGTTAAAACACTAACCCCTTCCGTTGGTTGGTCCATAGCCTCTATCCTGACACTCCCAAGTGTCTCTGGCTGCCTCAGCCCCTCCCTGGGGACTCTGTAGGCCTTTCTATAATCTAGCAACTTAAGGGATAATGCCTGGTTCAGCAGGGTCTCCGGGACCCTGCTGGGGCAGTATGTTGAATATTTTGAATAGTATCTCTGCATATTACCTAACTCTCTGGAAAGCAGACTGGCCATAAAAGACTGGAATGTTTTGGGCACCTGGGTGGCTCAGTCAGTTGGGCTTCTGCCTTCCGCTCAGGTCATGATCTCAGGGTCCTGGGATCCAGTCCCGCATCAGGCTCCCTGCTGAGCGGGGAGTCTGCTTCTCCCTCTTACTCTGCTCTTCCCCTCCTGCTCCTGCTCTCTCTCTCTTGTCTCTCTCTCAAATAAATAAATAAAATCTTAAAAAAAAAAAAAAAAAGACTGGAATGTTTCTACCCCTCCATATTGAGCAGTATAACATTATCCAGTCAGGATCCTAGCAGGAAAGAGATGGCATACCCAAATGAAGATAATCGTTGAAAATCAACTTATAAGGAACTATTTACCAAGATGAGGGTGGGATGGTAGCTGGGGAGGGAACCCCAGGGGTTCCACAATAACCCAGGGCTAGAAGCAGTACAACCACCCTCACCCTGAGTTTGGGTGAAGGGAAGAGGTGTGGCAGTAATATAGAGAAGGCTGCCTTGAGGCAAGTGACCTTAGGTCAAGCATTAAGTCAACCCAAAGCAGTCCTGAGGCAGAGATTCTGATTACCACGAACAACTCTCAGAGGGCCCATCTCCTGTGAACTCCCCATTGGCGGAACCCAGTGGGAAGCCAAGAGGCCCAAGAGCCCCATGGACATGGTCTATGGGTTGTGCCTCCCCGGGCAGGTGTCAGAGTGGAGACGGGAGAGAGCCTGTCGGGAGGGGTGAAAGGAAGGCATCCAGCCAACTATCTAACTGTTGTCCTTCTATGGAATTTTTCCAAACAGGTCATATCCCACATGAAGTGCTCTTCACAAGGAAAAAATATGAGAGATTTAGCTTGTTTCCTTGAATTTATTACTTTAGATTAGGAAATGTAACTTTTTGTTTTGTTAACTAACTTCATTCTCCAGGTTATCCTCAGTACCATACCAAGCCACACCTCTCAAATAGATTTTTCACAATCAGGTTTACACAAAATGTCAATATTAGAATCATTAAAAAAAAAAAATAGGTGTGCGATTGTTCAGCAGAGATTCCTGAAAATAAAGTGACAGAAACTCAAACAGATGTAATTACTCACGGGGTGGGCAGTGTAATCAGTTATACTCAGTAAGATTCTGTTGAATCCTTGTGATGTCTACAGGTGTGAAAATACAACTCTCTTAGCAACTCTGTGAGTAAAATACACTGTCTTAGAGAGATCACAGTTATCTCTGACCAAACGGACTCATATTCCTTCTCCATGCAAGAATAGATGCTTATTATCTATCTACATATTAAAGGATCAAAAGATAGATTACAGAACAAAGAGGAACTGTGCCTTTTTTTTTTTGCCTTTGTTTCTTTCCAGCTCCATCTCCAAAATGTTGAGCACACAATGGCCTTATCAGAGTTGGATTTATGCTGCCTACTGTTTGCCTCCAGGGTCCCACAGCTTTCTGTTGCCACTCACTTGGCACTTTGAGACTTTAAGGAACCATCAAGGTGGTAAAGTACATGCATGGTTAGCCAACAGTGATGGAAATGGTTTCCAAGGTGTGGGACAGCAAAAATCCTGTGCCCTGATGATATGGTCAACTTGGAAGTGTTTCCACTGCCAAATCCAAGAGGCACCCCTGGCCACCCTGGGATGCCTGGAGCATTTCATCCCAGCAGTAACAACCTTCATCCCACGTTTGGTATCATGGGAGAGCTGAGTCCTGGATTTCAGTTAGGCAAATTGCTTAACCTCTTACACGTATTCGACTTTAGTAGACTTTTGTGAGCATTACTTAGCACAAGGCTGACTTGCCCTGGTCAGAGGAACCACTTTCCTTTTAGCCAAAGTCCTAAATGGCCATTTTTACTCCTTTGTTAACTGCAGCTCTTGAACTCATGATGATGTCAGCCCTCCTTGGCACTGAACTAGGGAAATTATAATGTGACCTCTTACGGATATTATCTAATACAAAAATATACAAACAGCTTTGTATCTGGACGAGGATTCCATCCAAACAGAAGAGAAAGGAATGAATTTTAAAGTTTTTTGAGTATTGAGGGTTTGGTGTTTTTTTGTTTTGTTTTGTTTTTGTAATTGTATGCCTCAAGTGGGTAGCAAGAAATTTGGATAATGAAAACATAACAGGGAATTTCAAGTTCAAATATTTGTTAAGGGTCTACTGAGTGCCCAGCACTGTTCCAGGTACTGACATAATGATAGAAAATGATGTCTACCTTGGCCTCCAGAAGCAACATGGTCTAATAGAAGAGTACATTAAGGCTTAGGAGCACAGTAGGGAGTATTTTTTATTTACTTATTTTAATTTAATTTTTTAATTTAAATTCAATTTAGTTAACATATAGTGTATTATTAATTTCAGGGGTAGAATTTAGTGATCCATCAGTTGTATATAACACCTGGTGCTCATTACATCACATGCCCTCCTTAATGTCCATCACCCAGTTACCCCATCCCCCCACCCACCTCCCCTCCAGCAACCCTCAGTTTGTTCCCTATACTTAAGAGTCTCTTACGGTTTGCTTCCCTCTCTGTTTTTATCTTATTTTTCCTTCCCTTCCCCTATGTTCATCTATTTTGTTTCTTAAATTCCACAATGAGTAAAATCATACAGTATTTGTCTTTCTCTGACCAACTTATTTTGCTTAGCACAATACCCTCTAGTTCTGTCTACATCGTTGCAAATGGCAAGATTTCATTATTATTTTTTTTAATTGTATTTATTTGACAGAGAGAGAGAGTGAGCACAAAGCAGGGGGAGAAGAGAGGGAGAAGCAGACTCCCCGCTGAGCAGGGAGGGATCCCGATGCGGGACTCGATCCCAGGACCCCGGGATCATGACCTGAACCGAAGGCAGACACTTAACCGACTGAGCCACCCAGGTGCCCCAAAATTTCATTATTTTTGATGGCTGAGTAATATTCCATTGTGCATATGTGCCACACCTTCTTTATCCATTCATCTGTCAATGGACATCTGGGCTCTTTTCATAGTTTGGCTATTGTGGCCATTGCTGCTATAAACCTTGGGGTGCAGGTGCCCCTTTGAATCAGCATTTTTGTATCCTTTGGATAAATACCTAGTAGTGCAATTGCTGGGTCCTAGGGTAGTTCTATTTTTAACTTTTTGAGGAACCTCCATGCTGTTTTCCAGAGTGACTGCACCAGTTTGCATTCCCACCAACAGTGTAAGAGGGTTCCCCTTTCTCTGCATCCCTGCCAACATCTGTCGTTTCCTGAGTTGTTAATTTTAGACATTCTGATCCATGTGAGGTGGTATCTCACTGTGGTTTTGATTTGTATTTCAGAAGGGACTATTCAGCAGCTAGAGGGAGAGGTAGAAACAGGGAAGAGGTGACATTTGAGCTGGACTTTAAAAGACAAATTCTAAGCAGAGGAAAACCTAGGCAAAGGCATGGGATGTGAAAACCAGCATGGTGGGTTTGAACAGGCATGGTAGGGATGTGTCTGGAGGGGGAGTAGAGACTTGTGGAGGGCCTGGTGCTAGGAGCTTGGATTTCATGCAGTGAGCAGTGGGGAGCTATTGCATGACCTCCAACCGAGCAGGGACATGGTCAGATTAGCAGCCTCATGTGGGTACGAGGGATGAACTAAATGTGTATTGGACCTTGGCATATATGAAATAGCTTTCTAATTTGCTTTAATTTCAGTTAACAGTGAAATTAATTGTATATCAGTCAGAGTCCTGTCAGGAGTCAGAAATCGGATCAGTTAGTTTAATAGGGAGAATGTAATACCCAGAACTCTTAACTAGGCGTTGAAGAAAAGCCAGAGAGTACATTAAGGTGTCATGATGGTGGTAACTGAGGGGAAGCAGCTGCCAGCCCCAAGGCTAGAGGAGCAGCAGAAGAGGTCAGCATTTTTTAAAATGTAGAAAATTTGGGGGGTGGTGGTCACGTACCACGAGGCTGGTTCTGTGAGTATTGGAAAACCTGCCAACTAGAATCACCTGCTGCTACCGGAATGATGGGCCTCCCCAGGTGAAGCCCTGAGACTGGGGAGCTGCTGATAAATAGGAAGCAAACAGCAAGCACTCAGCAGAGAGCAGGCCCTTTCTTTCCCTCTGCGGCCTTGCAGGCTCCATCCAGCACGCCTCCCTGGCACAGCCTAAGAGCAGCATAGAGCCCTGGCCCACAACTGCCAGGAGGAGCAAAGAGGGGTGAGTTTGGAGCTGTTTATTATAGCTTAATAACGAGCACAACTGCCGTTCCCACAGGACTGTGGATACCAGTGGATGGGAAGAAACTGAGCAGACATCCTAGAAGCTAAACATTTCCTGGAACATTAGCAGGTAATCATTCACCTTTTAGGCTTATGGTCATAATGACCCATGGGTGCTATTAGCTCTCTCTGTGACCCCTAATTCACATTGTCTTCAATGTCTTGGGACCTACTGCTTTTCCTCTGACACCTCCCACCCCAAGTCTGTTATCCTGTAGACCCTGGAACTTTAGGGAAAAGACATGAGTGGGCCCAGGCTCATCAAAAGGTGGGCAATGCTCCCTTGGTCCTACAGCCTCATGCTTATCTTCTCTGATAATCTGAGATTCTCGGAGAATTCTCTGAGGTAACTGAGGGGAAGCAGCTGCCAGCCCCAAGACTAGAGGAGCAGCAGAAGAGGTCAGCATTTTTTTAAAATGTAGAAGTCATTGATAGATGTCATTGATAGAAAAATCATGCTTCCTTTACTGTCCCTGCCTGTATTTTGCTTAGGGCCTTGCTCTTTGTGGTTATCTGTATGTAAGTATACAACTGAATTCAGGAGGCTCGATCACGTGAATTAAGCATCTGATTATGCACGGCTGGTATTTGTCTCCTGCTGGTTTCCCTGTGTAAGTCTTGCCTCACCCACTAGATGACGGTCTTCTCGAGGGCAAATCCTTGCGGCCTGCGAACATGAGGATTCCTAGTCAGCAGGTTCAAACCCCAGCTCTAACGCTTGTTAAATAAGTAAGTTACTTAATCTCTCTAAGCCTTAGTTGCCTCATCTGCAAAATAGGGGGTAGTATTTATTTTCATGGGGTTGTGATGGTGAAATAAAATGATCTCCTAACACAGAGCCTGGTCCTTCCTAGGTGTTTAATAATTTACTTCCCTTCTCCGCCCCTTTGTGTGTCTTCCACCATTTCTCATCACGCTAGGAATGCAGTAACCTGGATGACCTGACTGAACAAAATAGAGAAGTTGGGGAATCCTTTTAGGAGAGAATCTGAAATGTCCTTATGCAATTTCCCTCTTCCCCAGTCATCTAGAACATCGGGTACACCGGTAACAATGTAAAAAGCCATATAATGGCTGGAAGTTATTTCTGAAGAGGAAGGTCGTCTTTAGTGTGTGTAGACACGAGCCGCCGGATATGGTGTCAGAACAATAGCTATTCGTTGTGTCGGTTTCAAAGCTGGCACCAGCAAGCTAGCATTCCCATGTGGTTCCCACACAAACAGATCTCGAGCAAAATTTCCGTGACCCGATGGAATGGTGTAAACAACTCATTGCAAGAGCTTTTTACATCTATCCCCATGTCACTCATTTAAACACTCAAGGCTTTTCAGGGAGCCTTGTAAGCACTGCTTAAGAATTTTCTTTTTGCAACAAATGTTCATCCACCCCTGTGTTTTGTTGCTGAGTACACAGAGTAAACGGCTCCGTTCCTTCCATCAGAGCTGTAGATGGGAGACCCGGCCCTCAGATGGCACAGGTTAAGGGAGAAGTCCTTTAAGGGCAGCAAAGCGTTAACGGGTTGGGCTGGCTGAGGCTGCTAGAGGTCTTGACTCCAGGACCAAGGAATAATGACAGGCTTTTTATTTTTAAGTAGTAGTTAGCATTTGATAGCCCTTCCTATTTGCAGTGACCTTTACAACTATTGTTATTAGTTATTCCTCCCAGCGGCTCTTTGAACTAAATGACAAAACTATTTTTACTCAAATGCACCGACTCCCTCTCCTTCCAGTCCAATCACAAGACCGGTGGGGTTCTCTGTACCTCACGCTGATGCGGAGGATTGAGCGTCGAGCTCCGTGATAAAGAATATGTTCAAGTCAAAACAGAATAAAATACAGTGCATTTTAATATATTCAATGCAAGTTAGATCCTATCACTCCTCTACTTGAAACCCCACGACAGTTCCTCGTCTTACTTGGTATAAAAGCCTGGCAGACCTGCCACCCTTCCCTCACCGTTTGGACCTTAACCTCCTCTCTTCGCCTAACCCTGCCCCAGTCACACCGGCCTTCTTGCATCTCCTCCACTCAGGTGGGCTCTTGTCCCAGCCTCTGCATTGGGTGTGTCCTCTGCCTCCAATGTTATCCCTTCAGATACCGACATGACTGACTCTCTCTTCCTTTTAGCCTTCACTTTAGTGTCACCTTCTCAAAGAGGTCTCCCCTTCCAGCCTAATTTAAAGCTGCAACTGTGATCGAGTAGTTAAAGCCTTTTAATATATCATGTAATTTACTCAGCTATTAGGTTTGCTGTTTATTTTTCCTCCCCCCACAAGACTGTAAAATCCACAAAGGTAGGGATCTTCGTCTGTTTAGCTCCCTGCGATACACCCAGCACACGGAAGGCATGGAATAGATATTTGCTGAATGGACAAATACTACTCCTCTGAAGGTCGTTGTCATGAAATTTGACCTACAGACTTAGACTGTGTCTCGATATGTGGTTTATCTTTATATTCCTTAGCCATAGTTCCTATGCTTATTTTCCACTTAAAACAACTCATTTTTATAGCAATTCTGCAGAGATAAGTGAAGCCCACAGATTCTTAAGGTTGCAAGGAAACATAAAATCTCGGTGTGGCAGCATAGGAAAGACTTTGTGGGTATTGTAGCCCACTCATCTATTCTCATCCCATCAACGGCATAGCCACATGGCCTTGCATCTCCCTTTCCATCTTTACAGGGGTAGATTGAAGCATTAGTGAAAAGGCTCGGCTCTGTGATCAGGCACCCCTATCAGCTAATTCTTGTTCTATCAGTGTCTACCATGTGACCTTGAACAGGTATTTTAGCTTCCCCCAGCCTCAGTTTCCTGTAAAATGGTAATGAAAATCATCTCCATCTCAGAGGGTTTTGTGAGGATTAATGAGTTAAGGCATGTAAAGAGTTTGGCATATAATGAGCATCAAATCAATAGGAGCTGTTATTTTTGATTCTGATTTTTAGAAAGTCCTAAATGTTGAGTTTAATCAAGTCTTATTTACGACTTGGATATGACTGATTTAACATACTTCACCAGTTTGGGGGAGGGGGCACAACAAAGAATAGGAATATCCTTTTCCCCCCAGTCAGTTGCCAGAACACCTTCCTGCTCACATTAGTAGGGATTCCAAAACTTCTCTCTTAAGGCCCCAACCACCTCCCACCTCTTCTGAACATCCAAGAACACCAAGAACACCCTGGTCTGAATTCATTCTGAAGGGTCAGTCTTGGGTGTGAGTGATCTGCAGTGTTGTTGTAAACTGGCTCCACAGAGTATTTTCCCCCACTGCTGCAGGGATTCCCTTGTTGCCCTAGAGTCTCCACATAGTGCATGTGCTTGGGCTCCAAGATGACAGCTCTCTTGGTTTATAGTGCTCAGTCGTGGTGCTCCAATCACACCCACATCCGGAAGGTTTCCAGTCTCAGCCATGGCCTGTGTTTGAACCAGCCTCCTCCAACTCCCACAAAGATTACCCTGCCTCCCTGCTGGTAACCAAGACCTGCCCCTTTCCTCATGGTGAGTTTGGGGGACCCCCTTTGGGGTCTTTGGGGTCTCTTTCTCCCAGGAGGCTTCTTATGGGGTCTGTCCTAACCCATCAGGGAGACTCTTGAACTCCATGTGCTTTCCCACCTCTCATCAGAAACCAGCTCTGCATAACAAAGAGTGTTAGACATGCAGACCTTGTTGAGCTGTAAGAAGCTTTACTAGGTTCTCTCTCTAGACCTGTGGGGCATGGCCTCTTAGAGCATCATAAGAACCACTTAATGACTTTTCCCTGAAGGAGAGAGATAGGTATCTGCTTGGCAGAAAAGTCACTGGCATTGCCTAGCTAACTAATTTCAGGTTGCATTCTACCCAACGCCCTGTTATACTTACATTCCCTGAATCTGGTTCTACTTTTTGAAGTCAGTATAAGCCTCTCTTCTTCCCTATGACAGACCATCACCACTAGAAAGCAATTACCCAGGCCCCTCAGATTCTTTTCTTCTCTACTTGTTCCCCAAATTACAGGGTGATCTTAGGTATGTTTTCTCCACAGTAATTGCTGATGCTTATTGAGCTTACTATATGCCAGGCACTGTGCTATGAGCTCTAATGTATTAACTAATTTAATCTTCAAGCAACCCCATGATATTAGCCTCCTTTTGTAGCTGAGGGAACTGAAGCTTAGGAAGGCTTAGCAGCATGGCCAAGGGTGTGTATTTCTTTTTGCAACAAATGTTGCAAAAAGTATAGCTGCCAGGACTTGAACTCTGGCTGTCTGAGTCCAGAGCCTAGTGATGCGGTGCTATTTCCCTAATTCAGTTTCATGGGTTTAATTCTTTCATGAATTCAATTCAGCTCTCTAAATTAGGGATAATACTTATCTCAGAAGATCATGGTAAGGATTAGATGTGATGAAGTATGATAAAGTGCTTAATGCAGTAGCTCCACGAGGGCTCAAAAATATGTTCATTTGTCACTTTTTTCCTTCCATTCAAATCATCTCCTAGTTTAACTCTCACATTTTGAAAGTGCCTGACACAGAATGGGTGCTCAGTGGATGGTAACTACTCCTCTTGTTACAGTGTGTGGTTTGAAGTCCCCTCCCTATCCAGAATAGTCTCCTCTAATTCATTTAGATCCTAGATTGTGGTACTCGGGGCTGCACATGATAAACCAGGTGGGCTGGAATGAAGCAGCGTGGAAAAGGACAGTCACTTTCCACGGGGAGGGAGGTACCTATGAAAATTAAGTCCTATTACCTGTAGTCATTTACACTGTCAATAGGTATTGAAATTGCTGCTAGTCAAATCCTCGACATGTCTTAGGCTTGTACTGATCCTCACCTCACTTAGCTTGTCCTTGGATAATTGTTTCTTTTCCAAAAATGTTCTTCCCTCTAACCCCCCGATTTCTTAAACACCACGTGTCTGTTGGGGAAGCTTTGAAAAATGCAGAAGAAATCACAAAGAAGGAAATTAAAGTCACCGCGAATAGCATGATCTAGAGATAATCACTATTAATATCTGCATATGTATCTTTCCAGTATATGTGTGGGTGTATTTCTTTTTTATAAAATCAGGATCACACTGTTCAAAATATATTCTGAGTCTGCCACCTTTTACCATTTTCTCCCAGCCTAAGACACCATCATCTCTTCCTTAAAATACCACAAAACTGGGCTGCGTGTGTGGCTTAGTCGGTTGAGCGTCCGACTCTTGATTTTGGCTCAGGTCATGATCTCAGGGTCAAGAGATTGAACCCCGCGTGGGCCTCCATACTCAGTGTGGAGTCTGCTGGAGAGTGTCTCTCTCCCTTTCCCTCTGCCCTTCCTCCCGCTCCTACTCTCTCTCTCTCTCTCTCTCGCAAAATAAATGAATAAAATCTTTTTAACAAATGCCACAAAACTATTCGACTACTATCCCCCCAAATTGATTTCCCTAATTCCATTCTTACCCCTCTTCGGCATATTCTTCAAAAAGTAGCCAATATAATCATTTACAATCATAACTCTCTCCTGCTCACAACCCTCTGATGGTTGCCCATGTCATATGAGGTGAACCCCCATGCTTCCCCTGGCTGGCAGGGCTGCGTATGATGGGGCCTTTCTAACTTCAGTTTCCTTCTCTGAAGCATGCCCACCGGGCTCCCGCCTCACGTACTAGCTTCCGGCCCCAGCCTTTTCCTGCTTTAGGGACTTTGCTCTTCCCAGCACTACGTGGCTCAACCCCTCACTTCAGTCCCTTGTCAGATACCATCCCTCAGAGACCACCTTCCCAGAGTGCCTCTGCTTCCACCATCTCCTCTCCCTTACCCTGACCCATTTTCTCCATTGCCTTCATCATTCTTCTGTAATTTATCATCAGTATTTTATCTTTCCAGTTTTCATCTTGCAGGGTCCCACCATTTCAGCCTGCCAGGTAACTCCTATAATCAGGTACTCTTCTAACTCCTTTTATACATGCCAGTTTAATCTACCCCATCTAAGTGAGGTAGGTACAATTATTATCCCCATTTTCTAGATTGGAAAATTGAGTCAGAGAGTATATGTACCTTCCTTAACATCACACAACCAGTAAGGAGCAGAGCTGGGATCCAAACACAGGCTCCCTGCTTCCACAGCTGGGCTCTCAACCCCTCCTCCACCCACTGGCTGCCTCCTGGTCTTTCTCCCAGCAGATGTCAGTAAACTTCCTTGTCCTGAAAGTCAAGATCACCAGCTGAACAGAGAGGCACTGAAGACTGTGTCAAGTGCCACTAAAATCCGTCTCCAGATTTACGCAAGCCTGTTCTCCAGGCCTCTGTGGGGATTATAGCTGAGCCTTTCTGAGTTCTCCTAACTGTACTGTCATGGAGCTTTCTCCCTGCCTGGTTCACGAAGAAATTGCGCGGCCTTGTTAGGTACTATTTCCTAACTCTACAACACCTGCGGCACACTGTTAGCGTCCGGGGAACCCCATGAGAGAGATGAGGTTGGTGTGACCCATATTCACTTTCTTGGGTCAACACGAGGTGTCTAATCTCTACTAAAATTTTGCTGAAAGTGTCTGTTATTAAAATGGAGACACTTGTCTCTCTGCAAGTTTCTGGAAGTTCTACCATGCCTCATAAACTCTCATATATTATCTCATTGCCATTTTTTTCAGATACCATAATCAAGAATTCATGTTCTTTTAGGGTACTAGGGCTATGTACTTTGCTGTCCCCGTTGCATTGAGTATTTGGGTGCATGAATGGATGGCTCTGAGATGTAATTCACCACCGGCAGTGGCCAGGAGCTCTCTTCCTATCTCCTCGTATCTCAGACTTTAATTTCCTCTTGGTCATGTTTTTGCTCTCCTTTCTGGCTTGCAGATTGTTCTTCTTGATAGAGAAGATGGGAACAAACTAGGAATTGAGTAATTCCGTTTCACTCTATCACCTCTAAGTTAACTGCGTCATCTGCCCCAAGCAGTAGGCCTACCCTTCTCTTGTTTTTTTTCCTTATTCTGAGCACACCCCAGTGGTTCTTGTTGTTTTTCTGTGTGTGCATTAGTCCCAGGCCCCAGCCTCCTACCTCCCTGACTTTATTCTTCATTTCATGCCATTCCTTTGTATCTGCTCTTGGTTGCAAATTCCTCCTTCCTGCCTTTGTAAGTATCCTTATAAAATATAAACTAATTGGAGACACAGTGATTTCTTTGGATCATTTCCTCTCTTCTTCCTGTCTGGAATTATGTATGAGTAGATAGTCAGAATTATATTATGTGGAGCCTCTAATATTTCTGGAGTCAATTTCTATAAGATTAGAGTCTCTGACCATGGGACCAAAGAGCATCTAGCCTAGCGCCTTACACGTAGGAGGCCTGCAGTCTGGTGGTAACAACAACAATGACAGCAGGTGTTTATTTGATTCAGGCGTTGTGCTAGAGGCTTTTATATACCTTACTTTGTTGAATTCTCACAGTCAACATTGAAGGTAGGTCCTATGACTCATGATCCTACTGGGGAACCTGAGACACAGGGAAGTGATGTCTGCATAGTTGTGAGGGCAGAGTCTGGAGCCTGACTCAGGTCTGTCCGGATTCCTGAGCGTGCACTTTAACTTCCACAGTATGCTGCCCTCGGAGTTTAAGTCCACTGACTCACCCCTTCTTCTCTCTGGACCTGTGGAGTTGTGCTTGCTTACAGTTTCAGGAACATGAAATGCTCATATTCCCTTCTTTGGCTCTTACAAATCATATGATGACAAGGTTCCTTTTCTCTCCCAAGTGCCGGTCACCTCCACGCTGTTGTCCATGTAGTTCTCCCGCATTGGCCAAAAATAGGTCCTTGTCCTTCTGTCAGGTGAGATTGTCATCAGAGCAAGGCTTGAGTGAATTAGATGCTCTGCTTCTGGGGGAGTAGGGCTCCGAACAGAACTTTGAATGGTCCTTCCATCATTCCGTGGCCTGCAGAGAACAGGCCCTGATGGTGGAGTGACAGGTGCGCCTAGCTGGGTGGGCCCGAGGGGAACCGGCCCTCCATCTTGCTGCTTCCCCACTGAGCTTTTCACACTCTGGGAATATTATGTTGTTTTGAAGGTTTTTCTTCAACTACGATTTATATGCCACCTACTCTCAAAAAGAATATAAAGTGGTTTACAATAAAGCATGTCAAAAACAGGACAGTTAAAACACATTTTAAAAAGCGCGGCAGACGGAGAGAGGTCAGAAATCACTTGATTTGAATTCCTGACAGGAAGTTTTATAGCACATGAACGTATTTGATTAATTCCCAACACAAACATCTAAGTATGTGGGAATGGGTAAAGAACTCTGCAGATTGAGAGAACCTAGGACAGCAGAGCCCATTCTATATGTGTAATCAAAATAAACGGCATCAGACCTCATGCCATGTATGGAAATACTCATGAATACTACCTCATCTCAGGAAGCCTCAGGGGAAGGCAACAGAGGGACAATGCATGGATTTATCCTAAATTGAGAGTAGCCAGTCTGCTCAAGGGTCATAGCCTGGTTAATTCATCACTGTCGTTGAGAAAGGACCACAATAAATTTGTCTTTAAATTTTAATACTGAATTCACGTATTTTACAGCTAGAGCTCACACTGTCCCTTTATCTCTGTGTTACTATTTTTAAGCACAGAATTGGTATAAATCTGTAATGGAACCTTTTAAAATCAACACACTTGCTTCAAGGGAGGCTTTTGTTACGGATGATCTGCTGAACAAGATTTCCAATTGGGAATAGATGAGCGAGGAGTGAATGAATGAAGGCTACATGGTCCCGTAACACCTGTGCACCGATATCACACTAGCTGTATCACAGACAGCTCATTCATTAAGGCTGGGTGTGTTCCCTGGCCATGCTTCCTGCTGTGATGCAGGCTGACACTAGGGTAGTTCTGAGTCAGAACTGGCAGCCAGCAGCATGACTCAGGACAGCATGGGGCAGGGCAAGGAGCACAGTGACCTTGCTGACTCCATCTGGACACACACCTACCACCACCTTGCTAAGTTTACATATGCTCAAGTTCACTCTATAGCCAGATGGAAAGCTAGAGAAGAAACACTGGCAGGAGAGGGTAGGCTCATGAATTTCCATACCACCAGAGACGTGATAGATGCTCAAAGTGACCAAAGAAATCAGAGGAGAGATTCACTGAGGTCCCTGGTGGGCATTTTCTGCCTTCCCTACAATTGTATAGGGGCCTTTCTTTAGTTCATTGAATGGAATCCGAGTGCTAAGACAATCTAGGAACTAAGTACAAGCCAGGTTCAGTTTAAAGCAAACAAAACCAGGCACGAACCATGAACTAGACCTGACTAAAACTATTTTCTTAGTTCTTTCTGCTCCCCTAATGTGAAGTTTCCTAGTAGGTAGGCATTTATGGGAGATGTAATAGTTATTTATTGTAGGCAAATACTGATAGTCTCTTGGGTCCAGGAAGTCATTACAAGTGAGAATGATTGGGACAGGGGAAACGACATTGATAAGTCTGGGTATGGATATTTTTTGTCAGCTTGATAGAATTTGGTGAGCAGTAATTTTTAAAAACCTCTTGTAAGGGTGGATTAAAATACATAACATAAGAACCTTTGGGGTGATGTTACAGCAAAAGCCAATCTTCACGACTATGTGAGTTCACTCAATTTGCCGAGTATTTGTTGACCAGTTGGTTGGTTATTCATTCAGTCCATCTGTTCATCGACCTGTCCTTCCACCATTTACTCACCCAACACTATTGAGCGCCGTATGAGCTGAACTATGTAACCCCACACACAAATTTATATGTATGTTGAAGTTCTAAACTCCAGTACCTCAGAATGTGAATGTTATTTGGAGATAGGGTCTTGAAAAAGTTAAAATGAGGTTAGTAGGTGGGCCCGAAGAGAATATGACCAGAGTCCTTAAAGAAGAGGAGATTTGGACCAAGACATACAGAGGAAAGACCTGTGAAGACAGGGAAGGGATACTGTCCTCTACAAGCCAAGGAGAGAGGCCTCAGAACAAACCAACCCCACTGACACCCTGATCTTAGACTTCTAGCCTCCCAATGGTGAGCAAATACATTTCTGTGGCCCGTGGTTCAGGTAGTCCTAGCAAACTAAAATCAGCATCTGTAATACACCGGGGCACTGTGCTAGAGATAGAAATATCATCTCTGCCTTCAAAGAGCTGCCAGGTACAAGACACTGCTAAGTGCTGGGAAAATTACCATGATAAATCAACTACTTAGTTTTGTGAGATGTGTACAGTCTATAAAACGGAAGCACTTGTCCCCGTTGGTCTGATTGGTACATGCCCTCATTTTATTTTGAATTCTGACCAAATTTTTTTCCAGGGTGAGGGATTAGTTTGGAATCAAGTGAAATATATTATCAGCCCCAGGAAATGAAAACCTGCAGAGGTAGGGGAGGTTGTGTGTATTTTTTTTTTTTAATCCACATGGCATTATTTAGGTATAAAATACTCTTCAGAGCATTCTTCCTGTTTTAAACTCGTCAGAAAACTCGTTTTCACAGTCAAATCCTTTCTTTATGGCCGATCCATTTCCTCCCAGCTTACCTGGCTTTTGCTGATCTCCAGAATGAGCAGAAGTATGGCAATGACACCTGGTTCACTTCGATTCTGTTTGTGCAATTGCTGCTTACATGGAGCCACTAAACTGAAGGAACAAATCATGAGTTGAACTATGGTGGAGGACATGGAGCAGGGGCCCTGTGGCTTTTGGAGTAGAGTGTAGTCACACATTTTAAAAAACAGCATGAACCAGCTGTAGAAACATGGTATTTCTAAAGCTCTAAGGGACTTTGGATATTGTCTAGTCTAAAAACAATCCCTCATATTTTATAGATTTGGAACCGGAGACACAGGTTAAGTATTAAGTGACTCACCTAAGGTCAAAACCAAACCAAACAAACAAAACACAGAAAGCTAGTTAGTAGCAGAAATGGGATGAAGACTCTTGTCTCTTGCTTCAAGTCCAGCTGTCTTTTCTGACCCTGTAGGTTCAGGTTTGGGGAGTTATATACTTCAGGGTGAAACCCTCACAAACATCATGTCTGTAATTCAGGTGCATTGTTGCTGAACAGAGGGCTGTCTATTCCTTGGCTTTGGCCTGAAGTGGCTAGAATTCCTATCAGTGTGGGAAACTGAGTAAGGCAAGGATAGCCCTCTTTTCCATTAAAAATAAAGCTGCTGGTGAACATAACAAATACTTACTAGGTACAACTATGCGGCAGACACTGTGCCGGCCCTTCACGGCAACACAGGAGGGGGGCATGGTTATCCCCATTTTACATATGGGAACCCTGAGGGTTAAGAGATTATATCTCTTATCCAAGATCTCCCGGTACCAATGGATAGATCCAGGATTTGTTATATTCCACAGCCTGTGATTCTCCTGTGATTTTATGCTGCCTTCCCTAGCATAATTAATAAACGTTATATGGTAAGGCCAAATTAACGTTACGTTAAGGAGTAAAGACACACAAATACAGAGTTATATTTTACTGGTTAACCTTTAACTTTTCTCAGTCACTCTATAACACTGGTTCATCTCCAGGCGAAAATTGAACACCACTGAGGCTCATGGTGGACCTCTTTTGGTCAGGTAAATACCTGGCCCAGAGTTACATAACTTTGGGACAGCTTTGCATTAACAGCCATTGCAAGAAGCTTTCTCTTACCCATATAAAAGAGGAGAGTCACCATCTCCATGAGTCTTCTTGTCTTGCTTATCAGGTCTGGCTTCTTTCTCAGCAGAGATGGGGATCGCTCCTATGAAGATCTTTTTTTTTTTTTTTAATTCCGAGAAGACCTTGGGTACCACGTCCTGTTCTCATAGCCAGAGGTCTGAGTACTTAGGTCTACCACATATTGTTTTTTCTTTTCTAGACACATAAGAGAAGGGCCAGTGATACACAGTGTGTTAGTTTGGCACACTTAGATTCTGTTTGGAGAGTTGCCTTTTCTATGGAGCTAATATTTACTGAGGGTTGATGTCCCGAGCACCATATGGCATCCCAGTCACCGTACTAAGCATTTTCTGTGGATTGTCTCCCTTAGGCCTCAGAGTAAACTTGTGTTGCACCTACCTAGTTTACAGAGGTATAAACACTCACCAAGGTCAAACATCTCAGCCAGGTTTTTACTGGCATCAAGAAACAGACGTGAGCTTTGAACCCAGGCTATGTGCAAAGCCCTGTGCATGCTGCCTCCTGACAGCGTTTCTTTGTTTCCTTGTGTGTTTCTCAAGTCAGAAGGTTTTTCTCCACCTGACCATTTATTTTCCGTAATTCTTACTCTTGGAACAGATGATTTCCAAGATCCCTTTGAGTATTGAAATTCCGTGACTGATTAAAGTTGGTAATTGATGTAGTTTGATTAATTTGCACCAACGCCTGAGTTCATTTGTTACATGAATTCTTTTACTGAAGACTCCAACAGCTTTTTAGTTTACTTACAGATCTCCTGATGTTAAAGGAATCCTGCTGCTTTTCCCAGAATAACACTTAAAACCTGAATTTTAAAATTGAAGGTTTAAAAACATATCTGAAAGGATTTTTACCATGCACACAGTGTATCAATTTTCCATCTGGACCAAAATAGTCCTTTCAAGCCCCGGTTCTCTTGGTTGTTTTTCCCTGCCTCACGGATGCAGTGCTAATTGCTTGCAGCTTCAGGTCCGTTTTAACATGAGGTAACAATTGCAGCATCTTGGGGTTGACCGCTGCGTTTGTTAGACGTGCCAGGTCTGCAGTGGGTGTTGGCGCGTCAGGATGCGGAATCCACGTGGAGCTCAACTTCTCTGGGTTGGGGGGGGGTGGCGTGCTTCCTGAGACCTTCTTGTTGTGCTCCTCTGGAGGTTGGTGCGCCTGTGTGGTTCTACCGCCAGGGCACCTCTTGGTCAACCTGGCAGCTTCGCAGGATGGCCCTTGGGGACAGGCGCAGGCATTTGAGTCCTTCTAGTCAAGCTGTGGTTTTTGGAGAACAGCTCTGGAAGTGGCATTTATTCACAGACCCACCAGCTGGGCTGGCCCCAGCCACTGAGTTGCTCTTTGCAGCCGAAAGCAGACTCCTCTCGGGACACAGCTAAAATTCATTCTGACTGGATGGAGAAGACAAAGAAGGCCAAAAAGAAGGGAAATGACAGGATTCTGCAGCCATATCTGTGATTAGGGAGCCATGGGACTAAGTGTCTGTTAGTTTTTGCACCTTGTCTGTAGTTCTGGTCACTGGGGTCAGGAAAGCCTGGCTTCCAACAAAGCTCTGCTATTAATGGCTGTGCAGTAAGGAGGACGGCATTTGACCTCCCTAGCCTCAGTTTCCTCATCTGTAAATGGAGATGGTGGTACATCCCCCAAGGGCGTGTTTTGAGGACCACATGGTGATGCTGAAAGGCCCAGGGCCAACACAGGGTGAGCAGCTGCGTGATGTTGTTTGTATTCCCTTCTCCCTCTCCCCCACACGGGCCACCACACTCCTCAAAAAATAAGGTGCTTGCAAACCAGGGGTTTAGGAGCCCTTATATAGCAGTGCACCACACACTTCATGTGTGCCTGATGAGGTTTCAGCAAATCTAATTTTGAAATCCTGTTTTAAATATACTTAGGGAAATACAGAAATGTACTCCAGAGCAGGTTGCTTTATAGAGACAATAATAATTTTCTGAATCATTTTAATTTAGGCTTTTTATAGATCATATTTTCATGAAACGAGATAACCCCCTCACCCCCACGGCTCCCTAGGGGGGCAATAGCAATGATCAGACAGCGTTTGCCTCCTCGAGATGCTCACACTCACTGTGTTTCTCCTAAAGGCAAGCTCATTTAGAGCAGTTGCCGGGGTCTCGCTCCCCTTTTCCCTGGGATGAGGGGTCGGCCTGGGTCCTTAGCTGGCTAAGACTTGAACTCGCAGGTTAAGGTTGAAGAGTCATGATGGGTCTGTGTCAAAGAACTAGCATCGGGGAAAGGACTGTCCCCCGGGGGGCTGCCTAAGGCCACCTTGGTGAGGCTGGTCCTTACCTTGCCCCAGAGATCCTATGCCAAGTAAATCCATGTGAATCATTAAAATCGTGCCTGGCACACAGAAAGTGAGGCGTGTCCACCATCATTACTAATGCTATTATTATTGCGGTACTTGTTGCAAGACTCTCTGGGATTTGTCTCTTGAAAGCGGTCTTCCATCCTACAGAATGGAGGGATGGATTTTAGGACCAGTAGCTGTACGGCCAATGGAGGAGCAATATGACAACCTCAGGATTGATTCCACCAATCATCTCAGACCCTCTGTGTGCTCCTTATTCTCCCTAAATAGCTAGACCAGCTGAGCTCTGGCTGGGTCATTTCGATTTACCTGGGCCATTGCTGTCTCCCGAATCCTGTGGAAGCAATGAACACCTCATTGGTATTCATCCGATGGGCTGATGAAAATGGAATGTAGCCAGACTGCTAAGTCCACACTGTCCTGCATTGAGGCCTCAGAAATCTGATTCTGAGAATGTACATCTTGCATTACAATCTAGATTGCCAGAGGAAAGTTTTGGACAGAATAACCCAGACTGAGGTCTGGGTACATTAAAGCCTGGGTGAGATGAGGCAGAAAGAGCCCAGAATATTACAAGTCTGAGTCTTGGCTGGGGAGGTGTGGAAGATTCGAGGTGCCAGACGGCTGGCTTCCCTCCAAGTGTTTACCACCCTGGTGCCCCGGGGCTGTGGGCAGGGCTTGTGCTTATTTGCCCCTCCCTCCTTCCTCTCCCTTTCTTCCCCCTCCTCCTCGTGTTTTCCCTAGGCTGAAGAAACTCAGGAACCTATGGACCCAGAGGGAAGGTAATGGGGCAAATGAGACCAAGGAATCAGATTTTGCCATGGGTTTACAGTGGCTGATCCCTCTGACAGTGAAATGTAAGGGCTGGCCTTGGACTTTGAATCCCGGTGTTCACCCTCCTCTGCCTGGGTGTGGACCTTCTTCCGGAGAAGCTCTGGTCTCCAGGAGAGAAGATTGCATGAGGCCTGGGCTTGTATCTCTAGGAAACAGGAAGACTGCAGCCGCCGTGGATTCACAGGGAGCCAGTGACGACAAGGCTGCCGTTTCCTCCCTGCGCGGCCCCCCAACCCCCCTACTCCTCATCCTGTGGTACCCAGGCTGCCTGCACTATGTGGATCCCACAGGCCATGGGCCTTCTTAGAGACCTCTGAGGCATGCGGCTGGGGGTCTCTTTAGTGGGCACGTCTCAGAGTTCACCTCTTGGAGGAGAAAGCATATACCCTGGGACCAACTGCAGCTCCTCACTGATGTGCCTGCTACTCAGGCAATAATTGTTGTTCAGTCTGGAACTGCTTTCTCTTCTTCCTAAAGCCTAATGTCCCATCGAGTCCTGAGCCGAGGCTAGCCTCTGGAACCCAAGAATATGTGCTTTTATAAACCCAAAATACTGCAGGCTCTGCCCGAAGGAAGTATTTCCGCAATTCCTCCCTTCCCCAGACAACTGTGTATCAAACTGGAGGAATTATTTTGATAAGGTGGATGGCCGGGGTCCCGGGACTGTCATTGCTCTGCTTCCTGTTGCCTACGGACAGGGAGGTACCAGAGGCCAGGAGGGCAGTGAACAGCAGATACAGCACAGGTTGTGTGTCGGGCGGGTGGGGTTAGCGGGGGGCTGGCATTGTGTGTGCACACCTGCAGAGCCCCCACTTCCTTCCTTTGTACCCCAACCCACCTTTCCCGGGGCACAGCAAAGGAGGGCCTTTCATCCATGGGTCTCACAGTCACCGAAGGCCTCAAATTTGCATTTTTGAAAATTTTATCCCCATAGATATGCTAATAGGACTGGAAGAAGGAAATTATCATTGGCTTTAAACTTCTGCCAAATTTTGGTACCATGCCCATGGATTTTAAAAATAAATCCTGCTATTACATTGTGAATAGAATGATTACATTGCCTTGTGTATGTTTTAAATTTTACATGTGTTACAAGCCTTAATTTAATAAATGTAAGTTTCTAAAATGTATCACAATTTTTGGAACCCTATTGAGACATCTCTTTGTTTAAACATACCTGGACCGAGGCCTCTCTTGACCTCTCCTCTGGGTGGACTGTGGGAAAATCTGTTCTCTTTCTGCATGTCATTTCAACTTCAGAAAATCTAAAGAACTAAACCCTGTTTCATTACAGTGGCTGACCTAATGAAAGAGACCTTCTAGGCTGGGCGTGTGCAGTTCAGCCTCTTTCTCGTGCCATTAGAAAATGCACTGCCCTGTCTTCCCCCATCCCCTCCCCCAGTAAGGTTGTCTCACATACTGCAGCCTGCCCAGCTCTGGCTGATAATTCTCAAGTCCTTTACTCTTAGACGATGGTGCTCAACCCTAGCTGCACACTGAAATCAAGGGAGGGGTTTTTAAAAAACTGATGCCTGGGTCCCACCCCCAGAGATTCTGATTTACTTGTCATGGGGTGTGATCTGGGCGTTGGGAAAGCCCAGATTAAAAGCTCCCCGGGTGGTCTTAATATGCAGCAAAGTTTGAGAAACAGTGCACTAAGACAGTTTTAGAACATCTGCATTAGAACTACCCTACAATCCAGCAATTGCACTATTAGGTATTTACCCAAAGGATACAAAAATACTGATTCAAAGGGGCACGTGTACCCGGATGTTTGTAGCAGCATTATCAACAATAGCCAATTATGGAGAGAGCTCAAAGGTCCATCAACTGGTGAATGGATAAAGAAGATGTGGTATATATATATACAATGGAATATTACTCAGGCATCAAAAGAATGAAATCTTGCCATTTGCAATGATGTGGATGGAGCTAGAGTGTATTATGCTAAGCAAAATAAGTCAGAGAAAGACAAATACCATGATTTCACTCATGTGGGATTTAAGAAACAAAACAGATGGAACATGGGGAAAAAGAGGCAAACCAGAAAACAGATTCTTAACTATGGAGAGCAAACTGAGGGTGGCTGGAGGGGAGGTGGGTGGGGGTGGGCTAAATGGCTGATGGGCATTAAGAAGAGCATTTGTTGGGATGAGCAGTGGGTGTTATATGTAAGCAATGAATCACAAAATTCTATACCTGAAACTAATATTACACTGTATGTTAACTGGAATTTAAATAAAAACTTGAAAAAAGGAAAAAAGAAAACATTAGCATGTATCGGAATAACATTTGGGGCTTACTAAAAATCAGATTGCTGGGCCCATCCCCACAGTTTCTGAATCAGAATTTCTGAATGGTGCCTGATAATTGCATTTCTAAGAAGTTCAAGTTCCCAGGTGATGCAGTGCTGCTGGTCCAGGGACCATATGTTGAGACTACTGTCCTAAATGAAAGAAGCCAGGGAGCTGGGCCGGAGAGGGAAATATGAGCGAATGCACAAGATCCAGCTACTTCTTATTCTCAAACTCTGCAGTTGGCTTCAGAGGCCAGGACGCTTCTAAATTCCAGAGTATGGGTCACTATAGATGGGGCTGTACAGAAAGTCCAAGTGGGATTAAGTTGAGTCCAGGCAGCTGGGACCCCCCCAGTGTTTGGGTAAGGCGTGGGTCTGAAAGAGAGTCTGCGGGTCTGGATGGGCTCTGATCAGAAATGTGTCACATGTGTAATTTCCTATTTTCTAGTCATATTAAAAAAAAATAGAGGGGCACCGGGGTGGCTCAGTCAGTTAAGTGGCTGCCTTCGGCTCAGGTCATGATCTCAGGGTCCTGGGATCAAGCCCTGCATCAGACTCCCGGCTCAGCGGTGAGTCTGCTTCTCCCTCTCCCTCTGCCTGCAGCTTCCCCTGCTTATGCTCTCTCTCTCTCCCTGTCTCCATCATTCTCTGTCAAATAAATAAATAAAATAAAAACCTAGAAAGAAACCGTGAGAGTAACTTTAACAATATGTATATGGAATCTAATTATCCAAAATCTTACCATTTTAACATGTCATCAACATTAAAAATTATTTATGCAAGAGTTTGCAGTCTTTTTTTTTTCTGCTAAGCCTTGGAATCCGGTTTTATACCTAGAGCATATCTCCGTTCGGACTAGCCACCTTTTTCAGGGGCCGTATGCACGCAGCGCAGGTCTCGATACACCACGTGCTGGGTCCGTGTGCTCCTGAGGAAGGACTGATGCACACGGGTCCCCACTTCCCTCAGCAGCAGGCAGCCCTTCCTTCCTGCCCTTCCTAGAGCCCCTGGAATCTCTTCTCAGGGTCCGAGAGTCTTTCCCATGTTCTGCACCAGCAGTGCTGCTGGAGAGCACAAAAGGTCGAGTGGCCAAATCAAGTCTGCAGGTCTGAGGACAGGATCCGAGAGGTTCTAAGATATAAGCAGAGCCTGGCTCTTTGGGGGAGAGGATGAGGCTTCTGTTGGAGAGAAAATGGGTGTTGAAATTGATTGAGGAAGAGAGTGAAGAGAAAGCTGTGTTTGAACAGAGCAGTAGAACCAGGATGGGGTTTTCTTTTGAATGTGGCAAGCAGGAACGAGCTGATATTTCTAGCGCTTACCGAAGTTTTTCACAGCACTGTGTCATCCATCCCTGCACTCTCCCGGTGGCATGCTGCCCTCTCTCCAATTGAAGTCATTAAACACTCAAGTATTGAGCTCCTACTGCATGTGCAAGCCTACCGGTGAGGCAGTCTATTGTAATTATTGGGGTCATATGTTTTAGAAAGTCAGGCCTGAGTTCAAATTCCCATTTTTGCGATATGATCTTAGGCAAGTTATTTAATCTCTACGCCACCGTTTCTTCATTTGCAAAATGGGGATAATACCACCTATACCACAGAAATCTGGTGAGGTCGGTGCCTGGCGTGCAGGCACTCAGTGAATGGTTAGCGGCTGGGACTAAGTGAGGTGAGCCAGGTGCCGAGGGTGCAACATTTAAGGAGGCACTTGCGCTCGGGGTCGTGCGGGTGGCACCGTGTGTGCGCTCCCCGCCATCCCCATTGTTGCTGTTGTACGATTACACTGTGGGAGGTGCCTTACACACCAGGCTGCATAAAGCCCAGTCCCTTCTCTCAAGGAGTGTCGGGTCCATGAGGGGAAAGAAGACGTATATGCACAGACCAGTCAGAGATGAGCTCGATGTCGTGATTGCCTTGAGGGAGGAAGGAGAAATCACTTCCACCGGAGGGATTCAGAGACTGTGTCCCCGAAGGATGGATGAGGTATCGGGAGGCCGAGACCGAGGGGGAGGACAGTGGGGAGAGAGAATGGTTTGGTCAAAGCCACAGCGGTGAAGAACTGTGCTCAGGGAGCAGGGAATGGTTGTGATAGGAGTGCATGGAGGCAGTTAAAAGGGAAGGGTAAGAGGCTGGTTGCAGGGCTTGAAATACCAGGCTAAGGGGTTTGGATTGTACTTGGTAAAAAATGGAAAGCCACAGACCGCATTCCAGGAAGGAGTAACCAGAGTCTGCGGGTCTGGATGGGCTCTGATCAGAAATGTGTCAGACTTGATTGGCATTGCCCTGTCAAAACTGAACGCAAGCTCTTGTGCTTTGAGACACATGTAACTTGTAAATCATAGTATCCGTCAGCACCCCTTTCCAACCCCACTCCCCCAAAGTAACCATGGTGACCAGTGTGGTATGTATCCTTCCAGACCTTCCTCTGTTCATAGACAATATAGAGATGGAAAAAAATTGTAACCAAAATGGGATCATATCATATTTACTGTTCTGCTATTTACCTTTTTTATTGTAGAAAACATACATCACATAGAATTTTACCATTTTCACCACTTTTAAGTGTACGGTTGAGCAGCATTAAGTACCTTCACATTGTTGGGCAACTGTCACCACCATCCATCTCCAGAACTCTTTTTTATCTTCCCAAACTGAAAAGCTGTACTCATTAAACACTGTGCCCCTATTCTCCCCTACCCCACCCCACCTCTAGTAGCCACCGACTCTACTTTCCATTTTTGTGAATCTGATCACCTCAGATAAATGGAATCATACAGGATTTGTCCTTTTGTGACTGGCTTATTTCACTTAGCGTGCTGTCTTCAAGGTTCATCTATGTTATAGGATATGTCAGAATTTCCTTCCTTTTAAAGGCTGAATAATATCCCAGCTGAATAATATCCCACTGAACAATATTCCTTACTTTTATATATAATATATATATATATACATATATATATATTTTGTTTGTCCATTCATCCATTGATAGCCACTTGGGTTGCTTCCACCTTTTGGTGTACTATTAAATAATACATTGTGGACATTTCTCCATGTAAGTCCTTACAGAGCCACTTCGTTCTTCTTAATGGCTGCCTGATCCTCCATCACGTGGAAGTGACTAGTCTAGAATCACACAGCTAGCTGGTGATGTAGTGGGGATTTGAATCCAGTCCTTTTTGACTCCGAAAGCTGAGGGCTTTTCACCACTTCAGGAGACATGAGGGATGCGTACATTTTGAGCCACCACATGGACAGCCTAGCTTTAGGCTGGTATAAAATAATATGATAAAACCTGACTGGGTCCTGAGAAGATTCTGATAAATGAAGTGAAGAGAGTGGGTGGAGGTCAGGTCTAGCCCTGATTTAGAAGCCCCCGCTCTGTCCTCCCACAATACAGTTATCACCAGTTCTCTGTCAAAGCCGACCTGGGCCTCTCTCAGGGTAGCTCTGGAATGCAATAGTCCTCCCTTA
The DNA here is from genome assembly GCF_003265705.2 of Callorhinus ursinus. NCBI lineage: Eukaryota > Metazoa > Chordata > Mammalia > Carnivora > Otariidae > Callorhinus > Callorhinus ursinus. Next base: position 9,515,838 of record NW_027397070.1, read on the forward strand.
TCCACCCAGGGGATACGTTCCAGGCCCCCCAGTGGGTGGCTGAAACTGTGGAGAGTACTATCTAAGCATCAGAACTGTATACTATGTTTTTTCTATACATGCATACCTGTGATAAAGCTTAATTTATTAATTATGCACAGTAAGAGAGTAATCATAAAATAGAACAATTACAATATACTCTAATAATGAATATGGTCTCTCTCTCTCTCAAAAGATCTTATTGTACCAAACTCACTCTTGTGATGATGTGAGATGGTAAAATGCCTACACGATGAGATGAGTGAGGTGAACGAGGCAGGCCTTGTGACATAGCGTTAGGCTACTATTGACCTTCAGCGACAGGAGAAAGTCTCACTGTTGACCTTCAGAAGGAGGATCATCTGCTCCTGGACCACGGCCGACCACGGATCGCTGCTGACCATGGGTAACTAAAACCTCAGAAAGCAAAACCATGGAGAAGGGGGCATTACTGTAGTAATGAATAGTAGCATCTTGGGGCCAGAAGGGACCTTAGAGTTCATCTGACCCAAATGTTTGTTTCAGGAGAGGAGGAAACTGGCTCCCCCACACGTGAGCTTCCCCTGCCTCTGCCTTGAGGATGTGGCTGCCAGGCAAGCCATGTGGTAAGAGGCTCCACGCTGTTTCCCATCCCAGTTTTATTGTCTCAGTCACCGTGTTGATGCTGGAAACTCATTTTCCCAAGTGCATTATTTTTCTTGTTTATTTCTCTTGTACACATGTGTTCTTCCAGAATCCTGCCTGGCTTTATTAAAAGATATTTATGTTTTCTGATCACTTCTGCTTCCTTCTGTTCCTTCCAGGAATAGAAAATCAATTGGAGTGTCATGAAGAGGATATTCCCTGAAGAAGATTGCTGGTGACAGTGGATTTGTCACCCACCTTACTTTCTTTTACTGAACAATTGGAATTTCCTCCACAGTGAGTGAGACCCGGTATTATTACAGTGTCTGAATTCAGGCAGGCCTTTTATGGACGAGCCAAGTTTTCATTCCATTGTCTCGCTGTCATTGGCTCATCTGATCTCCACACTGGTTAATTTGTTTCAAATCCCTTCATATTGATCTAATAAAATTGGCTTGTTTAATTCATGTCGGGAAATTCTGAGAATGTTTCATTTGGACTCTGATGAGGGGTCTTTTAGTGTCCTGTTGGAGACCTCCCTTGGGAGAGAGGTTGTCCTCCCTGCAGTCTCTTGAATTTCACAGAGCCAATGCTGAAATGGTGATGAGAGTCTCCCTGCTGCCAAGTCTGGATGCTTTTATGACAAACACTTTTGCCTGTGAATGGGGCAGTTTTTAAGGTCCTATCACCAAAGGCACATTAGACTGCTGTCTTTTCCACCTCTGGAGGTTGTCTGAGCTGGTTCTAGGCATCAAAACCCAGCCTGGCATGGTGGGGCCTGCCCCCGCCCCATCCCCGCCGGCCAGGGCCAGGACAGAGCCACAGCCACGTCACCAGGCCTAGTCCTAGGCTGCTTGGTTTATAAATGCCTTCTTCTTATCTGTTGGCTATGGTCCCCCAGGAGGTGGGGGGAGCAAAACTCCCAAAGTCGAATGTTTTCTGTCACAAAAAGAAATGGATGGGCAGATACCAGCAGCCTTGGATGGGGGGGAGGGAATGAGCTAAGAGCCAACCCCATCCTGGATGCAGGACCGATTCATGGCACTCGGTTGGATGCCTGTCTGGGTACGGTTACTCACTGGATAGAATTAAAATTCTAATAGCTACGTTCCCAATCAGCAACCAATGGGATACAGGGAGCTTGTTTATTTAACACGATCAGACCATATCCAACTAAGCTCTACTTGCATATCTTCCCTAAGATAGCTTTCGTAAAATTGTGTAAACATGCTCTTAGAATCTTAGACATCCCTCAAAGCCCCCTGGCCATGCACGGCCTGTCCTCAAGCCCAGGCTGTCCAGGCAGTGGCTGAGGCGCCCCCTCGGTGAGAGGCTTCTCCTACATCTCCACCAGGCAAGGCAAAGAGCTGCGGCCAAAAGTGAGGTGCCCACGCACCTCAGCAGCCTCCCTGTGAGGCAGGGCCCTGGGAGCCACTGTGCGGGCTGCCGCGTCTGGCCCCTTCATTTGTCTTCATTAATGTTGTTTATAGCTGAGGCCTTTGTCACATACGTGATTAGTGAGATTCGATTCTCCTGAAGGTGTAAACCCTGAGCTCTAGCGCCAGGCTCTGAGCCCGCAGCAGCCTGGAGAGCAGCCTTTCTGCTGTTGCAGGGCTCTCGTATGCCTTCAGCCCCTGGGGTTGGGGCCATGCTGGAGGAGCCAGGTCTCAAATGTCAGGAACTGGTTCTTGGAGTGATTAGGGTCAGAAATATGCTGCCTTGGTCCTTGGCCCCAGGGACTCGTCTCTGCCCGCCGTTCACCTCAGTGAGTAGGGCCTTATCCATTCCTCCCCACCGGCTCTACGTTCACCGGGTCCACTCAGTGTTACCCCCTCAACGTCTCTTCCCTCAATCCCTTCCTCTTTCCTCCTCCAGGGCCCTGTCCTCATCTTAGGCCACCATCACCTCATGGCTGGATCCTGCGACAGCCTCTTAGTCATGGTCCCTACCTCCAGTCTTGCTCCCCTCAAATCCATCCCACGTGCTGCTGGTATCCTCATCTTTCTGAAATGCGTATCAGTTTGGGCCACTCTCCTTCTCTGGGAAAAGGCCAGATTGCTTCAGCGGGTCTGTAAGGCCTTCAGGACTGGGTCCCCAGAACCCTTCCAGGCTCTAGCTTCATCGCTATGCTCATTCCCTTACCCCTGCCCCCACCTTTCTCTCCATTTTTCAGGCTATGCTTTGTCACAGGGTTCCAGAACAATTCTACCTAGTGCCTAATATCTTAGGGCTTTTAGAAAAAGCAATTTCTTAGTTTTTAACTCACTCTGCTATTTCTCAGATTAAGACAGGAGAACATGGGGAGCTGGACCAAGTGAAATGTCCTAGTCACTACTTTGCTATTTATAGTCTTCTCTAGGGACTGAAGTCTCTTCTCCGAGCTGTCATGCTCACACCACTTTAGGTGCAAGGAAGAGAACAGTCAAGTTACTAGAGTGAAAGGGGGGCAGTTTATTAAAGGCTATGCATGAAGGAACCCAGAGAAATCTGGCTTCAGGAAAAGCAGAAACGAAACAGCTAGAGGGCCCAGCCCGTCTTTCTGTGTCTGTCTCTCTCGTCAGCTTGCCTCTCTCTATTCTTCTTACTTTCTTTTGACCAGCTTCCTCTGCTTTCTCATCCTATACACAACCCCAAAGGGCAGCCACATGCTAGGGTCTACATGAGCTCCCAGCTTAACACTCATGACCCACTACAGCCTCCTGTTGTCCGAGAACTGCTTTGATTGTCCTGTGTCATCTCCCTGAGGCAGGCTGCAGCAGTCCTACATCCTGGCCAACTTTAAGACTGGTTGTCCTTGGCTCAGAACTCCTTGCATTTTTCCGCATAGCTTTGACCCAAAGTGGGAGGTTACAAGGGGGTTCCACCTTCTCTATCGGGGCTGGGAGTCGAGGCAGCTTATCAATGGGGGGCTGTATTAGTTATTACATGAACTGTGTTAGTAACAAAGAATTTGTTATGTAACAAATTAACAAAGGAGGCTGTATTAGTAACAAAGTACCACAAACTGGGTGGCTTAAACAACAGAAATGTATTGTCTCACAGTTCTGGAGGCTACAAGTCTGAAATCAAGGTGTTGATAGGGTTGGGTCCTTTTTTTTTTTTTTAATTTTAAAATTTTTTAAAATTTGAATATAGTTGACACAGTGTTATATTAGTTTCAGGTATACAACATAGTGATTAGACAAGCTTATACATTATATTATGTTCACAAGTGTAGCTGCCATCTGTCCCCATACATCCCTATTACAATATCATTGACTATAGGGGCACCTGGGTGGCTCGGCCAGTGGGCGTCTGACTCTTGATTTTGACTCAGGTCATGATCTTGGGGTCATGGGATTGAGCCCCACCTCAGGATCCACACTGGCAGAGAGTCTGCTTGAGAGTCTCTCTCTCTCCCTCTCCTGCCCCTCCCCTCAGTGCACGCTCTCTCTCTCTCTCTCTCTCTTTCAAATAAATATTTTTTAAAAACCCAGTATCATTGGCTATATTCCTTCCACTGTGCCCTTTATTGCCATGACTTATTCATTCCATAACCACAAGCCTATATATCCCACTCCCTTTCACCCATTTTGCCCAAAACCGCACCCTCCTTCCCTCTGGCAACCATCAAGTTTGTCCCCTGTATTTATAGGTCTGATTCTGGTTTGTTGTTAGCTTATTCATTTGTTTTGTTGTTTTTTTATTCCACTTATGAGTGAAATCATATGACATTTGTCTTTCTCAAACTGACTTATTTTCACTTTGCATAATATCCTCTAGATTCTTCTGTGTTGTCCTAAATGGCATGATCTCATCCTTTTTATGTGTAATATTCCATGGTGTATATACACATCCTCCTTATCTATCCATCTATCAGTGGACACATAGGTTGCTTCCATAGCTTGGCTATTATAAATAAGGCTGCAATAAACATTGCATAAACATTGAGGTGCAATTTTTTTCAGTTAGTGTTTTCACATTCTTTGGGTAAATACCCAATATTGGAATTATTAGATTATATAGTATTCCTATTTTTAATTTTTTGAAGAACCTCCATACTGTTTTCCACAGTTAATGCACCAAATTACCTTCTCATCAACAGCGTATGAGGGTTCCTTTTTCTCCACCTTATTGTTAACACTTGTTATTTCTTGTCCTTTCTTTTAACCATTCTAACAGGTCAGGTGTAATGTGATATTTCATTGTGGTTTTGATTTGCGTTTCCCTGATGATGAGTGATGTTGGGCACCTTTTCATATGTCTGTTAGCCATCTGTGTGTCTTCTCCGGAAAAATGTCTGTTTAGGTCCTCTGCCCATTTTTTAAATCCTCTTGTTTGGGTTTTTTGTTTTGTTTTGTTTTGTTTTGTTTTGTTTTGGTGTTGAGTTGTGTAAGTTCTTTATATATTTTGGATATTAACCCCTTATTGGGTATATCAATTTGCAACTATCTTCTCCCATTCCGTAGATTGCCTTTTTGTTTTGTTGATGTTTTCTTTTGCTTGTGAGAAAGCTTTTTATTTTGATGCAATCTCAGTAGTTTGTTTTTGCTTTTGTTTCACTTGCCTTAGAAGACATATCTAGAAGGATGTTGCTACGACCAGTGTCAGAGAAATTTCTGCCTGTACTCTTTTCTGGGAATTTTATGGTCACGTCTCACATTTAGTTCTTTAATCCATTTTGAGTTTATTTTTGTGTATGGTGTCAAATGGTGGCCCAATTTGATTCTTTGGCATGCAGCTGTCCAGTTTCCCCAGCACCATTTATTGAAAAGACTGTCTTTTCCCCATTGTACATTCTTGCCTCCTTTGTCACAGATTAATTGACCAGACAATTGTGGGTTTATTTCTGGGCTCTCTATTCTGTTCATTGATCTATGTGTCTATTTTTATGTCAGGACCATATGTTTTGATTACTACAGCTTTGTAGTGTATCTTGAAATCTGGAATTGTGATACCTCCAGCTTTGTTCTTCTTCCTCAAAATTGTTTTGGCTATTCGGGGTCATTTGTATTTCCATACAAATTTTAGTATTATTTGTTCTCATTTTGTAAAAAAAAAAAAAAAATGCTTATTTTGATAGGGATTGCATTGAATCTGTAGATTGCTTTGGGTAATATGGACATTTTAATAATATTAATTCTTCCAATCCATGACCATAGAATAACTTTCCATTTGTTTGTGTCATCTTCAATTTCTTCCACCAATGTTGTGAAGTTTCCAAACTTTGGTTTAGTTTATGGTTGGTTCCTTCTGAGGGCTAGGAGGGAAGGATCTGTTCTATGCCCTAACAAAGGCTGTTTTGTTGTTATGTTTCAACCCAAAGCAGATGCTAAGGGCAGGGCCAATAGCCATCTCTGTAGTTCCTCTCTTAGGTCTCCTCAGGAGCTCCCTGGTTAGCCTGCTTTGCTCGTCCTTCAGATACAACTAGATACTAGAGAGAGACATTAGGTTCAAATTGAGGTCCCCCACCACAGACAGAAAGCAACTTGTAAACTCCAAGTAAACATATTCTACAGGCAACAATGCTCCATTATATCCTTTCCAGGAATATAGCCTTTCAGTATTGTGAGACCTTTAGGGAAGGATTATTTATAACATGGGTAGGTCCGTAGCTCTGATAGCAACTATTAATGTGGTCAGTACTAATTACAAGAGTAATGAGGTTACTATATGGCACATGTGTGGTACATTAGAATTGTCAAAGGATTTTCACATACATTATTTTGTTTCTGCCTCACAACAACTATGTGAAGTAGGAAAAGCAGATTTTATTTCATTTTCTTTTTGAGGAATAATTGACATATAACATTATGTTAGTTTCAAATGTACAACATAGTGATTCATTATTTTGATTATATTGTAAAATGACCACCATGATAAGTCTTTTTTTTTTTTTACTCATTCCTGGTTCTGTGTTTTTGGGGGGTTTTTGTTTGTTTGTTTTAAAAGATTTTATTTATTTATCTGACAGAGAGAGACACAGCGAGAGCAGGAACACAAGTGGGGGCAGGGAGAGGGAGAAGCAGGCTTCCGCAGAGCAGGGAGCCCGATGCGGGGCTCGATCCCAGGACTCTGGGATCATGACCTGAGTTGAAGGCAGATGCCCAACGACTGAGCCACCCAGGTGCCCCCACCATGATAAGTCTAAACATCTGTCACTCTAGTTACAAATTTTTTTCCTTATGATGAGAACCTTTGCAATCTACTTTCTTAGCAACTTACAAACAGGCAGTACAGTATTATTAACTGTAGTCACTATGCTGTGCATTGGTTACACTCCTATGACTTACTTATAACTGGAATTTTGTACCTTTTGACCTTCCTTCACCCATTTTGCCCACCCTCCAACCCCCACCTCTGGTAATCACCATTCCATTCTCTGTATCTATGAGTTTATTTATTTTAGATTACACATATGAGTGAGATCATATGGTATGTCTCTTTCTTGGACTTTTTTCACTTAGCATAATGCCCTCAAATTCTTTTTTTTTTAAGATTTTATTTATTTAATTGACAAGAGAGAGAGAGACAGCAAGAGAGGGAACACAAGCAGGGGGAGGGTCAGAGGGAGAAGCAGGCTTCCCGCCGAGCAGGGAGCCCGATGCGGGGCTCGATCCCAGGACCCCGAGATAATGACCTGAGCCGAAGGCAGTCGCTTAACCAACTGAGCCACCAGGTGCCCCAATGCCCTCAAGTTCTATCAATCCAGTTGCAAATGGCAAGATCTCATTTCTTTCTAATGGCTGAATTCTGTTCCATTGTGTATATATATATATATATATTCCATATATATATATATATATACACACCACAATTTCTTTATTCATTTGTCCATCAATGGACACAAGTTGTTTCCATATCTTGGTTATTGTAATAATGCTGCAATAAGTATGGGGGTGCCAATATCTTTTCGAGTTAGTGCTTTCATTTTCTTCAGATAAATACCCAGAAGTGGAATTACTAGATCATAGAGTAGTTCTGTTTTTAATTTTTTAAAGAACCTCCATACTGTTCTCCAGAGTGGCTACACCAGCTTGCATTCCCACCAACAGTGTACAGGGGTTCCCTTTTCTCCACATCCTTGCCAACACTTGTAGTTTCTTGTTTTTTGGATATTAGATATTCTGACAGGTGTGAGGTGATATCTCATTGTGTTGATTTGCATTTCCCTGATGCTGAGTGATGTTAAGCATTTTTTCATGTAACTGTGCAGATTTCTGTTATCTCTTTGTGCCTTGGTTTTTTATCTGTAAAATAAAGATAGTAATAGCTACTCAAAGGATTGTTGCATGAGTTAAATATTAATAACTTTAAAGCACTGGCATCTTGAAAGCAAGACCTAACAGATTCTAGTTTCATAATTGTCATTCATATTACAGAGGGAGAAAGGAGATGCAGAGGTTAAGAGTCTCAGCCACAACTCTCAGATCCATGACAGAAATGGGCCTGGCCCTCAAGTTCAGGACTGGGGGGGAGAGGATCAAATAGGTACCTCTGTGAAACCAGAAAGGAGATGCCTCTTCATCCCCACCGCCTACTCCTGCCATGTCCTGCAGTTACTTTGCTAGAGGCTCCTATAACACCATTTCTTTCAACTGTGTTTTCCTTTATTTTATTTCCTGTCAAAGCTGTTTTGTTGTCACCAAAATTAGGAAAGTATAAAGAAAATACATTTTAGGATAAAATAACATGCATCTCTTTAGTTATGCCTATAATATCCCAAGGTCGTGCCGTATAGTCCTTTACCAGAAAGGAAAAAAAAAAATTATATACCCACATGTGTGTGCATGCACACACACACAATTACTATTAGAAGATATAAGGGAACCGGAACATAGTACAAAATGTTTCTTTACTTTCCCATCAAGTCTCCTTTCAGTCTCTAGGTCAAGCCCTTCTCTCTTATCCCCCTGCTACGTGTCCTGCCCTCTCACCTACTGGAGGCTTGTTCTCTCTCTCCCCTTCTTGGCTCCATTCTAGGATGTCTTAGGTTGGGATCTTCAGAGGCAGCTGCTGAGATGAGGGATCATGTGAAAGTGATTTATTAGGAAGCCTTTCCTGGAAAAATTTGGGGGTGGGGAGTGGGATCAGGAAGAGGGGTATAGAAAAGTATCAAGCAAAGTCTCACAGAGTTGTTCTTGGAGACAGAGGAGGTCTTACTTCAAAGTCTTCTTCGTCAGCAAAGGACAGACAGAGAGCTGGATAGTTGATACCCCTGCAATCAATAATTATTGGTTGTTAAGGCCTAACCCTACCTTTCTCCCCAAGATGGAAATTCCCGATCACTTTCGCAGTCCTGTGTGCAGGCCTGAGGGTCCTTTCCAAGAGGGGCAGGTGCTGGCTGTTGGGAATGAAGGCAGCACTGAGGCTGGTGTGTGAGAAGGTGGCGGAGAGATCTGAGGGGACAGGGGTCTGCTCCCTCAAGTGCATGGCGAATCTTGGAGGTTCTGGTCCTAACTCCATCGCGTAAAGGGCTACACGAAGAACCTCCTGAGGGGGTATGAAGGGGACTTTAGATCCTTCAGAGGTGAGAGTCTACAAAACAGACACATCTTTTTGTTGTTCACAAGCACTGTCTCCTTTGACGGTTTTGATGTTTTATGCTACACAGGGTCTGGGTTTTTATTTGTTTTCCTAAACTCAGAGAAGGGAAAGAAATGACAAGAGTGAAGGTAGAAGAAAACCCCACCAGTGCACAGACAAAAATGTGTTTTAGTTCCATCTTACTGATTTTTAAATAAAACTAAGGATTGATGAGACTTAATTTTTCATGCCAATTAAATGCTGCATTAGGCCTATGGGCCTGGGCGCCTCTGCTCTCCTGGGAAGGGTTTCTGATTCCATGCAGGCGCCCCCATGTCCTAACACTCTCACCCCACATCTTTCTTCTTTGTCTGCCTCACCCTTCCTTCTTCTGTCCAAAATAGGCCTTGATTTCTTATTTCCTTCTCCTTTTTCCTTCTTTGAAAGCCGTAGGTTCACTAGTAGGGGGGAGGTGCTGAGAAAGGGGGTTGAACACCCAGTCTGTACCCTTTTGGGCAACAGAGTTGCATTTGAGGTGAGCTAACTCCCAGTGGCAGCGATGGAGGGCTACAGGAGAGGCAGGCATGAAGGAAAGGGAACGGGGAGGTGCAGAAAGAACGTGCTGTCTGCGCTCTGTGTGTCAGAGCTGATTTCAGAAGAGACATGTTCTCCCTAATGAGGGAAGTCTTCTACAGAAGACAGGGCAGTAGAGGGGAGTGCTTGGTGAGGAAGAGGCTCCTGGCACCTGTTGGAGGGAACTGGGTCACTCACCTTTGGTGCCTCTTGGCAGAAAGGCAACATACTTCCTAATGGAGACTAATGAAGCTGGAACTCGGAGAGAGAATGAACTGAAACAGGATTCCTCTCTGAATTGAAGGAGCTGGTTGTAATGAATGCAGTTGTCTCTCTTGAGCCTGGAAGCTCCACTCGGCATGGAATTTTGTGAAATGAGGCCCTCCTTGTTGAACAACAGATTGTGAGGAGAAGAATCTATGTTTAAATTGCTGTTACACGGAGCTAAGAAAGTTAGGCAATAGCCTTCCACCCCAACAGATCGATCCTGCAAGCTAGGTGCTCAGACATCTCAGAGAGGCTTGAAGTCTTCCCAAGTCTTCCAGCAACCTCTGAAAGGAAACAGGTACAAAAATCTTTCTGCCATGTAGGGGCTTAAGCATCTCAAGGGCAACCTAAGAATTGTCCAAGGTTGTTTTTCTGAATGGAAAGTCATCCTCAAATTGGAAGTTTGTGTTATTATGAGGAGAACAAAAGCAGACAGAACCCTCAGGTGCAAGCACTCTGGAAATCTAGAGAGATGTTTTCCTGGGCTGGGGAGTATCAGCAAAATATCCTAGACTCTGGAGCACATTAAAAGAAGGAACTGAAGGAATATTTATCCTATAACAATGTTGGATAATAAGTCTATTGATCCTGAACTTCCAATATAATTCCCAATATCATTAACATTTCTACTGTACTGAATGGAAAAAAGCAGGATCTGGACTTGAGATATTTTACTCTTAAGGTAAGATATTTTATTGATGTTTAAACTGATAGTGATCTGTATAGTATTTGATATTTGCATTGTCATTGACAAATTTTTAACTCATGCCCTACATGACTGCCAATATAGTCTGCACTTCAGAAAAGTTTGTGTAGGGCGCCTGGGTGGCTCAGTTGGTTAAGCGACTGCCTTCAGCTCAGGTCATGATCCTGGGGTCCCGGGATCGAGTCCCGCATCGGGCTCCCCGCTCAGCAGGGAGTCTGCTTCTCCCTCTGACCCTCTTCCCTCTCGTGCTCTCTATCTCTCATTCTCTCTCTCAAATAAATAAATAAAATCTATAAAAAAAATTAAAAAAAAAAAGAAAAGTTTGTGTAAATTAAATTTTTGGAAATCAATCAATTTTGGTGACTTAAGGAGATAACACCATCCATCTATAAATCATCTCCGCAGTTTACAAAGTATGTTAGTACATATGGTATCAATTTTCACAATCTCTTTATCAGGAAGTACCGTCATCTCCATTTTCCAGAAGGGGAATTAAGACTGATGCGGATGAAGGGATATGTTCAAGCTTCTGCTGCTTCCTAGCTTGTGTTCAGAAGTCTGTTCTCCCAACTATAAATCTTACATTCTTTTTTCTTTATTTGGTACTCATTCATTAAATCAATCCCTTCACTGAATAAATGCTCATTCTGAAAGGTTAATTCTTCTGTTTTATATGTATGTCAAAAATACTTTTATTTATCAAATTATTGTTAAATTGGGGTGAAGCCATAGTGGGTCAACACTGAATGAGTGTCAACTAGGAGTGAAATAACGATGAGGTTAAGTGAATTTCCTAAATTCTTGCTGAAATTATGGTATCGGTACTGAGTAGTTCAAGCCTCTGGTTAGCCTATAAAACACCCCTATATTTTCATTTCTTGCTTTGATAGCCTGGTTATTTGCAATACCCATAAGAATACTTTCAGTGGAAGCAAAATACGTGAGCTTACCCAAGACCCAAGGGCAGATCCATGTATCTGTGCGTTGAAGTTTACACAATTTGGCAGAACAGTTTTAAGAAAAAGAATACACAATTAGTGAAGGACTCTGGAGATTAAACTCCATCGGCTTCATGGTAAATCTACTTCTGTCAATAGCTGGCTCCTTCCAGACTCTCACCACGCTCCCCATCCCAGAATTACACTACCCCAATGAGCAGGAATGAGTTGGTTTTTCATCTTCCTTCATCAGCAAGGATACATCCTGGAGAGGTGGGGCGAAGCCCTGGTTGGGGACAAACATATTGAGAGTAGCTGGTCATTTGAAATACATTCAAGTTTGTGAGAACAGATAAATTACTTTCCAGGGAACAAAAATAATTTAAAGATATGCTTGAGGAACAAGTTTTAACAATCTTTGAACAAGGAATGAATATCCACAGATCAGAGGGAGAAAGTTTACCCCACATTTCAGAGGTGGATTCTGGAAACTTCTGACTGGTTAACGTTAACCACCAACAAATTTTTAAGATGCATTATCTAACAAATAGTTTGTTAAAATGTAGAAAGGGAGGGAAGACATGATTACCAGATTCTCACGTGGATTCACTAAAAAGAAATAACACAAATGAAATCCATTTCCATGTATTTTTTTTTTTTAAGATTTTATTTGAGAAAGAATGAGTGAAAGAAAGCACAAGCCAGGGGAGAGGCAGAGGAACAGGCAGAGGGAGAAGCAGACTCCCCACTGAGCAGAGAGCCTGATGCAGGACTCGATCCCAGAACCCTGGGATCATGACCTGAGCTGAAGGCAGACGTTTAACAACTGAGCCACCCAGGTAACCCCATTTCCATGTTTTAAATTGAAGTATTAAACCCAAAGACCAGGGGCATACATTTGGGTTTTAGAAGGCTTCTTGACAGGATCTTTCATGATATCTTTTCAAACAAGTTGGAGAAGTGTGGATTGAACTACGGAAGAGCTAAATAGATTGTTCTGGTTGACTGATAGAGTGAGATGAATTAGTGCTGAAGGGAAAGCTAGAAGAGGTGCCCCTTTCTTTTCAACTCTTGCTTGTCAGCGACAATGGAGATGCAAAGATAAATATGACAGGGCTCCTGCCTTCAAGAGTTCGGCAGGAAAAAACAATATAACGTATAAACAACTAGCTATGATCATTCTGGGGAGGGCTGCACTGGGGTACATAAGGGAAATGGGATGACTGAAGTAGAACCCCTGGGGTCAGGGGTGGGAGATCTTTATGGCAGTTGGTGATGTCTGGCTGTTTCGCAAAGCTGTCTTAGAAAGCAGTGAGGATTTCAACTACAGGGGAAATGACTGGTGGAGAAGGACATCAAAACAAATGACTTTCAGGTTCTGTTCAAATGCTGAAGTCCCGAGTTGGCTCATGGTTAAATCCCCGCAGCTGGTCTTGGCACAGCCAAGCCTGCTCCCAAGTTCTGAGGATGCATCTCCACAGCCAGGCTCTGGGTGGGGGTGTCAGGGGACAGAACCGCTGAGATGGGTGACAGAGTCAGCTTGGAGACCACGATCATACTAGGAAGGAAGGAGGGGGAGTGGGAAGCTTGTTAGCCTGTTAGTAGGGTCCTCGTGGAAGGAAATATGCTTGGCTGTTCAAAAAATTACAAGCTAAAGGGCCCAGGAATTAGAGGAAACTTACGGTCTGGCAAAGGGAAGCTGGCAATATGAGTGGGAGACCCTCCACTCAGAGAGATTGTATTTATATCTACAGAGTGCTAAAAACCTCCATATTCTCCTCATTGCAGTGCTTTTTCATGCCATCAAAAAGACTGATTCTGCTTTTCCAAAGAACAGTGTGGGTTATTTATTATCATTTGTAAGAAATATTTCTGCAATGCTACCTCAGGGTCTGAAACTAGCCTGGCTGGAAGAGGCATATCTAAAGTCTGAAAATCCTAATAATGTCAGCCTTGTTTCCTGTACAGAGCATGGTTTAAAGTGAAAAATTAAGTTATTGAGTCATTTAAGTACCTGGAAACAACTCATATAGACTGGGAAGAATTTATTAGAAAACTACACCTCATTCCCCCAACACAGGAGCCCACAGCTCACTGTGCACAGTTGCCAACAGCCGGATTCCATTAGATTCTATCCCGGGCAAGTGTCCTGGCCTAAATCTGAATTCTGACTGGAGATCTCCTCCCCACCTGAAAGTCACCGTAACAAGATAACCAGCCACACATCCTCAAAATTCTTCACCAATGTATCTCCCTAGAGGCTCACCCTTTCTCAGATTAACACCCTCTTCTGAGGACAAAAACTGGGCATGTGGTACGAGCGAAGCCCTTTTCACCAGGCCGGCTAATTACACCCAGCCTTTCTCCAGCTGACTCGGCGTCAAAGACCCGCAAGACAATGAACTCAGGCTGCAGGGCTCCGGATAATACCGGCCATTTAATGTGCTTGAATATCACAGCAAGAGCCTTCCTGTTTCCAAGCCAGTCGATAGAGTTGCAGGGTCCTGGGTGTGTTCCTCAGCCTTTCACCGTAGACAACAAAGAGGAGTTTGATGTTTGTGCCCTGAATACTTAGCATGAGATGCTGAGGTCCAGCCATTGCTCCACACAGCAACCAAAGGCGGTGGTACTTGGGACAAATGAGGGTAGAGCTCGGTGAGCTAGACGACACCATGCCTCTGTGCTCATAGGTCCCCAGCTAGGATGGTCTCATCGTGACTGGGAGAATATTCGGTCACAAAATATTATCTCTTCTCCTGCATAAACACCCAGCCCTCACACTTCAATTCCTTCAGGAACTTAAAAATATTAGTTGGATTTAACCATTCATTTTTGCACCCTGGAATCCCATGTTTTATTTGCAAAACCACTTGTGTTCTTTAAAATTTAATGAGACAATATTAAATAAGTCATCCAGAAGTGGGAGAATAAAATGCCAGTACATCCAGGCTGTGACTCTGTTCTGCGAAATGGGTGATGCGTAAATTTGCTGCCTTTCTGTCCAAGGAACTACCCTGCTGATCTAAACATGTGAAAATGCAGCTGGGATGGGCCTTCGCCCTTTGGATCGCAGTAATAGAAAGGGAATACAGCTTTGTACATAGGCAGTCTCTTCATTTTATCCATAATAGCTTGGCAGTCAGATTATTCCCATGTTTTGGTTGAAAAAGAAATGCTATGAATAGCAATAGGGTGTGTGAGTCCATTCCATCCCTCCTTCCTCCCCCTTCTTCCCCACCCTCTATTTGTAAGCAACTCTATTCCAAACATCTCAGGCAGCTAAGAATGAAAATCTCGAGATGCTATAAAAAACATATCCTCATACTCCCACCTAGACCGTGTCTAGCAAGTACTCAGGACTTGTGTACACTTGGCTAAGAATACAGTGGGTGGGTGGATGGATGAATAGATTTAGATCATCACATTATCATTTAATAATTTTTTGGCCTAACGTTCCTTTAAGTAAATAGAGGAAAACCAAGGTATCATTCTGAGAAATGATCAAGCTACTTTAAATCTTTCAGTTTTTTTAAACTAATCTCCCATTCTCTTTAACACCCTTCACCAGCTAACTCGAGGTCTTATTTTAAGAAACACCAGCCCTGGGAAGCCTTCTGTGATTTCCCAAGACTAGGTTAGTTGGCCTCATTCAGTACCCCCATAGCATGCTATTTGTTCCTATCAGAGCATCATCATGCTAGTCTGTATCATAACTGCTTGTTTAACTGTCTGTCTTTTCCACTCTTCTATAAGTTCCCCTAGGACCATGCCTGTCTTTTTCACATTTTGATCTTCAGCATGACTGTGACACATAGTAGCTATTTGATGGGCATTTATTGAATGAATGAATGACCTCACTGTAATTCAAGGTCACCCCAGACTTTGTAGCGCCAACAAGCATGAATTGTGAACCTCTTATATGTGAACATCGTGGTCTGTTTGGTTCTGTAGGTTCGCACTGAAGGATACAAGCAGTGGCCCTGCTCTCAAATCCCTTGCGCACTAGCTAGACAAATGAGACAATCAGAATCTCATCAAGAGTCACATTGACCCACTGACTTCCGCGGAAATTCAGAGGAGCAGAGATCACGGGGGCCTAAGAAGTCCTGAAGGGCAAGGAATAAATGAAACTGCAGCTGGGTTTGAAGGAGGGGTAGAATTTGATTAGGCAGAGAGGGTGAGGAGGGGACAGCAGGCGGGGGGAATAAGAAATGAGGGCGAGGGCGAGTCTGGCGTGAACGTGGACCAGGGAGGAGCCCAGCTTCACTGGAATGGAAAGGCCAGATTCTCCATGAGCTGTAGAAGCTGGGGCTAGATTATGGAGGGTTTGGAGAGCCAGACAGAGGGGTCTGAGCACCAGACACTGCATCCCGGGATATCAGCATAATATGTAGGGAATTTCATGATTCAAGAAGTCGTTTAGGAAGAAAGTCTTACGGCCATGGCAAGGAAGACTCGGAAGGGAGATAGCTGTGCCAAGAAGGCCGCCTAGGAGCCGTGGCAGTTATCCAAGAGACACATGACACAGCCTGGGCTAGAAGTGATGTGAGAATGAAGAGAGGAAAAGGAAAACCAGGAAGACATTTTGGAGAAAGAAATGGCAGACTCGCCTCAGCTGGAGATACCCCAGGTTCTTTCAAGGTCTAAGAAGTCTGGTTCCTCCGAAGGTACATGTAGCCGCTCCCTGGGAACCTGCAACCAGGGGCTGCATGGCTCGCGAGGAGGAAGGAGATGGCTTCGGAGGTCTTCGTGCTGTGCTGACTCCCCTCATCCCCGTTTCGGGCCAACCTTCCCTTCCCTGGGGCTGTGTTCCTGTGGAGCCTCTGCTCACGCCCTGAGCACGGCCCGGAGGGTCACCTCCCGGTCACCTCCCGGCACCACAGTTCTGAGTCCCAGCCAGGGCCGGGGCTTCCGGGGACCTATCCCCTTGCTGCCTTGCAAGAGTTTTGAGTCTCTCAGGACAAAGCACCCAGGCTGTGCGAGAGGCTTCCCAGAAGGCACGACTACCAGTGGTTGCTAGGGAAGAATGATTTTTTTTAAAACATGTCAGCCTTTGACTGCCTTCTCTAGGGCCTCCCCAGTCCTGCTTTCCCGCTTTGCAGCAATGGCTTTTCATTGCAGTCTGAACAACCATCATGTGAATGTATTTAAAAGAAAGGGTGCCGCTTTTCCAGAATGTGCTCAGGAGGAGTAGCCACCACTCCGGGTTAAGTTCCTGGTCTGGAGAACTTGGGGACTTGTTGCCCTGATTTATCATTCTGGTGTCATTCCCAGACAGTCAGCCTGCTCCCCCGGTTCAGCTTTTCATCATCATTTCAGGGCTGTTTGCTCAGCCTTCACTATTGCTGTTGCAATTGTGTTTTGGACCTGACCTCCTGGCAGGCTGTGGGCTTGGCTGAGGAAGCTGGCAGATGCTGAGCGCGGCAGAGGAAAGCAGACCCGACCCCGTGAGGAAGGGGAGGAGATTGGGAAAGGACTCTGAGATGTGCTCCTGCTGTCTTACCTGGGAAGGGGATCCGTGGAGCCACTAGCTGAGGTGCCCTTTTGGAGCATCCCCTGGTGACTGGGGTCGCCGTTGAGGTATTGTTCTCTGCTTCAGCTCTCCTTAATTCTGACTCCCCCCTCAGACTTTCTTGCCGTTGTCACCTCCCAACAAAATGATTCTAATTCTCTCCAAATTGTGCTTCATTTGAGATGAACCCAAAAGCTGCCCCAAGGGCAGCACACAGCTGCCTGCCTCTACTTAGGAGCCAGGGCCCCGGAGGCTGCAGGGTCCACTGGGCCTGCTAAGCTGCCGGGTACCTTGTCCCCAATGTCCCCTTCAGCCCCAGCCTGAGCCTGCAGGCTGGTGAGACAGCCTGGAAAGAGCTGGAAATCCAGGGGTCCAGAATCCGCTCGAACGCTGACTTTTCCTGTGCTGCCTACTTTATAGGAGCTGGAAACACCAGCCTCCATCTTTGCCTGGGAGGGATGGCTTTAGCATTATCGACCATTTATTATGTGTCACTCTATCTCCATACGCTCTTAATCCTCAGTCCAGCCCTTGAGAAGTGATTAGTTGTGTCCTAAAGGTACAGTTGCTCAGAGAGTAAAAGTAATAACTCAAGGCTGCAGAGCTAGCAAGCGCTCACGCTGGAATCTAAGTCTTCCTGACCTACTCCGCAGCGCCTCTGAGAAAGGGTGGGCCAGCCCGCACACTCACTCTTCTTATCCACAGCCAAACAGACAGATTAGAAGGATATTCTCAACATCAAAAACTGTGTAGTGAGTCCCTTCCACATAAGGCCAGAAAATGTGTCTACCTTCTCAGGAAAAAGGCTGTAGAAAACTCAGACTAGGTACCTAGCCGTTCCTCCCGCCGACCTCTCTTGGGGGTCATTTGATTACCTTAGGATGGGAGCCGTAGGGCATCAGGCCTTCTCTCCTTTCAGCCCACAGGAGTCAGCGCTGCTCAGTGGGAAATGTGGTCTCGAACAAGACCCTAAAGGCTGATCCCAGCTGCCTCGCTGGATGTCAGAGACCTCATCATGTAGCCTGTCTGGGGTTTCATTGCTCTGCCTCAAAAGAGGAACTGAAGGCCATGAGCTACAGAGCTAGGCAATGAAGAGAGGCGAAGCATGCCAAACAAAAGGCCATGCTCGAGGTAATTGTCTCTTGTCCCCTCCTGGGAAAACAGAAGAAAAGAGCCATCCTCTAACCGGCTGCCTGGGACTCAGCACCCCTTCACTTCTGAAACAAGTCCTTCCTTCCTTGTTTTCCTGTCACCCCCCAACACGGGCAGATACACTCTGCTCCCTCCAACTGGATAACATTGGGATTTTCCACCCAGACAGGGGAGCTTGGGGTCCAGGCACCCTGTAGCTGAGGCATGTCTCCTGGGCAGGCTCAGTTATTCCCTCAGCCTGGTGCAGAATTCAGTTACTTCAACCCCCCCCTCCAGTAAACTGTTTGCTTCTCTAGACTCAGGCCTGGGGTAACAGACTTTGCCAAGTCACCTCACTTCTTAGCTTAGCTTCTTGGGTTTCTTGGAAAACAGGACCTTTTTTTTCTGTCTGGGTTTCAGACCCAGCCTCAGGGCATTCCTTGAGTTCGGCTGAGACTGTTCGCAGGCACCCACCAACCTGCAGAGAAGGCTTGAGCCAGACCAAGGATCTCTGCTGCCCACTGGGGCTCCGCCCAGGTCCCCTTCTTGTCTTCTGTAAATGACCTCACACTCTTTCACAGCCCTGTCCTTCCTGTGTTCTAGTTCAGCCAGGACTAATGGCTTGTATTATGTCTATCAACACCAACCACCCAGTAATGACTGTATGAAATACAGTGTTGGCAAGAATTCTAAAGTTAAACCTCAGTTTGGTGGGAAAGAATAGCCTAGCCTTGATTAGCACTGTCTGCCACGGGCATGGGAGGAAAAGGGTCAACACACAGGCAAGGTATCTGCCGTCTCTCCATCAGCATTAAGAGCTCGTTTCTCTGGCTTCACATCAAATGTTGTGTTGTGTTGTGGTTTTTTTTTTTTTAATCTTTATTCAGCTCACATATCTTCCTCTTGGATGCGCTGTAGCATTTTTTCTCCTGATAAGAGTAGCATATTTTAAAAGCACACATTTACATTTTATCATAATTTTCCCTGCCCAATACAGTGATTTTTGGAGGAAAGGTACTACTTTTGCCAGTGAATTCTGGGGAAAATCTTACACAGTTATTTCCCTCCTATCTCTTTGAGAAGTTAGAAAAAAGAAACAGCATATCTTTTTTTGGAGACAGGTAGTAGAAATTTATTTACTCACTGAATAAATCTTTATCGAGTGGTTATAATGTGCCAGACACTGCTAGGCACCTGGGACAGAAAATGAAAATGATGTGGACAACCCCTACAAGAAGCTCACATTCTAGCCTGAAAAAGCCATGTTAACCACCGACCGTAGAGAGAATACAGTCTCACCACTTTCTCTAAGGGAAGCTGCCATGATGTTCTTAGAACTGGAGAACTGTTTTCACCAACTTTCATTTTCTAAAGAGGCTAAGCTGTTGAAGGAAGACCAGACTTTCTCCACATTGTTATCCATCAATGATTCTCAGTTCCCAGTGTCAAAGAACCTGTGGTGTCCTTAAAATGCTCCCAGGCAAAAACTGCTGAACTGGGCTAATAAATCTGACTGAGGTAGCAACAAGGTATTTGGCAACAGTCCTTGGAACCACCCTGTTGAGCCTCTACAGATTCCTGTGTTCAGTACTTGGCCGCCCCTCCTAGCTCCTGGACCAAGTCTGCCTTGGGCTTGATCTTCAGGCTAAGCCCCCTGCTCCCAGTGCAAGTTCACATCCCTGGACTTCAGGTTTGAGGCTTCATCCTAAGACAGCACTTGGTGCCTCCTCATGTGAATTTCCATGGCTGACTCCATTGTCCACCTTCAGTGCTATCTTTTCAGACCAGGCCTGACCTCTCATCACTGACCTGGCATGTTCTTTTCAGACCAGGCCTGACCTCTCGTCACTGACCTGGCATGTCCCAGATTCCATTTTTGCTAAGAGTTAGTGCACAAGAGTGGGTCACCCATGTAGTGGCTAAATGGTGCTAAAGCACGGGGACATGCCTGAATTACTTTGGCGATGTCCAGGTATTTCACATTTGCTTTCATTGTGATTCTGGGCTGAATTTCAGTGCTCATCAACATGTTTGGCAATACAGAGACTCAGCCTTGGCCTGGAGGAGGCTGAAGCCATCTGTTCTTTTAAGTGATAGAAAGAATGAGACTGGATTAGCTAGAACCATGATAGCACAAGGAATGCTTTCTGAAGAGCCTGACCCGGGTAGAAATTTTGCTTTGTGTGCTTATGCAGAGGTCCATAAATCTGTTGAACGCACTGGTCAGAAATCTGTGGTCAGAGACAGACTGTAACTTAGTGGTTGCCAGGGGCTAAGGCATCGGGGATAGTGAATGATGGCTACTGGGTACAGAGTCTTTGAGAGAAGTGATAAAAATGTTATAAAATTAGATAGTAGTGATCATTGCGCAACTCTGTGAATAGACTAAAGCCCACTGAATTATATACTTTAAAAGGGTGAATTTCATGGTATATGATGTATATCCCAATAAAACTATTATTTAAAAAAAAAAAAAGAAATCTATGATCTATAGCCCCCAAAAGCCCCCAAAGCAAAAAACAACCTGGTGTACATTTAACAAACACTTCTTCAGCATCTACTATGTCCTGGGCTTTGCTGTCTCAGAAATGAGACAGACAAGGAGTCTGTAGCTCAAAGTAGCCCATAGATGCAACTGAAATTCCTCCTCGCCCACATCCAGGGCTCACCCGGAGTGTTTGTCAGCCTAGAGCCAGGTATAGACACCCACCCAGCCGCAGTTGTTACCTTTGGACTTCCTACCAGGGAAAGACTGCCTATCTTGGCAACCTTGAAGCCCTTTCATCTCCAGGGAGTGTTTCGCTGATGAGCTGGCTTATCTCACTTGTTAGTAATCACAGGAACAGAACAGGTTGCAATGAATCTTTCTTTTTCCCTCTACTTGTGGGAGTCATCCAGGACTTTCTCTGGGTCTCCCTAACCATGAGAGCTCTAATACAAGATGTTCTGAGTGGGTGGCCCTCCTGAAAGGTGGGATTGCCTGGCAGTTTCAAGCTTCTTGGTAGACCATAGCACTCAATTTTTGTCTTCACCTCGAGAGGCTAAGTCCATGGAGTGGCAGTCATGATCTGGACACAGATGAGGCTCCTACCTCCACTTCGTCTTTGGGAGACCATATCTGCTTTGGCAAAAGCAGTATGTTATTTATGTGAAATTGTTCTCGGCCATGGTACCAAACCACACCTCCATCTACAACCAAAATTCAAAGAGGTTGGAACCAATCTTCTGTCCTCCACAGGCTATGTTTTCTAACATCCCCAAATGCCCAACATCCAACCCTCAACCTTCCCTCCTAACCAGAGCAAGGCCAGGCCCTAACTGACTCCACTAAATACAACCCATCGTCCAACACCCACCTCTCTCCCATAGAACAGAATGAATTGTAACCAGATGAGAAAGTCCATATGCACCAAATGAGCCCTCAGCCAGGAAGAACAAAGGGACAGTGTTGGAAAGATGTCATTCAGCATGGAGACAGGCAGGAGTTCATATCCTGGGAGCCCAAGGGCTGTAAACTGAGCCCAGATTTCTGTTCTGAGATACACGTGTATGTCCCTCGGGGAAGTGAAAGCTGTGCAGATCAGCACAACTCTGGTGATGTATGAAGAGACCCCAGGAGCAGTGAGCAGGGGCATGTTGGGGGACAGAAGGACTCAGGGCATCTAGAAACCATCCACTTCCAATTTAGAGGCTGTCTGGGGAGTCAGGTGGGGCTCGTGATGCCTTTTGTGAAGACTTGGGCTAGGTGGGGGAGCTTGCTTGGCAGCGGTATGATGGAACTAAGAGTTCATTTTTATTTGCAATGAAGTGAAACTTCAGCTTAAAAAAATTCCATTGTGACCGGAGCCCATGTCGCAGATGAACACAGAAAAGCACTGTTGGCTGTTGCCATCTCCTCTCAGAAACTGGGCCTTCAAAATCACAGTAAGTGGCAGTTTGAAGGTCATGATCAGGTCCTGTCCAGCTTTCTCACAGGAGAAAACAGGCAAGCAGAAGGGGAAGAGTTTAAAATAACAAGGGGGCTCTTTAAATAGAGCTATAAAACTGGGTGGCAAACCTAGTCCAAGGGTTAAAAGCAAGCTTTTCCTCCAAAGTTTCTATGGCAACTAGATAAAATCTACAGCAAGAGTGTAGTTAATGAAATATTTCTTCTAGACCAACATGAAGCAGTAAGTAATGAAGGCTGACTTTGTGTAAAGATCCAGCATAGGTTACATTTTTAGCTGCTGCTTTTTTTTTTTCCTGGCAAGAATTGGCATGGAGTTTGGTGAGATTCCATATATTATACGCCCTGATTTCTCTTCCTCATGGCATAGAGTCTAGAAGACTGGGGCAGAAACGCTGGTGTTGATCCAAAATACTTGGAGTGGAGTGATACTTTCTCCCTCCCTCTTTCTACCCCCGCCCCTCAACAGTTTGGATTCATTTGACACACACTTGCAGTGTTAATTTGGACATTTAGAATAAATGCTTTTGACTAACTAATCTCATCTGTACACAAAGAATAAA
Organism: Callorhinus ursinus; assembly: GCF_003265705.2. NCBI lineage: Eukaryota > Metazoa > Chordata > Mammalia > Carnivora > Otariidae > Callorhinus > Callorhinus ursinus. The sequence goes on from NW_027397070.1 coordinate 9,538,621, forward strand.
TACAATCTGGTGAGGTTAGTTCGGAGCTCAGTCTTGTACGTGACTAAGAAGCTCTCAGAATGCTGGGACTTGGAGGCTTTGAAAAGATATTTTTAACTTGGTCAGTTACTAGCAGTGGGTCTTTGGACCCATTATTTGATCTTTCTGTGTCTCAGTTTCCCATAAAATTGGCCTGAGGGTAGTACCCACCCAAAAGTTAGTTTAAGGATTAGAGGAGATTAAAATACATAAATGTGCCTAGCAGTGACTGGTATAGAGTATTCTAGGTATTCAATAACTACTTATTGAATCTGATTAAATTTCTTTGGCTACGTATCACTTCAGCATTCTAGAGAAGCTCTGCTATGTTTCTCACCAAGAAGACTGAATCCCAAATCCTTTCTTTTAAGGTGGCTTCTTAGAGAACAATTTAAAAATATGGGATTATTCTTAGTGTGGAACATATAATTAAATGATAATAAAAGTAGATAATGCTATCGACACTTATTTTGTGTCAGGCAATGTTCTAAGCACTTTATATGCATTTGCTCTGTAATCCTCACAGAACCCTTTGTGGTAGGCTATAGTATTATCCATTTAACAGATGAGGAAATGGAGCATAGAGGAGTTAAAACTCTGGATAAACTCGATTGTTTAAGTTACTACCACTATCATCATCAACGCTAATATCTCATGAGCCTGACATGGTGCTAAACACTTTACATGTATTATTTCATCTCATCCTTATACTTGGTATCACCATCTTACAGATGGGGACAATAAGGTTTGTTATACTAAGTAATTAGCCCAAGATCACAAAGCTATTACCACAAAGCAAGTGGTAGAGTCACCATTCAACATAAACAATCATGCCATCTGTAAATAGAGTTGTACTTTTTCTTACAGATCTTTATGTTTGTCATTTCCTTTTCTTGCTTTATCGCACTGGTTATGACCTCTGTGTGCAGTGATGACTGGAAGTGTTAAAAATGGATATTCTTGCCTTATTCCCATTCTTAGGGGGAATGTAGTCAATATTTCACTACTAACAAATTTACTGTCGGTTTTTATAGATGCTCTTTATCACACTCTGGAAAGTTCCCTTGTAGTTCTCATTTACCACAGATGAATGTGGAATGTGGTCATTTTTACCACGGTTGAATGTGGAATGTCAAATGCTTTTGCTGCTCCATTAAGATGGTGATATGGCTTTATTCTTTTATTCTGTTAAAGTGATAAAGTTCAGTGATCAATTTTCTAATATTATGCTAACTTTCATTTGGGAATAACCTCTACTTGGTCATGATGTATTGTAATAATTTTTATATTGCTGCATTTGATTTGTTAGCATTTTATTATGAATTTTTGTGTCTGTAATTCTTGAACAGTATCGGTGTATAATTTTCTTTTCTTATATGTTATTGTCAAGTATTGGTATCAGTGTTCTTCCGGATTCAGAAAAGGAGTTGAGCCGTGTATCCATTAGAATTCCACCGCAAAAAGACCTAGTTAGATAAATATATGTGTATATACATATAGGAATGTGTGTGTGTGTGTGTGTGTGTGTGTGTGTGTGTGTGTGTGGTGATATTGCAAGGTATTGGCTTATAAAATTGTGGGTGCTGGCTGGTCAAGTCCAAAATCTGTACGATAGGTCATCAAGAAGGACAGGTTGGCATTTAGGGGTGCCTGGGTGGTTCAGTTGGCTGAATGGCCGACACGTGGTTTTGGCTCAGGTCATGATCTCAGGGTCATGAGATGGAGCCCTACACTTGGCTCTGTGCTCAGGTGTGGAGCCTGCTAGTTCCTCTCCCTTCCCCAGTCATGCTGTCTGTCTGTCTCTAAAGTAAAATAAATAAAATCTTTTTTTTTTTTTTTTTTTTAAATAAAAGGACAGGTTGGAAACATTCAGTCAGGAGTTGAAGCTTTCATTCACAGGCAGAATTTTTTCTTCGGGGAAACCTCAGTTTTGCTCATAAAGTCTTCTAGCTGATTAGGTCAGACCCACCCAGATTATTGAGGATAATCTCCTTTACTACAGTCAGCTGATTGTAGATGTTAATCACATCTACAAAATACCTTCAGAGAAACACCTAGGATTAGTGCTTGATTGAGTAACTGGGGACTATTGCCTAGTAGAATTGACATAAAATTGATTGTCACAATCTATCTCTTGACAACTTGGCACCCATACACATTTCCAGAAGTCATACTTAATCTCCAAATAAAGACAATACCAAAGCCATATTGTTGCCTAACATGACACAACTATCCTGTGCATAACCAAAAACACACTGACCCATTCTCCAGAAGAGGATGCAAAGGTCTTAAGTAATGTTCACTCCTCTTCTTGATATCCTATAACTTAGATATGATGATGTAAAGTTAACTGTTATTAATACATCTTATGTTGGATGATATGGAGATAAGAGAGGGAAAAAACAAAAATATCAAATTATTAGATTATATATACATAAACATGTTTCTATAACACAAGAAGTAAGAAATATAACAATTACAGTCCTCATGTGTGCAACTGGTCACATGGTCATAGCTGGTATTTATAACTACCTTTTAACATCATTTAAACTACTATTTCCATATTCCTTTGCCTAAAGCAAGCATCCCAGCTTGTTTTGGTTCTTTGCCTGGTGGAGTGACTCAAGCCATCATCCCTGAAGGGTCTGGGACTTTAGCAGTTCAGCTTCAATTGAGTTGCTACAGTTTTCCACTGACTTTAATCACAGGGCGTGGTAGTACTTAAAGACACCCTAAAGGATTCCTGTATTCCAGACCTTACATACATTGTATGTAACTTATATACTTCCTTACATACATTGTATAGTAACAGCCCAGTTTCTCCTTGATAATTAGGATAAAAAAACTCTAGCCTGTACAGACCCTCTTCTTGCCTGTTGACTCAGAGACATGAGCCCAAAGTGGCTGGGTCGCAGTCATAACTTCCGGTTCAGTGAAATCATTGTTGTGTCTCCTGGTGGACGCATTCCTCTCTTTGGAACTAAGATCAATAGAGAAGCAAAGTGTAAGGTCAGAGAGATCAAAGCAAAAATTTTACTGGTGGATCAATAGATGTAATAGTGAGTAGTGCTACTCCTATTTCCACCCCTTGATTCTGAGATTCATGAATTCTAGCTGTGGGAGAAACAGTGCCATATATTACATGCTGATATAAAACATACATGACTTCTTGGAGGACATTGCCGCAGCCCTTCAAGATATTGTCACCTAGATGGCACTGTGACTAAGTTTTTTTAAAAGGCCATTCCACCATTCTTTCAAGGTAGCGGCTTTAGGATGATGAGGGACAGAGTGAGACTAGTGAAATCCGTGTGCCTGGGCCATTGCCACATAGCCCATTGCTGTGAGGTAAGGCCCTTAATCAGAAGCTGTATGGAATACCGTGATGATGGATAAGGCATTCTGTAAGTCCATGGATGGTAGTTTTGGCAGAAGCACTGCATTCAGGGAAAGCAAATCTGTATCCAGAGTATTTATTGCTGTAAGAACAAAGCACTGCCCCTTCCATGATAGATGTTGTTCATTGTAATCGACTTGCCACCAGATAGCTGGCTATTCAGCCCAGGGAATGGTGCCATATCAAGGACTCAGTGTTGGTTTCTGCTGCTGGCAGATAGGGTACTCAACAGTAACTGTATCCAGATTGGCCTTGGTGAGTGGAAGTTCATGTTGCTGATCCCGTGCATAATCTCTTTCACTGCTGCCATAGCCACTTTATTCATGACTCTTTGGGAAATGGCAAGAGTGCCTGGGGAAAGAGGCTGACCTGTATCCACAGAAAGCATTATCCTATCTACTTGATTGTTAAAGTCCTCCTTTGCTGGGGTCACTCTTTGCTGAGCATTTACAGGGGACACAGATATCTTCGTTTTCTTGCCCATCCAGAGATGTCTATCCATATACCTCTTCCGACTTCCTTGTCATGGATTTTCCACTCATGGTACTTCCAAGTCTGTGCCCATCCAGCCAAACCATTGGCCATAGCACATGAATCACAATAGAGTCATACCTCTGACCATGTTTCCTTCCAAGCAAAATGAGCAACAAGGTGTGTTGCTTGAAGTTTTGCCCACTGGAAGGGTTTCCCTTCACTGCTATTTTTCAGTGATATCCTAGGAAGGGGCTATGGTGCTGCATCTGTCCGCTTTTGGATGGTGTCTGCATATAGTGCAGAGCCATCTATAAACCAGGCACAAGTTTTCTCTTCCTCAGTGAATGTATTGTACGGAACTCCCCATGATGCCATTATCTGTGATAGTATTTTTTATTTTGAAGATATCAATAAACCATAGCAATTTTTTTGTGCTTACTGTTTACATGTGCTTACTGTTACATTTTTTGTGCTTACTATTTACATAAAGTTTACATTACTTTAAGCTAATTCTGTCTTTATGTTTCAAGTGGATCTCTTATAGACAGTATTTAGTTGCATTCTTTCTTAATCCCTCCCTTTAATTGGAATATTTAGTTCATTTGCATTTAATATTATTTGTTTTAAGTCTCCCATCTCATTTTTTTTCTAGTTGCCTTTTATGTTTTTATTCCTTTCTTTTTTGACTAATTTTGGGTTAATGGAAGACTTTGTAATATGTTACCTAACATGATTATCCCATAGATTACTGAGATTTGTTCATTTTTTTTAACCTATCTCTTATCTCCAGATTGGATAATTTTTATTTATTTTTCTTCAAGTTTACTAATCATTTTTATTTCAGATACTGTACTTCCCAGTTTTAGAATTTTTATCTCTTCTTATCTATATTTTCTACTTCTCTGCTGAGATTTTCCATCTGTGTGCTTATTTGACCATCTTTTACTTTATATCCTTTAACATGTTTATAGTAGCTCCTTCAAAGTACTTGTCTAATAATTTCAGCATCTGGAACATCTATTTTTTCTTTATTTCTTTAGCTTAGGTAGTATTTATCTTTTTTCTTTGTACACCTAGTAAATTTTTACTGTAGCCTGGACATTATGGCTGATTCATTAAAGAGACCCTGGATTAGGTGTTGAAAGTTGAGTTTAAAGAGTATTGAGTTTCAGGGCACCTGGGTGGCTCAGTCATTAAGCATCTGCCTTCGGTTCAGGTTGATCCCAGGGTCCTGGGATCGAGCCCCGCATCGGGCTCCCTGCTCGGCGGGAAGCCTGCTTCTCCCTCTCCCACTCCCCCTGCTTGTGTTCTCTCTCTCACTGTGTCTCTCTCTGTCAAATAAATAAATAAAATCTTTAAAAAAAAAGTAAAGAGTGTTGAGTTTCATTCTTGTGGGCAATTAAATCATGGGTATAGATTCTTTTTGGTTCTGTTGGGCTCAGTTTTGTTCTTCACTAGGCCTATTTTGGTGTTGAGGTTAGTCTTCGTTGTAGCCTTTACTTTGTGATATGGTCCTTATTCCTGAGGTTCTTATTTCCAAAGTAGGAACTATATTCCTAAAGCAGTCTTTTTTGGGTCTCAACTGGATTCTAGACCAGAACTCCAATATCTGCCAGTGATTATATAACCTCTGACATTACCATTGGTAGTACCATTCAGCTCTCAGCCCTGCAGCAATCAATCTGCTGGGCTTCATGGAGTCTTGCCCTGTGCCGTGCAGCAACATCCACCCTTGCTCAGGATCCGTGGTGAATCCCCACACCGACTTTTGGGAGCTCTCCTCTGCACAGGTTCTTCTCTAGTGCCTGATCTCACATACTCCCAACTGTTTAAGCAGCCCCAAACCATGTCTGCCTTATCTCCTCACTCTGCTTTGTCTCCATCTCCCTGTTAGGACAGGAATGTGCCCAAGGCAGTTGTGGGCTCATCTCATGCTTCCCTTCTCTCAGGAATTACAGTCCTATGCTGCCTGTTCTTTGCCTGAAAGCAGTTGCCTCATGTGTTTTGTTCCTTGTGATAGTTTATTTCAGTAGGAAGACAAGTCAGGTATCAGTTACTCTGTCATTATGAGACAGTGAAGTCTCTGAATATGTCATCTTAAAACCATCTTGAAATATAGTAATATTTCATGTGATAGTTGCCAATGAGGAGATCAAGCTTCTGTAAAGAAAAATATGGCAATTTTCTGTCTTCTTTAATGAATGTTTAACAGATACTGCAATCAGAACATATACCATTATTAATTCACTTATCAAATAGCTAAGAAGTATTTACATTTTGTGCTTAGTATCTACTAAAAAATGATAGAATCAGTTCAACCAATATTTTGATAATTTTCAAGGCCCTGAAAGAGGCAGAAAGAAAATAAAGGAAAGTCCTAATGCCAAGAAGATTTTACTGTACCAGGAAAGGCAAGTCTTATAATAGAAAACAAGTTAAATAGGCAAGGCAGAATACAATTACATGTTAAGACTTGTGGGAACAAATAGATGAGACAAGCCTGACTTAACTTCCCCTTCTAGCTGCAGGAGAACCTCTGCCTCACACATGAGCCATCCCCCACATCCAAGTCACAAAAGCTGGACCAGGATTGGACATCTGACGTAAAGGGTACCAATCTATACATAGGGCTTAGCCAGTGACATTTCCCTCTCAGAATTTGAATTAAAAGACTCAGAGATTGCAGTTCTGATCATAGTGGACGTATGTAAGTAAAGTCATATGGAGTTGGCAATGGAGGTGGCACTAAGGCAAGTCACACTCATGGCCAAGTTGTGGATCTGGAGAAGTAAGAACCATTGGTGAACAGTCTTCAGAGAGATGCAAGAGAGAGAAATAGAAATATTCCAGAGGCTGGGAGAAAAGTAGATTCCTACCCAACAATTTTCTAGCTAAGTCCTTTTTTGTGATTCTCATATTTAATTTCTATAATAGTCCACTGTATACTTTCAAGAGCTCTCTTTTTTCTTGAGATGGTTTTAGTGGTTGTTTCCCCCCCCCTTACAATGACATATGCTCTAACTAGAACCATGGTTTAGGTGAAAAGTGCGGTAGGAGGTCAGCCAAGATAGAAATTACTCTGAGCTATAGCAATCAAAGATGACTTCATGGAGAAGATGAAATTTAAGTTTCATCTCAAAGGAAAAACTGTATTTGAATGGAGTAGAGCATGGGTGGTCTTCACATGCCTCAAAATTTTCCTTTGTAGTTCACACTATACAATCTTTAAAAACAAACCAGTAGCTTCAACCTTGCACTGTGTTTCCTTTGGTTACCGATGGTTTCTTCTCTACTTGCTTTCTGTGTCAAAGGATAAACCACTTTGTGCGGTCTCAAGGTTCCAATCTCTTGCCTTATTCTCCTTTGGTTTTATATGTTCTACTCTTGGCAAAGAGCCACAGTCAAAAGTTACAGAAATGCTATTAAAACTTTATGGAATTATTTCTGTTTTTACTCCATACTTGCTGATACTCATTTATTTATTTTTTGTATTTTGTTTATTTTGTGCCCTAAGATGTAGAATCATTTATAGCAGCACTAGCACCAAATGAGAATCAGAACACTAGCTTTTAATTCCAGCTTAGCTAATTCCCTTATGGCCTCCCAGCACCTTGCTCACTTTCCCTGTCTGTAAAGAGAATGTGTATTGAAGGTCTTGATCGTTGTTTCATATCAGAGTATTATTATGGGAATTAATGAGATCATGTTTATAAGAGGATTTAATATCTACATTGTGGTAAAACATCAGAGATTGCAAATCTGCCCAGCAATTGCTGCCATAATGATTATAGTAAGCAATAGAGAATCTAATGAGAGGTTTTTCTGTAATTGTGAAGATTGCAAAGTGAGAAGGAGGGGGTAGAGACACAAAAGCCAGGTTCTCTTGGACTTAGATGGCATTTGACTTTCCCTTGGAAGTACATGAAGATAAGAATCTCAGAAGGAAGATAGTCATTTCCTGATCCTTTGCTCTGCATCACCAAAGCCTTCTCACTGTCCCCTTTGAGAGAGCACCAGTGAAACCAGCTCTGTCCTTAACTAATGCTTTCCTATTTGTTGGGATAAATGGTGACATTTGGTGTAATGGCAGTGCAGGTCAGGTTGAATAATTCCTTTGCTGTAAAGGGATCCTGGAGTAGAAGACAGAGCCGTAAGCTACACAGACAGGAATAGTATTAAATTTGCATGGTCAGTGAAATAAGGGCCTCATTTTGCATGTTTTGGATGGGTGATGTGCAGGCAGTATTCTGACATGCATTGGCAGAAATATCAGGCAAGACTGCATGAGTGATAATGTTCCCCTTGAAGAGAAAAACTAGGGGCCAGAAGGCAACCAACTATCATAAAAGTAATTAATTGTTTTACTTTTTAATGGTCTGGCAAGATTGCTTTTTTAAAAAAATGAATCATACAAATGGGACTATGATGTCAGACAGACTGTCCATTGAGACTTAAGAGACTAGTTCCTGCTATAAATTATGATAATGAGTTAGTTTTAAAAATGTTTTATGAGGTTGAGAAGAGCAATGTCAAATTATTTTTCTTCCATCTCTCATTGCTTTGAATGCCTCTCAGGATACAGAGGGTAACATTTCCTTTCAAAAATTCCTTCCAAGTTGGCTATTAGATTTACCAATCAGGTCTTTCTCCAAGGATGGTTTTAGTGCATGATTTTCATGACTCAGCTTAAAATGAACAAGACCCCATTGTTGGCTTTCTTGTTTTTGCACCAGCATTATTGACAAGATCTGCATAACTCTTGGGAAAAGGTCTGTTGTCTAACCAAGCTACTATGGAAACCTGATCCAGGCCATTTAGAAGCCTAATGTCTTTTCCTCTTGAATTTGTGAAGAATTTTGAGGCTGGTCAAACTTCACTCAGAAAACATTTACCAGAGCAGAGGGGTACAGCTTGTTCACTACATTTCGTTTTTCATTTTAAATCAGCTTTGCAAATAGACTCACTGGCCCAGGGTGAAGGACAGGTGGTGTTACCCAAGGGGTCATTATAAAGCACACGGATTTCATTTATTTTATCCCTTACTTTCTGACTGGGCAGGAGCAGAGAGAAGCAAGGCTTGACTTCTTTTTTTAAAAAATAAAGCATACCCACAAAATTGATAGTTGGAAAAAAAATTGTAGACATCTATTCTACATTAGCGGATGGCTCTGTGTTCAAGAGAGGAGTTGAAACTATACCTCAAGCCTCCGGGTTCTAAAGAAGAGCTCAGAGATGTAGTCTATACTCTGGTCTTCCATGAGAATTTTCTTCTTCCCACGCCTTTCCTTGAGATATCGACTTGATAATCGAAATAACACTCCTGGAAGGTGAAGTTAGAATCCGTGCTTCACACCGGGAGCCAACACCAAGCGTGCCCCAGACTGTGTGGCTGGTCAAGAACTTTCCTCAATAAATTCTTCAGGGTATTTCCTTTCTTTGTTTATTGCTAAGTATCCTGAGGCCTTAAAAGGGTAGAGGAAGGCCTCATTGCCAATATCTTTAGGTATAAATCTCAGCCCTGTGAAACAAGCGTTGCAGAATTTATAATGTGGTTATTCATCATTATTTAGGATTCATATATACCTAAACTTTATGATGACTCTGACCACAGTCATCTCTCCTGGCACATGGGCCAAAGAGATGGGGCCTCAGGGACATTGACAGGATTCCTCAGTATGCAACAGCTGGGAGCTGGGTATCTGTGAGTTGAACGGTCTTCTTCCAGGGGTTTGATATGCAGGATACGCCTTGGTATGCAGGCAGGGTACAGAAACTGAGCAGATCATAGCCTTTTCATATTCTTCTTTCATCCTCCTCAGAGGTGATGATATAATTGTATCATTATCTGAGATAATTGGGATAACTCAATACACCAACTCTATCGTTAATTCTTGCCAATATTTCAAACTCTTTTCCTGCCAGATCTTTTATGCAAGTTGGAAAACCAGTGTTATTAAGGTTTATGTCTCCCCCCACCCCTATGCTCAAGTTATGTAGATTTTGCCAATAATTATGATGCAAAAACAAAGCAAGGGAAAGGAAAAGCAAGAGTTTGAACAGTCTGATGCTGGATTATCTGCCCTCAGAGAGGTCATTCTTGGCCCAGAGCATACAACTGAAGTTGGGGTGTGGTTTGGGCTCCCTCAGATTCCCCTGGGAAGAGGGCAGTTTCTCCCACAGTTTTCTTTATAAAGTCTAACATACCGGCACAGAGGCTTCAGGGATGTGGTCAGATTCCTGGCAGATACAGTAAGAGGTAGATTCTGAAACTGAGGGAAAGACTATTGGATTAGAAAATATTAGATTATCAGTTGGCTTGGGGCACCTGCGTCGCTCAGTGGGTTGGATGTCTGACCCTAGATTTCAGCTCGATCAGGGTCTCTGGGTCATGGGATTGGGCCCTGCCCCACCTCGGGCTCTGCAGGGAGTCTGGGATTCTTTCCCTCTGCCCCCACCCCACCTTGCATGTACACGTGTGCTAGCTAGTGTACTCTCTCTCTCTCTCAAGTGAACAAATAAATCTTTTTTTAAAAAAGAGTATTAATTGGCTCAATCAACAAATTTTACTGAGTACCTGCTATGACGCAGGCACTATTCTAGGTGCTTGGAATACATCACTGAACAAAAAGGACGAAAGTTCCTACCCTGACGAAGCTTACATTCTAGTGGAATTAAAACTAATCAAAATAGAACCAGTAAGTTCATGGTAAAGGTAAGGGGGATTGGGAGTGTTAAAAGTGTGCAGTTCTGATTTTAGACAGTAGTGATGAGCCGGGTGCCCAGGATAGATCTCACTGGGAAGTGAGATTTGAGGAAAGAGTTGAAGGAGATGAGGGAGTGCGATTTGGGGGTATATAGGAGAAGAGCATCCAGGTGGAAGGCGACACGGAACAAAGGCCCTTCGGCAGGAGGGTGTTGGTGCACTTAAGGACAGCAAAAGGCCCTGTAGCTGGAGCAGAGTGGGGGTGGGGGGGTGTGCAGGAAGGAATAGGAGAGTAGGTAGAAGGTAACGGGGGTGGACAGAGCAGATAGAGAGTTGTAGGCCGTTGTAAGGACTTTGGCTTTCCCTCTGCATGAGATGGACAGCCCCTGAGCAGAGGAGTGACATGACCTGGCCGACTGAATGCATTCCTGGGCTTCTGTAAGGGTCATTTCCCCATCACTCATGGCTGCCTGCCTTCAGCAGGATGTGGTGGGCAATAATCTCCCAGGCACAGCGTCAGGGTCCATGTTGGGCCTCTGGTCTCCTTGGCTTAGTTAGGGCTCTTAATGGTAAAATCATGAAACGAGAAAGGAAAAGAAAGCCTGGGCTCAAGAGGATACTTAAACAGGACATGTAGAGGGGTTAATCACATACCTGTCGCGAGCCTTAGTTTCCAGCATCTGAGCCACACAAAATAATTGTCTCCTGTCAGTCCCTTTGTTTTGAGTTTAGCCATCTCAACATATTCCCTTCCCCAAGCTCGAGCCATTCTCGGACTGACTGGTAAGAGGAGCAAACCCCCTAGATACAGCGTTTCTGGTCAGTTGTGTCTGTGACGGCTTCTCTGCCCAGGAATGGTGCAGGACCTGCCACACCAGCTACAGTTGTCAGATTCCTTCTAGAATCTGCCTCTGACACCCAAAACAAAAAGAATGTTCGTGTGATTTCTGGTTCCATGTGAAGTGTGAGACGTTAAACTAATACATGTCATAATCTTTAAGGTGATTTTGGATTAAACTAATTGATTAAAAATGTCAATCAAACAAATAAAAGATGCAATTCACCTCCTGTTGTCTTTAAAAGGTAGGAGATGAAAGAGCATTCTTGGAGAAGGAGGAGGAGAGTATTTGGGAGGTCAATGGCCTGATCTGCATTTGTCCCTTGAGTGACTTCTATTGAATGGGGAGCAGATCACACAGGTTGCCTGTGTCCCATCATAGGTGAGCAGACCTGGGGAGGACACTGGCCCAACTGGTCAAAAAGCTAGAGACTCAGGAAATATTGACCTGGCTTTAAAGGATGATCTGAGACCATCACACTCCTCTGTGGGTCGTCTGAGACTGAGAGCTGATGGAGGTGAGCAGTAAGCTCCAAACTGGAGCTGTCAGCACAGTACTCTTGGATATTTTGAGGGCATCTGGAATCCGGGAGAGCAGGAGGGAAGTGTGGTAATGATGGAGTGCTGGAGTCATGGTCTTCCCAACCTTGCCACTGCAGTCATGGTGGCTCCCTCTAGTTCTCACCTGTTGGATACCTGCCTTGCCAAGGAACCCTAACACTCCTGTTTTTAGATTTCTGTGCCATTCCTTCTTATTAAGGTAAAGCCCCTTTACTTGAGATGGCATGAGCAAGTGTCTATTCCTATCAGCTAGAGGAGTGCTAACAGAAAAATCTGTTCATTCACTCAATCAATGTTTCTATCTCTGAGGAACCAGCAATGAACAAGACAAAGCCTCTGTTCCTGTGGGGTCACATGCAAGTGAGGGATCAGGATGACAAATAAGTTATATAAATATAACTTACACACTTTATACGCTATATCAGATTCTAGTAAGTAGAATGGAAGAATGTGGGGAATAGGGTGGTGGTGGGAGAACTGGCAGAAGTCCTCACTGATAAGGTGGCGCTCTTAGAAGGTGTGGGAGTCAGTCCCACAAATACATGGGGGAAGTATTCTAGGCCAAGAGTACAGGAAATGCAGAAGGAGGCAGGTGCTTGGTATGTCTAAGTATTGGCCAGGGACCCGAGTGGCTAGGCTGAATGAGTGAGAGTGCAAACAGCAGAGGATGCATCAGAGAGGCTGTAAGAAGTTTCAGATTATTATCTTTCATTCATTATAATCATCTTTATCAAACTCTACTAAGTGCCAAGTTTCCTGAAAGTCCTGGAATCAAAACTTAGGATACGAGTGTCTTCTGTCTTTAAAGGTGCCAAATTTCAGTTCAGCCATCTCACACTAGAATGATCTGCAGCTTGTACTTTCCATACTTGGAAAATGAAACTAACGTATTAAGAGAGAGGAAGTGATTGCTTACTTCTTAGGGCCAGTGTATCACCTGGGAAAAGATGCAGAATTGCAGGATTGAAATGAGACTTGCAAGTAGTGTTTATCTGCTTCAGCCCCTGCCTCCATGAGGGAGTACCCCTAAGATGTCCCAGAAATGCAGCCCTCTTTGCTGTGCTTTGAGGAGGTACAAATGCAGAATTTTCACAGCTTTCTTTGGAAATGCCTTCTACAAACCCAACACTGAAAGTGTGCAATTCTGCGTGAAAGCATCAAGGTGTTCCCACCCGCACCCCCACCCCAATATACTGCTACTACCAAAAATGTCACCAGGTGACCCAATTCCTTCACTCAAATGTTATTTTTAGTGAATGTCAGATAAAGAAAGAGTATCATTATGAAGCTGAGCTGGGAACAAATCCCCTGCATACGCCTCCTCTTTTCATCAGCACCACCCATGGAGGACCAGAGTGACACTTGGCCAGTCTCTCTCTCTCTCTCTGGGTCTCTCTAGAAGACGATATCTGACTATATCCCAAAATAGTCATGGTTCAGCCAAAAGATGAGTCTGCCTTTTCTCTTCCAAAGAAAATAAAAACTGTCCCCAAATTAAGTTCCTAAATGCATAATAACTCTGCTAATAATGGACTTGAATGTAATTTATCATTCCTCCAGAGACAGAAATAACATTAATAACTATAATTTGGATACAACTGCTCCTCAGATTTACAATCAGTTTAAGAGACTGTATTTGTTTCTGTGCCTTCTGTGAAGTCTAAATGTTGACCCGTGATTCTTTAAAGAAAATGCATGAAAATGAAGTATTATCAAATCTCCCACTCTGCTCTCATAATAGACAAATCACTGGTCACTCTCTCTGCTGTTCTGTTGGTTGCTCTGTGTGTGTGTGTGTGTGTGTGTGTGTGTGTGTGTGTGTGTGTCTGTGGGTCTGTGTAGAGTTTGTTTAATCTACATTAGAAATCTGCCTTCTGCTTGTCCCAGTGAGCTTTTATTTTCTATTCCTTTCTTGTTGCAAGCCAGGGGAGGTAAAAAGAAAGTTTGCTCAACTGTCAGAAACTCAGATTCTTGCCATCTGTTTACTAGGGTACAAAAAATAAATTGCTCAAGATAACACTTGGGATTTGATGAGGGCAGTTGGTTTCTTTGGATGGAGTTCAGTGCTTATGTGACCAAGGCACAGATTCAATCCCTTGTAGGCCACCTAGAGTTGTACAGAGATGTGCTCGGACTCCATAGTATTTCTACCACCTGAACCTGGACCAACTGTCCTTTCAGTGTTTGCTGTTAGCCACATTTAGGAAGCCACATGAAGTGAGTCTGAATCCATGAAAATTACTATAGATGAAATGTCTTAAAAGGCTGGCCCTCCCCATGGTAAATACCATCTCTGTGACATAATGACTATTGACGGGATATTGTCAGCACTGGGTACTTATATAAATACAAAGAATTCAACATCTGTACACAGATGTGTGTTTTTCAGGATGACTGGTTTCTCTATATACCTAGTAGAGCCTAGTGGTTAAGCTCTTGAGCGCCAGAGTCAGAGAATTTTTGACTCAAAATCCCACTTCATCTCTTACTTGCTGTGTCAACTTGGACAAATTAACGAACCTCTCTAAACCACGACTTCCAAACTGTTAAATAGAAGTTTAATAGGACCCAGCTCATTGCTACAAGGATTATGAAGATTATATGAGATGATACATGTAAAGCACTTGGTATAATATCCCCCATGATAAGCATTCAATAACTGTTAACTGTTATTATTCAGTATGATTTGTTTCTACGGATAATAATAGTGCCCACTGTATCAGGTGGTGGCAAGCATTAAATGAGATAATCCAGTAAAAATCGTAGCACAATGCCTAACTCATAGTTAAAGGCTCAATAAATGCTGGTCATGATAATAGTGATAATAACAATGACCAGAAAGGTGAAGTAACGGTCCCAAATTTACACAGCTGGCTAATGTGTGAGTGGGAAATAGAACCTGAATATAATGTCACTTCTATACTGTGCCTCTATATTAAAGGGTGAGCTAAGAACTGTTAATGAAAATTATTCTTTCTGAATCTTAATGTCTTGCATTTGACACCAGCAGACAACTTAGTATTTGAAAAGGTTGCATACTTTGAGAAACTCAGGTTCTTCTAGAACCACACTTCAAACAGAAGTCTGTTCCTTCACATCGTGAATTAACAACCTTTTCAATCTTCAATAAACACATTGGTTATTTTTCATAGAGAAAGAGTTTATCACTTCTAGAAAGCTATTGAGTACCAGAGCGGTAGAGAACAACAAAGCCACATTAAGATGAAGTTCAAAATGACACATTTCTTTTTTTTTTTTTAAGATTTTATTTATTTATTTATTTGAGAGAGTGAGAATGGAGAGAGAGCACATGAGAGGGGGAGGGTCAGAGGGAGAAGCAGACTCCCCGCTGAGCAGGGAGCCTGATGCGGGACTCGATCCTGGGACTCCAGGATCATGACCTGAACCGAAGGCAGTGGCTTAACCAACTGAGCCACCCAGGTGCCCCCAAAATGACACATTTCTATGCATCGTAGAACTCCACAGTTTCTTACAAATAGCAGAAATCGCAGATTGTAATATGCCAGTGTGAATTACTCATATGCCAAGTATCTGCCCTCCCTCATTCATCTCCCAGGATATTGTTCTAGGAGAAATCTTTGGAGAATTTGGGGAAAAGCCCCAAACAATTTTAGAGACCATTAACATTAAGCCATCTCTTGGTATGCAAATTTCCTACAAGTTCAAATTCAATCAAATGTATTTCTTTTGGGGCGCCTGGGTAGCTCAGTTGGTTAAGTGACTGCCTTCGGCTCAGGTCATGATCCTGGAGTCCCGGGATCGAGTCCCGCATCGGGCTCCCTGCTCAGCGGGGAGTCTGCTTCTCCCTCTGACCCTCTCCCCTCTCATGCTCTCTCTCTATCTCATTCACTCTCTCAAATAAATAAATAACATCTTTAAAAAAATGTATTTCTTTTAAGTTTGAATGAAGAAATATGATAAAGGACACCTATTATGATAGTCACTGGTAGAGACAGAGTTATTGTTTTAATCTTGGTAATCCATCATGGTGGTTGAGATGGTTAGAGATGGAAAAGGACATTTCCTTGGTGACATGAAAGATTGTTTTTAACAAATCGCATTTGGAGTTTTAGATTTTATCATAATTTCCTATATTCACTGATTACTTATCACTTTGGATTCAAGATAACAAGCATTTTCCAAAAGCCACTTGACCTATACTAAGCTGGGTCTTACTGAGGGCAATAATAGATCTCATGGGTGATAATTCCTTGCCCAAATATCTCTGAGACATAATGGGAATAAACATATTTCTCATTTTGTTGCTTCTTTTCCTCTTCTTAGCAGAACGGTTCTCTCATATTTCATGATAGTGAAAATTATTCAAGGCATCGTAAAAACTGGGAGAGGAAGATAATGGGAAGGGTTGAAAGAAAACAACAGGTCTTGAGCAATATGCAGTACCAATCAAGTAGGTAGCCCAGTGGTGGTTCTTTATCATGTGTAGATGTCACTGGAGATCAAAATGGAACCCATCCCTCATGTGCACCCGTGCACTCAACAAATCCAAGCTCTCCTGGAATTTAGGGAAGGGGAAGAAGGAAGAGGTGGCACCTCTGGCTCTTGATTCCTGTTTCTGGTGAAATGGTGTCTCGATCATCTGACCAGCCATGTGTGCGGTCCCTGCTCACTTGGTACTTTCCCACACATGACACTCAGCACTGTTCACGGATTGCCGCAAAGCAGGTAAAAAAAAATTAAAACCGAGACCTCTGTGTATATAGTGGACTTTATGTAAGTATGTGCAGATGGAGGGATTTTATAACCCTGAAACATAACTTAAAACTGACTTTATTTTTTTTAAGATTTTTTTTTATTTTTAAGTAATCTCTACACCCAATGTGGGGCTCAAACTCACAACCTGGAGATCAAGAACCACATGTTCCCCTGGCTGAGCCAGCCAGGTGCCCCAGACTGACTTTAATACACCCTTGAGCTTCAGTATCTCTGCTCCTGCCTCCTGAACCATTGTTCCACCCTCGCACCGCCCTTTCCCTTACCACTTAAAAGCCAGTTGCTTCCATTTTCTTCGGCATAACCCTTTGGTTTTTCCTTTGTTCTGCCTTGTCCTTCCAGGTGCTATATTAAGTCTATCTAAATGGTTCATCAGTACGTTTTATCTGTATTCTTTTTCTTTCAACGAATATTTATTGAGCACCTATTCTGTGCCCACCACTGAGCTGGTATTCAAAGAGGAGCGAAAGAGATCCAGTCCCTAACCTGATGGAACTGAGCAGTCAATTCTCTTCACAAAAGAAATTCTGGTAGCAACAATTATGAGATTCTTTCTAAACCTCACTGCATCATAAATTGGCATCTGAACTTCTTAATTCATCATGGCATCTAATATTCTGTCATCATGATAATAATTTTCAAATGTCTTAACCCCCCATGGGACTATAGCAGTGAGCTGTTCATGTCTTAAGTAAGTTTCTGCACAAAAATCCACAGAGGGAGAACCAAATCCAGAGAGAGAGTTAAGATGCTAAATCCAGAGGCGATTATTACCCACACTCCCTGAAGGCCTGGACGTGGGCATAGCTGACCTCAGAGCCACCCGAATGGAGGAGGAGGAGATGGAGCCCCGTTATCACGGCCGGACCGCCTTCTTTGGAAAAGAAAAGTACAAGGGAAGTGCCCAGCATGTTCCTAGGAGTATGGGTCAAAGTCAACAGTGCATTGTGCGTGCGTGAAAACAGCATTCTTTAAACATGTTTCCGCCTCAAATTAGAGATTCCCCAGGACACACAAGAGTGGAACAAGTGTGAGGGCCAGGGATGTGAATTAGTTCAAAGGGAGCCCTTTCTCTTCTCTTACAAGTGCCATGCAGGTGCGACTGAAAAGCATTCAATCGGGGACAGCTAGAGACATGCAAAATAAGACTCTAAGCCGGGAGACTCTGGGACTTGGGACTGGAAAGAAGGCCAGCAGTCAATGGGCAAATTGTGCTGGCTGCTTATCAGGCCTCACGGGCTAAATAGTACAGGACTTGTCCAATATGCAGATGGGGAAAGAGCAGATTCTTGTTTTTACTAATGGCCTCATAACTACCGTCAAGTGAGAAGCAATAGCAATGAGTAGACAGTGGGGGTTTATTTACAGCAAGAGGAAAGAAATGGCTCATTTGGGCTCCGGCCACGCGCTACCAGCCTGCACAGCAGTATGCCTGGGTCAGCCCTTTCCAACAGAACGTCTGCTGTGGGCCAGCCTTGGGCCCCAGATGCGGCAGGTAGTCTTTTCTTTGTTAGATACAGCAGGATGTGCTTCCCAAATGATTCTGCCTGGGCACCCTACCTGCAGGAGCAAGGAAATACAACTCCCTGGAAATCCGGCATTTAGCTGAACACTCACAGAAGTTGGAAAAGTTGGTTGCACTCTCTCCCCTTTTATGTAAAAAATACATTAGAATATTATACTCTATGATATATTGCTATTTTACTATTAAATTAAATTACTCATTAAATTGTTTTATATGGGGGTGCCTGGATGGCTCAGTCGGTCCAGTGTCTGCCTTTGGCTCAGGTTGTGATCCTGGGGTCCCAGGATCAAGCCCTGCATTGGGCTCCCTGCTCGGCGGTGGGGAGTCTGCTTCTCCCTCTGCCCCTCACCCCGCTCGTGCTCTCTCTCACTCTCTCTCTCTTTCTCAAATAGTCTTTAAAAAATTTGTTTTGTATGTCCTAATCCCCAAATCTTTGGAGAAAAATTCATATTCCAAGAAGTTGGACTTTTTTATCCTCTGTCTACCGGAACTGGGTACATGGCTCCTTATTTCCTGGGATGGAAGAGGTGTGTGTGTTCTGGTTTGAGAAGTAGAACATAATGGAAGTGTGTAGCAATACCAGCAGAAACATGACATATGCTGCAAGAGGGGTGAAACTGTTTAATAAGTCATCATTTTGGCACTGCCACCACCACCCTCTCCTCTTTTCCTTCCTGTGTCATTTGAATGTCACCTCCTGCCAATTCTCAGTCATTTAAGTATGATAACCACATAGCTACCTCCTTAAGAGATTGAAAAACTATGCATTACTTAAACCCACTTGTCTTAGTCTTTCACAGACAGAATCAACACAGCCTCTGTCCGCTCTCGATGGACCTAGAAGGAATGGTCTGAGACAAAAATGATCAAAAATGTTTGGTCATTGAGGTGCCTGAGTGGTTCAGTTGGTTACACATCCAACTCTTGATTTCGGCTCAGATCATGATCTCAGGGTTGTGAGATCAAGCCCTGAGTCAGGCTCTGAGCTCCCTGTGGAATCTGCTTGAGGTTCTCTCTCTCCCTCTCGCTCTGCCCCCCGCCCTCTGCTCATGCTCACTCTTTCTCTCTCAAATAAGATCTTAAAAAAAAAATTTGGTCATTAACTTCTTCCTTTTTCATTTTGGGCATAAAATGCACATAAAAGAAGATGTGTAACTTCTACCTTTCTAAAATAGGATAGAAACCGAGACAAAATTGAAGGAAAAGAACCAAAAATCTAATTCCTGCCCAACTTCATATTACCACATTGGTGCATGTAATCCAGGGGCGAGATGTGTGAGAATCCAGTTTTATTTAAGAAGACAGATCTCCAAAGTAAAACAGAATGTGGAGACAAGTATCTAGGTAGAATTCTAGCCTGTCCCTAAATTAACCTAGATGATTCAGACACAAGTGAGATTTTGCCTGAATGGCCCAGATAATTACCTGATGTCCCACGGCAGTTGAGATGGTGAGAGCTTGCCCCAAATGAGGAATGTGAATAAAAGTGTTTGAGACATACCCTGGACAGAAGAATAATTGGCCAATTCCTTGCAAAACTTGGTTGCAGGAGAGCAGAATCATGAGTGTGTTTCTCAATCCGTTATTGTTAAGGGATTAATAATAAATTAATAATACATAATTATATTATTTATTGGATGCAATAATAAGAAGTTAATCTCCCCTTTAGTTGGAAATGTCATTTGAGCCACTTGGCAAAATCTGGGAGGCATTCCACCAAAAGACAGAGGATACATTTCCACGTGGGGGATGTCAGGGAAATCACAACGCCAGGCAAAGCAGAGGAAAACTGGCCGTCCTTTAATCTAGAGGTTTCCTGCAGGCTGAGTGCTGGGAGACTTGCTCTTGGAAATGAAGCGAGAGATCTCATGGCTAGGGATGGGATTACTTTGGTTTAAAATATGCACTAGCAAGGGTGGGGGCTAGCTAATGAAAATGCTGTCATGGACAGCTAGCTTGCCAGGACCTATAGAAAATGAGAATGGGGTGATTAAATTTGAAATCAGTTCTGAAATTCTAGCCTTAAAACCAAGAAAAGAGACATATTTTAGAAGTTGCCAGTGGGACACTGTATGATCAGGAATCTGGGGCTATAAAGGACGCTCCCAGCCCATGCAGCCTGTCCAGGACAGAATGGGTAGGGCCCTCCTAACATTTAACAGGGTAAAGGTAGATTTACCCATACTCACCCAAAATGTAGCTGGGCAGGTATCAACCTTTTTTTCTTTGCTCTTTTTTCTTTTTCTTTTATTTTAAAGATTTTATTTATTCACTTGAGAGAGAGAGCGAGAGAGAGCATAAGTATGGGGAGAGGCAGAGGGACAGGGAGAAGCAGACTCTCTGTGGAGCAGGGAGCCCAATGCAGGGCTCAATCCCAGGACCCTGGTATCATGACCTGGCCCGAAGGCAGAAGCTTAACCGACTGAGTCGCCCAGGCGCCCCTCTTTGTTCTTTTTTAAAACCAAGCCTTTACTCTCAGAATTGCCAAGGCACCAAAGCCGAGGCTCTGTTGACCTATTTTGACACTAGACCCCAAAAAACTCTGAGCTGAAAACCTAGGGCTCTGGGTCAAGATGGTGAGGTGTGCATTCTAAGAGCAGCAGAGTTCTGAGTGTGTGTGGAAGGTGTGCAAGTCCAGTAGGCCAGGGAGCGGAAACAAGGCATGGAATCTGCCAAACCACTGGCTGGACCAAGGAGAGAAGACTGGGCTGCCCGCTCCCTCTCCTTGCATGGCTCCAGCTTACATATTCTTCCACAGGGCGTGAGCAGTGTTGGGAATGGAGTCGGTTGGCACACCTGGGAACCTCTGCAGTCTCCAGCCCCCCCAGTGAACAAACTCCCACTGGCCTGTTAATGATTCAGTGTGTGGTTTGTGGTCTTCTCCCAGGGGACAAGGGCACCAATGGAATTTCACAGATTCTCTTGGGCCTGGGAGGGAGTGTTGCCTGGGGACAGGGCCTTTTCATCTCCCCTCCGTCCCCACCACCTTTTCTGACGGCCTTCGTGAGAAGCCTGCCCATACTCTTGGCTCCACACTTTCTGCTCTAACATGGGGTTGGCCATCTGCTTCCCTGACCCCAGAGGAAGCCAGCCTTGCCTGGTGCATTTCTGTCCAGTGTGAGGAAAAAGGAATGTGGTGCCTTTTCTGCAGCCACCTGCACGTCCTGGAGCTTAGGGAGTCTGTGCAAAGGTAAACAGTTACATAAGGAAAGACAGACTCACTTTAGGCCTGGATCTTGTTATGTGGGGCCTGCAGGACCACGTGGGGTATTAAAAAATAATGTGGGGATTAATGGTATCTCTTCGCTGTTTGTTCTTCTGAGTCATGCTCCAGTTTAAGCAGCAAGAAAGATGATGACCTTTCTCTTCACTTGAACTTAAAGAGCAGCTGATGCCTAATGGAAAATTTTGAGAAAGTTATTGTCATGAACCACCTCAGTGGCCAGAGGAGTTCCTGTAAGGCTTTTCTCTGGAGAAAGGGAATTTCAGGGTGAGAAGTCTGGGTGCTGGGGGTGAGTGAATCAGGAGGCCCAGGGAAGAGTTAGAACAACAGGGAGACCGGAAACTAATTCCTGTTCGTGGCTGAGGTTTTCAGATTTTCTTGATATTTTTCTGGACTTTTAACTTGGAGACAAGAAGGACTTTTTAGGCGGTGAGCAAGGCAGGAAAGCTCAAATGCAGACATTGGAGGGTTTCCTAGCTGCGTTGATAACCAGCAAGGAAAAGGCACATTCCAGTTTCTTCCCTCATGTGGACGTGATAATTCCTGGTCTTCATGAATCTTATAAAAATGCTTGGAAGATTAAGTGGTTAATCTTTGTATGATACTTTGGGTAAATGTTAAAGAAATGTGCAGTTAATTCCCAGTCTGAAACGGTTTTATTGTGATTCTCTTCCCCGTGGCTGGTTCATGATACTGGGCACTAGGATGTGTTAGGAAAAGGCAGACAGCAGAATCAGGTCTCATCATCTATTCAGTTATTTTTCAAAGCCTTCCTTGGTGGGGAGATGGCTAATGAATGACCTAACAGTAAAGCGTATGAAGGAATGTTCTGTACAGAACATACACACTAGTTAATCTCGTCTGTTGAGTCTGAACAGAGAAGAAAAAAGGAACTTGTGTTAAAACAAGAGAGAGAGAAGTTAGATGTAGTGAAGAACTTGTTGATAACGAAGCATTTTAAGTTGCTGAGCAGGGCACATAAAACTGTCATCTGGGCCTTGGCTCATATAGAAAGTGGTAAAATGAGCCAAATTTCTAACAAGGAAAGAAAGAATCTGTACTATCTGAATTAGCTCTGCTTTCTGGCATAAGCAGGCTCAATTTTCCCACAACCAGCAGTCTGACCTGTGAGCCTGACAACTTTAGGATCTCTCTCGAGAGAAGTCTCTTTTGGAAACTAAAGCCTTTCTTATCACTGTGAAAGTGAAGGTTCTAGGGAGACTATAGATTTTTTAAATTGGAGGGCTTCCTTCCTTCCTTCCTGCCTCCCTGCCTCCCCCGACCTGTCTCTCTCTCTCTCTCTCTCTCTCTCTCTCCTTCTTTTAACCTGTTTTATTCAGTCTGTTAAACCATCACAAACCCAGATTCTTCCCAGGGGGCTATTTCTGCCTCCCATTTACTGAGACTACCAGGTCATATCACTTGTTTTCGATTAGCCCCTGGCTATCCAAAGCTGCTATTAGGCCATTAAGTGCCTTACTAGACGCTTGCTCACCCACCTCCCTCCTCTTCCTGCAGCCTGTTACCCTCCATCACCCTCCCTCTCTCCTGTGTTTTCCTCTGTCCCTCCTGCTTCCCCACCCCCCTTTTCTTTCCCTTTTCCCTCACCTTCTCCTGATAGCTCCCCTTCCTTCCTTCCTTTCTTCCTTTTCCTTCTTTCTCCTTCTAAACCATGGTTGGAAAAGTTACATAACGTCTTGGAGTCTACAATAGAAAGCTTAGCTGAAAAATCACTCCTAGGAGGTCCAGGAAAGACAGAAGAGGCGCTCATATTTGTTTATTCATTCAACAAATATTTACTGAGCAGCTACTATGTGCCAGGCCCCTGAAATTAAACTATTGGCAGTCTTTAAACTGAGAGAAAGATGGTCTTGCCCATCTGACATATAGGCGTAATTGGAGATTAGAGGATGGGCAAAAAGACCTTGTAATTCCCCAGCCCTGTGTTCATAATTGGTGATTATTGCTACAAAAAAAATGAAGCCACAGATCTTTTACAAACACCCCAATAGCCATAGTGGGTTGCCTTAGAATGTCAGTAGGATTATGTGTGGTAATTAGTTTCCTTTTTTCCTAGCCAAAGACCTCTGCAGCATGGTAGTGTCTGACCCTTTCAAATTCCTTCTGAGCAACTGGTTTCTAGATCATTGTAATCAATTGTTTCCTATGGGCAAACCCTTCTTGATAATGAGCTCATCATTCTATCAGGTGAAAATACAGCAGCACAGTTAATATTTGGGGATGAAAATAAAGTACTGTTTTCAGAATAATGAGCCCCAAGTCCTGTTTTAGAGCTAAATATGCAGAGCAAGACCAAAATTTAATTATTTTCATGAGAACCGATGGACTTTACTTCAAACCAACTACACTTCATTAAAACTCTGATAAGAGTCTGCAAAGCAGCCCAGAAATATTGCAGCTGTGGGCTCTGGGAGAGAAGGAAAGAATCCTTATATTGTTCAAGTATGACACAATGAGTTTGTAATGGAGTAACTCCATTCCAGATATATTCAGATTCAATGCATTAATTCTCCTCGCCTGCCACCCGGGTTCACTTAATGGTGAAGGGGAGGCAGCAGCCAACTCTCTTACTTGCTTTGGACGGTACAGGAATTGAGCAAGCGAGCTGGGGTGGGGAGGGGGCAGAATCATAACAAGGATATACTCCCTCTGAGTAAGAGGCTGGTACTGGGGCCAACGAGAGTTTGGGCAAGTCATGTTCAGCCAAGATGTGGAGGATGGAGAAGTGGGCGGGAATTCGACAAGCCTCCACAGAGGTGGAGATGGTGCCCATCCTTTGTGACTGCATTAGCTACTCTGTCTTTGGACCACAGATTGCGGATTCTGAGGCCACTCAGTTCTCCGGGAAGCTTTCTGTAATGCCTCAGACTAAGTTAGGTGACTTCTCTGTGCTCCCTAGGGAGCTTATACATCCTCCCTAATA
Organism: Callorhinus ursinus; assembly: GCF_003265705.2. NCBI lineage: Eukaryota > Metazoa > Chordata > Mammalia > Carnivora > Otariidae > Callorhinus > Callorhinus ursinus. Next base: position 9,563,059 of record NW_027397070.1, read on the forward strand.
TTCTTACCACCTTCTGCTGAAATTGTCTACTTTTTCACAGTGGTTGCATCATGGCCTTTCATTTGACTCTGTCAGTAATTAACTGTGTGGCCTTGGGCAAGTTACTTAACCTCTCTGAAGCTCAGCTTCCTCATGAATAAAGATTGGAGATAATAATACTTAATAGGGTTGATGTGGGAATGAAGTGAGTCAGCAAAGGGTCTGGCATATACTAATCATTGTTACCATCATCATTAGTGATACCCTCTTTCTCGATCATAAGTTTCTCATGTGCTTGGTCTATATTACCAAGAGCTCAGTAGATAGGGTATTCTCAGTAAAAGTCTGTTCAGTGGATTTCATAGCATTTGCTGCCAGCATCGAGTAAGAGGCTAGATGTGCCTCTCGTGGGATAATGATTGAGCCTGGAGAAAGCTAAGGGTCAACAGAGATACTGAGGGGGTCATCTTTTCTTCCACTGCCTCTTTGCGTTAGTCAATGAAAAGTAATAGGAACGCCTCTGCTCTGAAGGGTCAGATTTCCTTTTTTTTTTTTTTAAGATTTTATTTATTTGCAAGAGAGCGAGAGCGATAGAGCACGAGTGGGGTGAAGGGCTGAGGGAGAAGCAGACTCCCTATAGGGAGCCTGATGCGGGGCTCGATCCCTGGACTCCGGGATCACGACCTGAGCCAAAGGCAGAGACGCTTAACCGACTGAGCCACCCAGGCACCCCAAGGATAAATTTCTCGATAAGGAGATGGTATGATGAATCCAAAGAATCTTGCACCACATACAAGCTCCCTGCCGTGCCTCAAGTGTGTCCATTTGGAAGAGGTGGCTATTGGGGCATGTATCCCAGGAAAAGCTCCCTGATAAAGAGCCCAGCATAATGCATGTAGAAAATGAAGCTGTGGGTCCCTTTGTAGCCTTCTCTGTCTGCACTGTGGGCCTCCAGGGGCAGTGGGGCTTCTCTGGTTCCTTTGACTCACACACACAGTGCTTGGCGGTGGTGGGTACTTATGTAGGGTTCACTCTTAGTGAGACTTACTAGAAACTGAAGGGCAATTTTGAAGGAAGAGTGCTCTGTACAGTCAACTCTGCTTGTATCTAGGATGCCAGGTTGTGGTCATGTCCAAGAAGAACAATCTAGGTAACTTCTTAAGCTCCTTTGCAGCCTATTGAGTGCAGGAAATAATAGTTGTTGGGGGTTGTGGGTGTGTGAGAGAGAGAGAGAGAGAGAGAGAGAGAGGGATGAGGGTAAGAGGAAGAGAAGCAAAAATTATGGCATTTCTAACCAAATTGTTTCCATAATTTTGTCTTTCTTAAAATTAGCATAGCTAGTGAAATGAAGAGGTGGCTGCTGATTTAGAAACATTTCAGACAGCAGTGTTTCTATCAATTCATCAGAGATGTCACTAAGAAAGAGAATGACTAAAATCTGGTGGTCTAAATACTGTTTTCAGCAGCCTTTCTCAAGGAGCGAGGCTGGATCACCTCAGGCACAGTAGATTTCCAAAATTAAAGAGGGAGACGTTCATGTAACATGGTAGTAAAAAGACACCTAAAGGAGAAAGCCTCGTTACCGAGCAGGGCATAGAGGGGGAAATGCCTGCCCAACGGGCATTAGGAATCTGACTGGAGTGCAGGACCTGCTACTAAGTAGTGTGTAGCCTTGGACTACTCACTTTATTTCCTCAGGCCTCAGTTTTAAATCTGCTAGTCGTAGATAGGACTGGTCCTGGTTGATAAGAGTCCTCGGGAACCTCCTGGATAAAGAATTTGAACTGAGTGCTCCAGTGAACTGGAGGAAAGGGATTTGGAAGAGAAAGATGTAGCAAACATGAAAGTCCAAGGTCTGTGCAGCCCCCAGTAGAACACTTATCCTCAGGGAAAGAGAAATTCTGGCCCAGCAAGCTGGGCTTGGCCATAGGACTTCAGGGTCAAAAGGAGTAATGGCGCTTGGTTCTGCATGGAGGCGTGATTTGCAGCCACCCTGGCCCAGCTCTCTGGGTGTTACCCTAGAGAGAAGACCAAAGAAGCCTGGAAAAGCAGTGCCACCACACTTGGTAACACCACAGAGCCCAAGCAACCCCACTGTGGATGAGGCCTCTCCCGCAACCGAGCATTACGCTGGGGCGAACACCATGTCCTTTCTGTGTGGCAATGCACTGGGTGGTCAAGGCAAGGCTCTGCCTTCAGAGCAGAGCAGGGCCATCAGCCTGCAGGGGCAGAGCCTGTCAACGCTGGGGAGGGGGTGCATGTAGAGATGCACGGTGAGCACAGACCCAGAAGGAGTCTCAAGAACCCTTGAGACATCTCCCCAGGGCTCCCGAGAATACCCCTAGGGTGAGAGACTGTTGAGAGAGAGTGATGCAGATGGAGTCCTACAATCCAATAAAACTCTATATTAAGGACAAAATTGCTTCATTGATTCCTAGAGCCTGGAGACAGCTGGGTCACATTTCTTTGGAAATATGCTTTCGAAGGGTGTATCAAACACTTATGCTCTACTTTGGTTATTCTCAGCCTTACCTGTCTTGTTCCAACCGCTGTAACACTTGCAAGTTCCACACGGGCTCTCATGGACTTCCAGTGGCTGACACTGTCTAGCCTCATGACTGCACTGCAAGCCATTCACTTTCTTCCCCGGGGCTTCCCTGTTGACACTCGGGCATATGACCCAACAAGGTGTCCCTGCATGAGCAACAACCTAGAGATCTAAGGTAGTCAATCCCGTGGTTAAAACCTTCAACCATTAGGAAACCAGAGTTCCCCCTCAGTGGGGGAGCAATTGGTCCATCTTTCTCTCCCATCCCAATACAATGTACAATCTCTAAGATGTAGTTTATACAGTTTCTTGGAAGATGGTTTCATCATATGGAGCAAGGATGTATAGAGAAGAGACAAGTAGCTTGACCTATGGGACTGGGCATCCAGTGTGCAGATCTCTGTGTCTTCTAGTAATGATCACCGAAGAGCATCCACAACAGAGGAGGATTTCAGCAACCAGGGGAGCAGATGATTTATCCCACAGATGTAAGCCAGTGTCTCTCCTGAGCTGTGTTCTTGCAGTGATCCCATAAACAGAGTGACCAAGGTAGCAAGGAGGTGTCTTATGCACGGGCCCAGGAGTATGGGCTCTCCCTTACCAAAGCTGCTCTATCTACTAGCACTGTCAGAAGCAGAGATGGACACCAGTTCCTTGATATGACATTCTTCAGTGAGACCAGCCAGCCACTTCATGGCAGGCCAGTTAAATTGGTCCCTTTTACCCCAGCATGCAGTAATTCATTTTTGTTGCACTTGATACTAACTCTTGCATATGGGCTTGTTTTCCCTTCCTAAAGTGCCTTCACCAGCGTAACCATCCGAGGCCTTTCAGAATGCCTGACGTATTGATGTGGTAGCTCTCACAACATTACCTAAGACCAACAAAAGAAGTGTGACAATAGGATCTACCATGTGCCTGCTCATCAAGCAGCAGCGAGGCTAATGGAATGGGAGAATGGGCTCTTAGAGCCACAGCTAAGTCACCACCTTGGGGAAAATACCCTGCAGAACTGAAGCACTCCCCTCTGGGCATGCAATATATGTGCTGAACCATCAGCCAATATATGGCGTTATGTTCCTAATAGTTACAACATGAGAGTGGGTTAGGGAAGGAGCATGGCCTCTCTCATCATCCCTCCCAGCAATCTCCTTATGGAATTTGTGTTTTCCATCCCTGCAAACAGGATTTTCCAGGTTGAGAGGCCTTGGTGCCCAGAGGTCACAGTAAGGTTTCCACTGAACTTGAAACTGCAACTGCTACCAAGTTACTTTGGGTTTCTTTGGCTGGTGGATCAGCAAGCAAAGAAAGAGTTGCTGTACTGAAGGCCATGAGGAGCTGTAGTTGCTTTGTGCAATGTGAGCAGAGAAGAGTACCTCTGAAATGCACAGGATTCACGAGGATGTATTTTGGTGCATCTAGAGAAAATGGGTAATGATAGCAATCACAGCCCAAAGGCAAAGCAATAAGGACCTCAGTCCCCTTGGGGACACAGTTCTCAATTATACTACGAGGCAAATGCCATGCCCATTGGTGGCAAACTCCTGGCCAAAGTGATAGAAATCTAAAGTGGGAGGTGGAAGAGGAAGCTGGTGAATGGCAATTATGGCCTTAGGACCCGCTACAACTGGGGGACTGCATCTTATTTCACTAACCCTTCTGCCTTGGATCTTTTTGGAAATTTCAACTGCTACCACCTTGAGGGAGGCTCTGTGACTGACTAGATTCAGATCAGGGAAGACTTGGAAGACTCAGACTTAGACTCAATCCTTCAAGGAGAAAGTGAGGGCCTCTTGTTTTTAGGAAAACAGAGGCTCCAGAGTATATTAAGTGAGCCAGATGACAGAGGGCACAAGCAAGCTGCTTGGTACCAGGGTGGACTGCGTTAGACCATTCTTTTTTTTTTTTTTTTTAAAGACTTATTTATTTTAGAGAGAGCATGTGAGAGAATGAACACGTGGGGAAGGGGGCTGGGGAGACAGAGGGAGAGGGAGAGAGAAACTTAAGCAGACCCCGTGCAGAGCATGGGGCTTGATCTCAAGACCCTGAGATCAGGGACCCGAGCCAAAACCAAGAATTGGACGCTTAACCAACTGTGCCACCCAGACACCCCTGTGTCAGACCATTCTTAGCCACCACTTTCGATCTCTTGGCTTCACTTGTCTATTGCTTGGCTCTTACTACAGCAAGCAGCTTCACAAAGGCATAGCCTAACAGTGCTTTGCCTCACGCCCATGCTGTGCAAAGCTCACCTGTCACTCTGGGACTTCTTTGATACCAAGACATAGGCATAGAATTTCACAGCAACCTTTACACATGCACACCTAGGTGTGCACGAAAACTACTCTATAGAGTGAACTTTTGACCAATGAGGTATGGGAGCAAGCGATAAATTCTTCCCCTTTTCTCCCCCAAAGGGGCACTCCTGAGACATTGTTTATATGGCTCCATGGAATATGGTCCTGTGATACCAAATAATTAGTTGTATTCCCTGGTGACCAGCTCAAAACACTTTCTTGCATTGGCTCTATCTCCTTTTCTATCTCACTTCCCTTGTCCTTCACTCCTGATTCTTGGTGAACCTTTCCTGACAAAATTGTAGCACATGAACCCTTGGCTCAGGTTCTGCTTTCTGAGGAATCCAGGCTAAGAAAAGTGTGTCTCTGATGATAGAAAAATAGATAGGCATACAAAAATGAAAATATTCCCCTCCACAAAAAAAAAAAAAAAAAAAAAAAGACAAGTCAAAGTTTAAGCCTAACCGTAGATAAACAGTCCATGGCCCCAAATGTTCACTATAGGGATATGGTTTGCACTTGAGTCTTTGGTGTCAGGTAGTAAGAGCTGTGGAAGAGTAGTTTATAAGCCTTTTTAAATTGCCACAGGGTATCTCCATTGGAGTTCCAGAAAATTTTTATTTAGAATTCAAGAGCAGCAAACACTAATAGAAGGATACATGTTGGCCCCGGGCAGCCTGGTAAGAAGGTGAGGTGGATCTTTAATGCCTCTGCAGACCCTCTTTCAGCATCTTGCACTCTTCCCCTAAAACATTCAGTGTTATGTTCTCTTTTCTGTGTCCTTTATCCAATCTTTTTGGCTACAAGTTATTTGGAAATGGTCACTTAAGATTTGCATTTGAGTATTAATGACTAGTGGAGCCTAATCTGGGAGTCCTCCAAGAACCCCAGGAGTTTTTTATGGAATAACCCCTTAACTCAAAGGACTGTGTTTCTAATGGGGGCATTTCTGACATCAACAGTTGGCTGGTAGAGATAGATTTGAGGGTTCCTTTTAAAAACTCACATATATAATTTTTATTTCTCATTCATTTCTAGGACTTAGTCTAAGCTACTTTTTCTATGTCCTTTCAGATTATGATCTTTAACTATTAGATGAAAGTGTGTGTCTATGTGGTGGGGTAACCTCAGTTTTCTCCCACCATATTATTATAAAAGTTAAAATAATTTTATGTGAGCGGGCTTATACTTACCACTTAGATTTTTTTCATTACTATTTTATTAGACTTGCTTTCTCACATATCTACATATCTATCCATCCCTGCATCCACCCAGCAATCCATCTTGTTTTTTGAAGCATTTCAAAGTAAATTGCAGGCATCAGTACTCTTTTCCCTAAATACTCCCCTGGCTAGATTTTCCTCCTAGGTAGTCTACATGTCAGGAAAAGGCAAAAAAGAATTCATCTACTGCTACCTAAAAACTCATTCGTTACTTTGGGAATCCAGACAAAGCGAAATCCATGGATGGAATAAATGCAGTTCCCTCCTATTGTCTCTCTAGCAAGAAGGTGACTAAAACCATGAACATACGTTTCCTGGAAATGGAGGTCCTAACTCATTAATATCTGTAGGAAGAAGAAGCCATCAAACATCAGTTCCTACGTAGCCACATGCTACGTAGCTAGTAAAACCAGCTCTCAGTTTTGTTCTAAATACTCAAATCATTTTGCAGTATCTTTGTGTTTACTGTCTGAAGCTATAAATCATATCTTAAACTAAGTACGAAGTTTGAGCCAGACCCACGTAAGTTGTCTGATTGCATTCCTGAACCACACAGATAGCCTTTGTGGATAAAAACAAGTTGCTGTATCTTAATCTTTTCTAAATTTATGTTCTCCCTGACAGAGCCCCAGCCATGAGTTTGCAGCCTCTCTCCCAAGTGCCCTTGACATCTTCAGTCCCAGTGCTCTCTCAGGTCCAGCTGACACCCCACTATCTACACAACCATGCAGTCAAGCCCTTAACTGTTTATTTATTTTGCATAGAATGGTCTTGTCTCCCTCCTGGTGTCTAAGTTCTCGGAACATAAGAACACTTGGCACAGTACGAGGCATACGCCTAAGACTCCACATATCCCAAAGCTTTCTTATATTCTCTCATTTAAAGTTAATGCATAATAATAGTAGACTGCTTGGCCTTCCTGCTTCCAAACCACCGGCTCTGGGTACTTTCAAAGTGTTTCTCCCCAGATACGTGATCATGACAGTTAATATCAGCCGGAATACTTTCCAGTAAGTCCGCAGGCAGTCATCATGAGCCGGGACTTAGAGACAGGGCTTTTCTGTCTCAGAGCCAGAATTCAGAAATGCTCTGCTTTTCTTGGGTAAAAAAGACCCAGGGTTTTTCTTTGCAACACCCATTTTGCACTGACCTCTTTTTCTGGCTTCTCAGTAAAAGGATTAAGGACTCAGGAAGCACTGGGGGGGGGGGGGACGGCTTGTTTAGCTGGAGAGGGGGCTTGGGCAAGTCGGACACGGTGGGGGTGGAAATGCTATGAAGGAGCTTCTATTGCTCTGTTTCTGGAAGTTCTAGGAACCGAGGTCCCTGGTGAGCCCTGGGCCATCCCCCAGCGATGTGCATGGCAGTGTGTCTGTTATGTACATTGAATAAGCACGGCCTGAGAGTTAGCAGGACACAGGGTGCTGAAGAGCTGGGACAATTCATTAATTCATTCACCAACACCTTAATAACCCAAATCATTTATCTTGACTTCCAGAGGGTCCAATCTCTTCTGAGAATGTAGCCCATGGCCATGTGTCGATCCTTACATGTATGTGACACCTTGTGGGTGTTTAGATAAATAATAAATACACCGATGTGCTTAAAAAATGAAAACAGACCCAGGCAATAGATAAATGTGCCTTTCTTTCTTCTAAATTTCCCCAGAGAAACTCCCTCCTCGTTCTGAATTTTATATGACAGAAAAACCATCTACAAACGCACTGGAAATATTGAAAATAATTTCACTGAGGTCTAATGGTCGGTGACAGCAACTGGGTCCCAATGGCTTTTTTCTGACCCGAGCTGGATTTAATTCTAGAACCCAGGTGGGGTACAAAGTAACCTTCTTTTCATTATTCTTGTTTTTACTGTGATTTTACAGTGGTTTCAGTGAAGAACAGACTGGGAGAAATCCTTAGGAGCTTATCATCAAAGTTGGGTATAGAAACATAGATGTAAGGTACCCGGCAAGAAGCCAATTGTCTAGAGAAGAGTGAGTCCCAGAGCTGCTGTTTTCGTGTTTCTTCCTTCCTCTGCCATTCTATAAGATCATTGCCTTCAATATTTTTCAGATCGGTCTTCTCAGGAGTGGTCTGGAAAATGAAAGAGCAGGGAGAACAAACTTTGCTAGAAGAAATTTAAGTGCACTGGGGGAGCAGAGCTGGGGCAGCTCTACCATGATCTTGGCGAAGAAGCATCATGTGATATTCAAGGCACCACTCAATTCTCCTGTCCACATCTATATGTGCCGTGGCCTTGGATTCCCATCAGAACCCACATGCTATGATGCCTGGAGATTGAGGAGATCCCCTACAGCCACCTCAGAGACAGCCTGTAGGTTGCCAGATTGGGACCCCTGCGACTCATGAAAATATTTACAGGCAGGGGCCAGCCCTACAGGAGCAAGGAGGACCTACCTATTTTACAGTTAGATCCTGCTCAGAAGTAGGATGAGGAGTTAATAACTCCCTTGTCCCTCCTTAAACCCTGATTCTCACGCAGGAGGCTGTTATCAAACCCACAGTCTATTTAAGAGAGTTCCCAGAGCAGATTAAAGAAAATCCATTACATACTGTTAGGAGGGAACATCCTAAAAGATTTTCACCAGAGGAGGAAGCGGTACAGGGTAAGCAAAGCCAAGAGAACAGCTGGAGGCCAAGATGGCAGGGCTTAAATGTTGAGTTAATAGTGACAGTATTAGATGGGATTATTCTGCAGATAGCAGCAGAATATCCACTGTTAAGAATATCTATTGTTTACTGAAGAAAACCTTGAGCTAGGCAGGTTTGGGTCAGCATCTTCACAATGAAAGGATAGAATCAGTCTGTGATTCTCTTGATCTTCCCCTCATGGTCACAAAATTGTTGCCATGACTCCAGGCATCATGACCTCATAAAGCCATTTTCAAAGGCAGCTAGCAGAAATATTTATCATAAGCCTTCTACTTTTTATTAATTATAATTGTAACTAAATTTTTTGAGCATTTACAGTATGTCAGGGGCTACCCTAAGTACTTTATATATGTTGACTCATTTAATTCTACAGCAGATAAGAAAAACCAAAGCCCAGAGAGTATAATTAACTTTATCAGGGATTCACAGACAAGAACTGGAAGAGCTGGGACTCAAACTCTGGCATTTTGCCTCCAGAGCCCTTGCAGTGCCATACCACCTCTCAAATAGGGAAGAAGCGATTTCCCAGAAGCCCCCCACCCCCACCCCCCAACAGACTTTGCCTTAGGCTTTATAGTTTAAACCTGGGTTATGTGACCACTCTGGCTGCAAGGGAGCAGGGAATAGGAACATCTGCCTATTTCAACCTATAGAAAGATGGGGGCTGTGAAGGTCAGTTGAGTAGCCAACCCACAGTGTCTGCCACAGTTACAAAAGAAACAATGGCCTTTGCCATAGGGGAAGGTTCTGGGGCACTAAGGGCTTAAATGAAAGTCTGGGGTCACAGGGCTTTTTGGCTTACTGCCACGGGGTGGAGCGGTGCGGGGTGGGGGGGGAAGCTTCTGCTCAAGAACAGCCAGAAATAGCGAAAACACCAGCAGCCAACAATCTTCTCTCTCAGCCACTCACTGGAGTGTCTGTGCATAAGCAGTTCTTAATAAATTATTCATCCTAGTTTAATGGGGAAGAAATCACATGCAACAGGTGTGGTTCTTCCTGTTTGTTGAATGGCTTTAAAACAAGCTTTCAGACGCTGGTCACCTCGGGGCTAGTAGCAGGAGGACAAATCAGCTAGATTTTAAGCTAATTACCCAAATGCTACAATACCTGTCAAATGGGGACATTTTGTTCCAGGATCAGTGCTCATAGACTAGAACTCTGGAAAGGAGAGGAGAGTATTACATAAACAATTTGCTTTACATATACACTGAAAAAGCTTCTCGGAAGCAAGACATGGTCACATTCCAAATGTTATTGTACCTATTGTAGAATCTCATTTTAATAAGCTTGAAGAGACTTCCAAATTGCTACATTAGATCCAAATCTCATTAAACTTGAAGCCTATTGTTACAATATACTAAAATATACTGTATTGTTTCCTGGGTTTAAAATTCACTTGTACAAAGCAAATGTTAGGTGCACAATTTATTTGCAAATGACATGTGTGGGAGGGAGGAAGGGGTGGGTGCCAAAGGATGGGCCTGCCTTGTGCCAACGCATTAGGGCCAGAGAAGGTAAATGATGCTGCATCCTTCTGCAATGACTGTAGTTGAATGTAGCACAATATCTTAATGAAATATGACATGTTTTTCAAATGTTAGGTGGATATGTTTTGCAATTTTGTAAATTGCATAGTTGTTTGTTTTTACCCCAATTCCTCTGTCTCTTTTTTTGTCAGGAACTCACTGTATTGGTACTAACAGCTAAGGAATGCTGTAAAATGAACAGGGTTTTGAATTGTCGTTGTCTATTCAGAAAATAATTAAAGGTTCACTAAAGACAGTCTGTAACCAGAAGATGCATGGAGCTCCAGAGCAAACCTACCCAGATCTGCTGCTTCCTCTCCCTGGCCTTGGAGCGAGCCATCACTTCTACTGTCCCTAATCTCTTTGAGCTTCAGCTTCCTTATCTGCAAAATAGGGAACTTGATTCTTGTGATCTCTTTTGATGTTGCGAAGTTCTGAAATTCTATGATTCTACACACCCTTGATCAGGATTTAACACAATCCCCAGATCTGATAAATATCACTAAGTCACAACCCACACGCTTTCCTTATGCTGTTAAGAATATGTAACAAAGCAGACAAAACACTATATGAAAAGGAAATATCTTCATCCAAAAAAATAGATGATTAAAAGGATAAATATTTCTCAGTGCTTTGTCTGTCTAAGATTTTGTTCTTCCACATCATTTCTACACTGACAATGTTAATATGTAAAGCTCTCTCAAGGCATGGAAATAGCCTTGTTCACTTGGATGTTAAAATGGCATTTTCCCTACATTATGCTTTATGAATGGAAGGTTAATGAAATTGTGCATGTTTCAGTTTTCACTCTGCAGGTTATTTTGTAATAGGGATGAGACTGTTCTGCCTTTAGTTTGGTGTTTTATTAAATTAAATGTATTTCAAAGGAAGGGCCATTTTATTCCATTATTCTGCCTTATATTCACAAGCAAGAGGGCATGCTAACTCCTTCTCTCGTGGATGCTTTTAGAAGTCTCCTGTTTCCAGTGAATGTGATATAAGCCCATATTTTATGCACAGAATAAAAACTGAATTTTCTTTAAATCAAAAGTCTTTAAACTAAGTCAGGAGCTTCCTTTTGGATTCCTATGGTTTGCTCTCATCTCATCTTAAAAACAAAAAAAAGGCTTCAAGCATATCAATAGTTAACTCAATGGTTTTCAACTAGGGGGCTTAACATATCCCTTAACTCAGTGGTCTCAGCTGGAGGTTATTGGCATTGGATGGGACAATGTTCGGTTTCATGACTGACCCATGCATTGCAAGGTGTTTAACATTCGTGGCTCCCACCCACTAAATGCCGAGCACCCTCTGGTCGTCTGACCACTGTGACACTCATACCAGCCCCACACACGTTTCCAAATGCCAACTTCTCCACAAGAGTCCAAAGTGCAAGTGTCCCTCCGCAAAAAAAAAAAAAAAAAAAGGTCTAGTAATAAGAAATTAGTTTTCAAAAACTCAAAGAGGGTCTGTGTCCACATGTGGAGAAACGTGGCTTTTTCCTGTCTTCAGTTAACATACCTTGGTGGCTTCATTACTCCCCTGATGATGACACTTATATTAAGAGAAAACATGTAAGAAAGGACGTTTGAGGATCACATGACTTTTAAAAATAATCTGCTTTTCCTAGATTTTAAATAAGAATGGAAGCTTTCATTAGGTGACTTTATAGAAAACATAGATTTACTTCTCTTTCATACTATATAGAATAGACTAAGTGTGGTCCACCATAAAATGACCCTTGAGAAGTAAAGATCCTGTGTAAAAGGAAATACACAGGAGAGTGAGTACCTTTTGTTTTCATGCTCCAGATTCCTCTGCGGTATCAGGGTTTTGAATTCCAATAGAATTCAACAAACAGGCATTGAGTGCTAAATGAGACAGATGTTCTCTTGGGCCCTGGGAATGTAAAAGATGAGTAAGACATGTTCTCTGCTTTTGAGGCTCACAGCTATGTGCCTGGGAGACGAACTCTTGGATAACCAGGATGTAAAATAATAAACATCACCACAGAGGTATGTTTACATGCTACAGGAATCAGGTAAAGAGATAGCTGGTTTCACCTAGGCCTAGGAGGGTAGGGGGTAGGGAGGAGACAGATGGAGACTGGAGGATCCAGAAAAACACCTTGGAGAGAAGTTGGACCTTGAAGGATAAATCAGTATTTGCTAGGTGCTAACGGGGTAGGGAACGAAATTCCTAGCAGAGAACAGCGTATACATGGTCCAAAAGTGTGAAAGAGAATGGAGAAAATCCAGTGTGGTGGGTCACTGGCAGAAGGGTAGTAGAGGGGAAGGTAGAAGATAAGTCATGAGTGGCAGTGTCTAGAGGGCCTGGTATGCCAGGTGAAGAAGTTGGAGCTTACTTACAGATAGAAAGGAATCCATTTAGATTTTTAAGCAGGCAAAGTAGAATAATCAGATTTATATGGGGACAGGAACCCTGATGGCAGTATCGGAGATGGGTAAATGTAGACAAACTTCAACCAGGGATACCAGTTAAATGAACTGACCTTAAAATGTCGCTTTTAAGCACTCATTTAGGGGCACCTGGGTGGCTCAGTCAGTTAAGTGTCTGCCTTCAGCTCAGGTCATGATCCTAGAGTCTGAGAATCGAGCCTCGAATCAGGCTCTCTGCTCAACGGGGAGTCTGCTTCTCCTTCTCCCTCTACTCCTCCCCCACTTGTGCTTGCTCTCGCTCTCTCTCTCTCTCTCTCTCTCTCTCTCTCTCTCGCCCACTCTCTCAAATAAATAAATTTTAAAAATGTCTTTAAGCACTCCTTCATAAGATTTGGGGAGCCAAGTTAATCCATAGCAAATTAAAGGCAGATAATATGTTTGAGGATTTTCACCAGGGGAAAAAAAAATTAATTGAAGTATAATAAAAAAAAAAGTAAAAAAATAATTCATTTCAGGTAAACAGTGTAATGATTTAACAATTCCACATATTACTCAATGCTGATCACAATAAGTGTATGCTCTTAATCCCCTTCATCTATTTCACTCATCCTCTCACCCACCTCCCCTCTGACAACCACCAGTTTGTTCTCTGTATTTTTGTTTGTCTCTTTTTTCTTTGTTTGTTCATTCTTTTTTTGTTTCTTAAATTCCACATATGAGTGAAATCATATGATATTTGTCCTTCTCTGTCTGATTTATTTCACTTAGCATTATACTCTTTAGGTCCACCGATGTTGTTGCAAATGGCAAGATCACATTCCTTTTTTATGGCTGAGTAATATTCCATTGGGTATAAGTACCACTTCTTTATCCATTCATCTATGAATGGACACTTGGGCTGCTTCCTTGTTCTGGCTATTCTAAATAATACTGCAATAAACATAGAGGCGCGTGTGTATTTTCAAATTAATGTCTTCATTTTCTTTGGGTAAATACCCAGTAGTGCAATTGCTGGATTGTAGGGTAGTTCTATTTTTAACTTTTTGAGGAACATCCATACTGTTTTCCAGACTGGCTGCACCAGTTTGCTTTCCCACCAACAGTGTATGAGGGTTCTCCTTTCTCCATATCCTCGCCAACACCTGTTGCTTCTTGTGTTGTTGATTTTAGCCATTCTGACAGGTATGAGGTGATGTCTTACTGTGATTTGGATTTGCATTTCCCTGATGATGAGTGATGTTGAGCATCTTTTCGTGTATCTGTTGGCCATCTGGATGTCTTCTTTGGAGAAATGTCTATTCGTGTCTTGTGCCCATTTTTAAATTAGGTTATTTGTTTTTTGGCTGTTGAGTTGTCTAAGTTCCTTATATATTTTGGGTACTGATCCTTTATTGGATATATCATTTGCAAATATCTTCTTCCATTGCATAGGTTGTCTTTTTGTTTTCTTGATGGCTTCCTTCACTGTGCAAAAGCTTTTTATTTTGGTGTGGTCTCAATAGATTAATTTTGCTTTTGTTTCCCTTGCCTGGAGAGAAATATCTAGAAAATGTTTCTAGGCTGATGTCAAAGAAATTACTATTCACCACTGTAAATTTTAATGCTTTTCCCTATTCCTGATATTCTGAGTGCCAGCTCCAACTACTATTCCTTTCTAAACAAGGAAGCATGAAACATTTTTTTGTACCAGATCACCATGTTTGTATGATATATTCCTACTACCAGAGGCACAGTTGATTGAGCCAGAGATTCACAGTAGGCACAAAATCAGCCATCAAAAGCCTAGGTGGATTGGCTCTGGGTTGTGGCCAGTGACAGGTGCCCTTTATTGGATAAGGACTATCTAACAATCGGATCCTCTCAGGGTGTCTGAGCACAAGACATAGACAGAGACTTACAGAAAATATAATGGCAAAGAAGCCATGATACACAGAGAAAAGCTCAGAGAAGAAACAAGGAGGGGCTGAGATGGGCAGAGTGGTCAGACAGAGCGGCAGAAAAAGAGATGATGAACCAGCAAAGAGCTGACTCCTGTGGGTGGGGCAGCCAGTGTTCGTCTTGAGCGGTACTCCTAAGCTTCCAGGTCTATTGTTCCACAAGTGAAGCCCTTCTCTTCACATGTGCAATGTTCTCATGCTAAGAAGCTGGCTGTATGGTTGCTCAGATTTTTTCCTGCCTTTTTTTATGCCCTGTATCTCTTAGAAAATAAATTCAAATTAGGTGAGATAACTTTTATATGTTTCTGTTTCTTGCAAACTATAGAAAACTCACTGAGTGAGATGGTGGCATTTCTTCATAGTTAATGATAAAAACACCATTTGCTGAGTGCTCATTATGTGCCGGGCACACTCATTAAGAGTTGTATATACATGATCTCAGTTCAATCCCATGGCGACTCTGAGAGACAGATTCTTCCATTATCCTCATTTTACAGATGAGGAAGAGGTCTCAGAGAAGTGAAATAACATGCCCACATGCACAGCTAGCTAGTGGCAGAACCAGGGTCTGGATCCAGACTCATTGGACCCTAGAACTGGCATTCTTGACAATTGTACTGCTGTGGTAGAGATGGCCAGTTGCTCTGCCCAACTCATGCTCCACCTTCCATAGAACAGTTGTTGCTGAGAAGTCACTGCCCTAGCTGGTCACTACATTTCCCAACCTCCTTGCTTCTAGGGGAAGCCATGGGACCAATTTTTGCCAGTGGAATACGAGCTTTGGTTTTCCGTGAGCAGGGTCCCCTCTGCATACTCTTCTTCTGCCAGCTGAATGCAGATGACAGGGACAAGGCTTCAGAGAACAACAGAGCCACAACGTGGAAGAGCCCATGTCCCTGAGTCATAACACAGAAGAAAATTAATTGCTGAAGAGAACACCTGCACTGTATTATTACATGAGCGGGAAATAAACTGAGATGCTTGGGTCTTTGTTTCCACAGTCTAATACAGCTGTGTTGCCGCCCTATCTTGCCTTGGATATAAAGAGCAGAATGAGAAGCTTAAAGCTTGAACCTCTCATGCCCTGGTAGGTTACCCAATGTTGTTAAAGGACTGTGGTAACTATCTCAATTTCACTCTTTCCCCACACCAACTATAGCTCCCTTGTTTTATTCAGCATAACAGAAAAACCAGAAGGTGTCACAAACACAGAATATGTTTGTAAACACATTGTTCTCATGCCTTCTCAAAATTCTTGAAAATTCAGGAGGAAAAAAACAGCAGAGCTTTGAGCCTAGTAGCACCTCTCCTCTGCTAGCGGCCTCCATTCTAGTCCAACTTCTGTTTAGATTTCACTTCCTATTTTACGCCTCCACCTGCTGAATCGCAGCCACCTTTGGTGTGAAACCCAGCACCTGTTTAATGGGCTCGTGAGAGATGACACAGCTGTTTTCAGTAGTAAGCAAAAGCGTAACACACCTGGGAAAAGACAGACTGTAAAGGACAAAAGCTAGGAATTTGAAGAGTTGCCTATACTGCTACTCACTTGTGGACTATGCCACTGATGTGGGCAACTGGGGTCCATCCCACAGGGCCCCTAAAGGGAGACACATAGAATGCACCTGGAATTATCTGCCTTAGGGACAGAAGGAGAAAGCATTTACCCAAGAGTAACCATTCCTATTGGTCAAGAGTTACCCTGTGGGTGGGTAAGACCCCCACACTTCCAGGTTTCGCATTCATAAGGACCAGTTCTAGGAGGTATACCATGCTCAGGTATCAAAGAGGCCCCATTAAAAGGAGGAGAGGATAGGAGAAGGGGTTCCAGCAGTGTCTGATAGAGACCTTAATGCTGGGAAATGCAGGTGGGTCTTGAATCCATATCTTCTGGTACAATGTCACTGCCCACATGCCCCTGCTCACTTGGCCTGGGGGAAAGAATGCAGGCCTGAGATTTGGAATATTTCCCTCTAATTCTGGAATTGCTGCTACTGGCTACTTGACCCAGGCAAATCATTTAACTTCTGGACCTCAGTTTCCTTATTTCTAACATAGGCATACCAGACTAACTCATTATTTCCCAACATGTGTCCATTGGTAATGTTGCAGAATGTTATTTAACAGGTAGAGCTGGGAAGAAAAGGTTTTCTGCCCAAACAAGATGGTAAATGGAACTAATGAAGTTATACAGGTTTCTTCACTAACGGCTCTCTCAGAGTCTTTATAATATATATTACACAAGGTCCTTTATTTGAAAAAATATCTCACAGAAGTAGGTTTTTATTCTAATATCTATTGAGCACTTACTGTCTGCCAGGAATCATGCCAAGAATTTATCATGTTTTTTAAAATTCATTTATTTTTTGAAATATTTTATTTATTTGAGAGAGAGAGAGCACAAGCGGCAGGGGGAGGGTGGGCAGAGGGAGAGGGAGAAGTAGGGTCCCAGCTGAGCAACGAGTCCGGCGCAGGACTCAATCCCAAGACCCGACTCAGATCATGATCTGAGCCGAAGGCAGACGCCCAACCGACTAAGCCACCCAGGTGCCCAAAATTCATTCATTCATTTATTTTTTTAAAAGATTTTATTTATTTATTTGACAGAGAGAGACACAGCGAGAGAGGGAACACAAGCAGGGGGAGTGGGAGAGGGAGAAGCAGGCTTCCTGAGGAGCAGGGAGCCTGACGTGGGGCTCGATCCCAATGACCTGAGCCGAAGGCAGACGCTTAACGACTGAGCCACCCAGGCGCCCCCATTTATTCTGTAAAAACATTTGTTGAGCTCCTGCTATGTGTACTACATGGTTCCTGGCACTGGATATACCTCCATGAATAAGACAAAGTCCTGATTTTTACTTGGAGGTAAGACAGAAGAAAGGCAATAAACAAATACATGAACAAAAAAATTGACATGCATCATTTCATCTTATTCTCACAACCACCAGTGAGACAGGAACTTGTAAAATTATGCCTATCTTATAAATAATAAGACTGAGGATTTGCGAGGGTAACATTTAAAATCATAGAGGTAGAAAGGACAGAACTAGGACTGTATCTGCATTAAAATCTGCTTGAACTATGTTGACATCAGGTGCGCAGCATTGAAATACTCGGTGTCCTGGGACTCTTACCTACTTTGCCATGGGTCCATGTTCAGCTCATGCCCATAACTGCTATGATCTCAACCACTCTGCTCTATTGTCTCTTCCACCATCCTGAAGGTCAGTGCCCTGCAAAACACCAGTTTGAGAGACAACACACCAGATAGTCTGGAGGAAGGATCTTCCAGCCCTAATGAGACAAGCGCCAGCAAAAGATTTTGCTCAAACACACGGCAGAGATTCTGAATTCAAATGATTGAGAAGTGACAGTATTGCAAAGTACTGCATAAGGTATCGGGAGTTATGCCTTTCAACAACTCTGAATAGGCTTGCATTATTCTCTTCTTACCATAATAATTAAATTTTTTCTCTACAAAAAGTAAATGATGTTGTGAAAGTTCTTGCAACTTTAATAATCTAAGGAGTGACTTATCAGTGATAAGCTGATTTAAAAAGCATATACTTTATCTTGACAACTTCCTTTGAAGAAAATAAAAAATCCAGGGCCTGATTTTAATGATCCTTCGGTCTGTGATATCACTATCAGAAATAATAAAGTAGGGAAAGGAGGATTATACTTTCTGTGTATGGTCTATTGAAATGGTCAGAATGGTTGAATATTAGAAATAAGAAATATCCTTTGAAAGTATGAACTATTTGTATGTAGATAACATTTTCTTAAGTGCTTTGCTATTTTTACCATTGAAAGACTTCTCTTAAAACTTCATCTAGATCTAATCTGACTAAAACTTCCCAGTCGAAAGGAATTTGAGTTATAGTTCACATAAAATCTCCACAGTAGATGGATACATCTCTCTCTCTCTCTCTCGCTCTCTCTCTCTCTCACACACACACACACACATGCACGCACGCACACGCACACGCGCAATATTATCTTCAGACAACAAAGTAATGGGATTTGAAAAATGGAAAAAAACAAAAACAAAACAGATTGCTTTTTTGGTAAATTTTCACAGTAAAGGGTCACAAACAATTACAACAACACAAGGTAATCTTAAAAAGGTGGGATCTCAATCATCTGAAGCCTTTAGAACCACATCCCCACTGGCGTTGGGATCTAGGAAAAAATATCAGAAAATTATAGCAGAATAGTGCCTTTTACTTCCACTGACATTCAGTGGGGTCATGCTCTTTAGGTGTACACTAGAGAAAGGAAAGAGTAGAGAAAAAGGAGCAAGAGTGTCAATGTGTTGACCATTCACCATAGACCATGTGTTGTTATTGTTTTTAATATGTCCCTTAATAGGGCTGAAGCAAGAATCATGTATCTTTGATTTCTGACTGAGATGCAAGTAAAGGTGACTTGAAATGTGTTGGAAGCTGTGCTAGGATAATATTAAAAGCCCTAACACTTATAGGACTCATCATTAACCCCTAAGGCAAGCCTCAAAAACTTCTCTACAAGAAAATATGGTCACCTGTGAACAACCTCTTTTCAATAACCAAGGTTTCATCAAACATGGAATAATTTTATAATATTCAAGTAGATGATCAAGGGAAATGCATTTTCTGTTCTAAACAAGTCATAACGGAAAACTAATTGCAGATGATTGTAAAAAGAAAAGGGCAGGGCATATGGGTAGTGGGATATAGAAAAACACATTACGAAGCAAAGGCCATCTCATTAGGTCTTTGAAATTATTGATTCAGGATTCCTGGGCCCTGGTTAAGAGGAAGTAAATGTTAAGCTATAATTCTCATCGTGCACAAGGAGGAGGCCATTTGCTACCTATACAAGAATTCTTTGGATACTCATGTAAAGGTGGAAGGGAGAGAACAAACGCTTGCAAAAGAAACTTTTCCTGTCCTAGTAGAATAAAATCAGAACTGTAGCTGCTTTTTAGCAATTACTGGGATAGTAAAGGTCTGGTGTTCTATTTCAGAGGGGATTTGGTGCAATTACACCCCCTACACTTTGATCACTTTTATCCTTTCTACCTTGCTGTCACCAAGTTTAGCCCCCACCCCCGCCCCAGGGTCAAAAGCCTACCCCTAGTCTGAGATAGCCTACTCTTTCATCAGGATGACACAAACAGAACACCTCCCACTCTACAAGCCTATAAAGGTGATCATTAAAAGGAACTACCCATAATAGGTGCAGGTGGCTAATTTTTCCCTTTATTAATCCATCAAACATATTGAGGAATTCTCATGTCTTTACCAGGCCTTGGGAACACCAAAGTGAATTATTCCTTGTCTTCTTTGTAGAGCTTTCAGTCTAAGTAAGTGACAGATAAAGTCAGAGTAAACCACAATATGGTAGTTAATGGGGCAGATACAAAGTCAGGGAGCACAGAGAATCGATGTTTAAGAAGACCTTGGGAGGTCTGAAAGTTTCCCCAAGTTGCCAAGCAATAATGACTATGAAAAGATTTAAGTAAAAAAAATTTTTTTATGTACCTTGTTCTCTTGGTGTCCAAACATACAGATCTCCTTTTGGAAGTCTACTATACTTCTTTTCCCTGAACGCTGCCAGCTCTTGTGGTGGGTTGGATGACTGGCCCCGAGGACCTATATATTGGTGGCTTATTATGGAATGAATGTTTGTGTCTCCTCAAAATTCATATGTTGGAGCCACATCCCACATTGTGATGGTATTAGGAGGTGGGGCCTTTGGAAGGTTATTTGGTTTAGATGAGGTCATAAGGATGGAGCCTACAGAAATGGGGTTAGTGCCCTTATATGAGTCACAAGAGAGATTATTTCCTCTCTTAAGTTTTCTGCCATGTGAGGATACCACAAGAAATTAGTAGTCTGCAACACAGAAGAGAGCTTTCAACCAAACCTGCCCATGCTGGCACCTTGATAATTGACTTGCAGCTTCAGAACTATGAGAAATAAATTTCAGTTTTTTACCAGCCAGCCAGTCTATGGTATTTTGTTTTAGGAGCCCGATCTAAGACACGGTCTCTTGCTTACCTTCACTTAGTCTTACAGGTCACATTGGTTACATGCTGTCTGAATCTTTTTCCAGGCTTGTTACAAAGGCACTGCTGGGCACAGATCCAACTGAGGAGCTTGGCCTTCGTTATTGTCTTTTAACCAAAGCACAATGTCAGCTTTGTCTCTTTTATTATGCTGATAGCCAGCACTAATCAAATTTAACATTTTTGTCTTTCTATTCATTTTCTATAGTTATTATTCCTCTGATACTTCATTACCTACTTCCTCAGAAGAAATAGTTTTTATTCAAGGTGGCAGGGGTGGTGGTGGAGAAGAAGCTGATTGCAAAAGATTTATCCAAGCAGAAATTCACATAAAATCAGTTAATATCAATTCAACAAAAACTGAAGTGTCATTTTGTGCCAAGTAGAGGCAGTTTAAATTTGGGGTGTATAGGGCACCTGGGTGGCTCAGTCGGTTAAGCGATTGCCTTCGGCTCAGGTCATGATCCTGGAGTCCCGGGATCGAGTCCCACATCAGGCTCCCTGCTCGGCGGGGAGCCTGCTTCTCCTTCTGACCCTCCCCCCCTCGTGCTCTCTCTCATTCTCTCTCTCAAATAAATAAATAAAATCTTTAAAAAAAATTGGGGGTGTATAAACTGACATATATGCAAATAAATGAGTGGATGCAGCGCAATCTACAGATTTAATGCAATCCCTATCAAAATGCCAACAGCATTTTTCACAGAACTAGAACAATCCTAAAATTTGTATGGGACCACAAAAGACCCTGAATATCCAAAGCAATCTTGAAAAAGAAAAAACTGAAAGTATCACAATTCCAGACCTCAAGTTATATTACAGAGCTGTAGTAATCAAAACAGTATGGTACCGGCACAAAAATAGACACATAGATCAATGGAATAGAATAGAAAACCCAGAAATAAACCCATGATTATATGGTCAGTTAATCTTTGACAAAGGAGGAAAGAACATACAATGGGAAAAAGTCTCTTGAACAAACGGTGTTGGAAAGATTGGACTGGAACATGCAAAAGAATGAAACTGGACCACTTTCTTACACCACACACAAAAATAAACTCAAAATGGATTAAAGACATAAATGTGAGACCTGAAACCATAAAAATCCTAGAACAGAGCACAGGCAATAATGTTCTGACATCAGCCGTAACAACTATTTTCCTAGATGTGTCTCCTGAGGCAAGGGAAACAAAGACTAAATAACAAACTATTGGGACTACATCAAAATAAAAAGTTTCTGCACAGTGAAGGAAACAGTCAAACTTCTCCCTTACAGTAAGATACAACTTACTGTATGGGAGAAGATATTTGCAAATGATATTTCCGATAGTATCCAAAATATATAAAAAACTGATACAACTCAACACTAAAAAAACAGATAATCTGATTAAAAATGGGCAGAAGACATGAACAGATATTTCTCCAAAGAAGACATATAGATGGCCAACAGACTCATGAATAGATGCTCAACGTCACCATCATCGGGGAGATGCAAATCAAAATCACAATGAGGTATCTCACCTCCCACCTGTCAGAATGGCTAAAAATCAACAACACAAGAAGCAACAGGTGTTGGTGAGGATGTGGAGAAAGGGGAACCCTCATACACTGTTGGTGGGAAAGCAAACTGGTGCAGCCACTCTGGAAAACAGTATGGAAGTTCCTCAAAAAGTTAAAAATAGAACCACCCTACAATCCAGCAATCACACTACTAGGTATTTACCCCCAAAATACAAAAATACCAATTCAAAAGGATACATGCACCCCTGTGTTTACAGCAGCATTATTTACAATTGCCAAATTCTGGGGAAGCAGCTCAAGTGTCTATGGATAGATGAATGGATAAAGAAGATGTGGTGTGTGTATATATATATATATGTATATATATATAAAATGGATTATTATTCAGCCATAAAAAAGTGAAATCTTACTATTTGCAACAACGTGGATGGAGCTAGAGAGTATAACACTAGGCAAAATAAGTTAGAGAAAGATAAGTATCATATGATTTCACTCATATGTGGAATTTAAGAAACAGAACAAATGAGCAAAGAAAAAAGGGGAGATAAACTAAGAAATAGACTCTTGTTTGTTTGTTTAGAAACACATGAGTTGGGTGAGGAAGATGAGCAGAGGGAGAGGGAGAGAGAGAATCTTAAGCAGGCTCCACTCCCAGCACAGAGCCCCATGCAGGGCCTGATCTCCTGACCCTGAGATCATGACCTGAACCAGAGACTTAACTGACTGAGCCACCCAGATACCTACCCTAGACTCTTAACTACAGAGAAGATTTTCCTTATCATGATGAGCACTGAGTAATGTATAAACTGTTGAATCTGTGAAACTAATATAATACTGTATGTTATATTATACACCTGAAACTAACACTGTATGTTGACTGTGCTGGAATTAGAATTTAAAAGTTAATTAAAATAAAGAAATAAAATAAAGGAATGGAGGGTCAGATGGATGGATGGCTATGGATGGGAGAACAGTCAAACAGATTCGGCAGGTGCCTCTGCCCTCTAGAATCTCACCAATAGGAAAACAGTTCACACCCCTAGTCGGATATATATGCCATAACTACAGTTGCCATGTTGTCTAAACCAAGACTGCCAAGTACTGCCATGCTTATGCGGATAAACTGATAGAATATTTGAAACTGAGATTGCCGGAGAGCTAGGACTGAAGTTCACTTTACCTGTAACACAAAATAAAATCATAAAAGAACAAATTAATTCTGACCAGGAAAAGAGGGATGCCTACACAAAGGAATTGGTATGTAGGAGGTCTGTGAACAGTGAGCGGGATTGGTCCATCAAGCAACCAAGAAGGACAAAGCTTTGGGACAGAAAGAATACTGTGAGCAAGGGCACAGAGCTGGTAAGCCCATTATCTAGCTGGAGGGTTGGGATTCTGCCCTGAGGTGCTGGGAGATGAGACTCAAGAGAGGGATCGGGGCTGACAGTGAGGGAGTTTTTGCTCCATAGAAAACGAGGAGCCATAGATGAAGAAGTACTTTAAACCTGACATGGGAAGGAGGGCAAGGGAGTCTGACAACACATCTTAAGCTCCAGAAGACCGAAAACCATGTCTTCCGGTTCAACTCAGTTCCACAAATAAACGTTAGAGCTTGAAGGAAGATTAGAAGTGATCTAGTGTCTAGTCCAACATCCCTCAGTCCAAATGAGAAAAATTAATGACTTAAATGACTCACGTAACTACTCAAATGACTCATGCACTACTTAGTGATAAAAGCAAATTCTTGCTTTGCCACTTACTATCTCTGGTTTTAGGCAAATTATTAACCTTTCCAACTCTTAGTTTCCTCATCTGTAAGAGGATGGTTGTTATGATGATTCAGTGATAATATACGTAAAATGTTTAGTAACATGCCTGTTATGTAGGAAGAACTCAATATTAAGAAAAATTATGGTTAACAACAAAAATAATAACTACGTTATTATCAAAGTTCCCTCATTCTGTCCAAAGCTCTTTTATATATGCCCATAGTGCCCAATCCTGACCAGTCATCTGAATCACCCAGGGGGTTTTAGACAGTTATAAATTTCCTGGCCTACCCCAAACCTCCTGAATGTGAATCTTGAGGTGGTTAGGGAATCTGAACTTTTGAAAAGCTTTCTAGACATTCCTGACAATAAGAACTAGGATTAAAAACAAATGGCCCTATTTACTGCTTTTCAAAGTTTATTTGCTTAGTCTTTGGATAAGAACATGGAATTACTTCCCATGTTTCAGTCCCTTAACTGTAGGAGCTGGGGTTGGGGGAAAGGGTATTGCACATAATGCTGGGATCCCAGGAGGTTAGAAACACACATCTGTGCTCAAAAGAAAGGAGGGGTTGGGCGGCAAGATTGGAGATAGGATATCCATCACCGGTGGAAATGATTAATTATGCCCGTTTTGCACATACATTTGCATGCCTCTTAATATAACATATGCAAATACATCTTTAATAGCATGACTTGTTTGCCAATGTTGAATGCTAACTGTAAATAATTTCCTTTTTTTGTAGTGTTTAGGAAACTTCAATATGGCACTTGCTGGCAGACAGTTGCTATCTCCTGGATTTAGCAACATATTAAGTAATCATTTCAGAAACATTTTTCACTTACTACTAACAAAAGATGTCTAGACAATAATTTGTGGGATAGGTAGAGCAGGCATAATTTAAATTTATGGAAAATTGAAGAAATGTAACCTATAGTTTCCATTTTTTTTCTTACTAAGTGTTTGCTAATACAGAGCAAAAATAAGCCATTAGATGTTTTACCCCTTCTTTTAAGATCCCAGTTACTTTTTCTGATGATGTCACCAACAGCCAACAAAATATGGGCAATAGAATAAAGGAGAGAAAATAGCTATGGGCCCTGGCAATCAGTACCTGGAAATACCAATCACTGCATACCCCCTGTTGACATCCCCCTCTCCCTGCCCTCCTTTCCCCCACCCCCAGCCCTCGGTCTATTGTTTTCAGTCTGTAGAAGTTAGCAGAAACACTTGTTCAACCTGCAGATTCCTGGACAGAGTTTCTTCCGAGACACAGCATATTTGGGGTGGGCCCAGAACTCCGCACTAAGGGCAATAACTTCTCTCCCCAGTCAAACCTGAGATTTTGATATGGACGGTCCTCAGGATTCACTTTGAAACACAGTGCCCTGGGTAATGTAGAAATAAGTGTGGCTCCTGGACCAGCGGCACCAGCATCACCTGGGAATTTATCAGAAATGCAGAATCTCAAAACCCTCCGGCCTACTCAGTCAGAATGTGGATTTTTAACAAGACCCCCAAGGTGATTCATAGGCACACTCAAGTTTATTTTTTTATTTTTATTTTTTAAAGATTTTATTTATTTATTTGACAGAGAGACACAGCAAGAGCAGGAACACAAGCAGGGGGAGTGGGGGAGGGAGAAGCAGGCTTCCCGCTGAGCAGGGAGCCCGATGTGGGACTCGATCCCAGGACCCTGGGATCACAACCTGAGCCGAAGGCAGACGCTTAACAACTGAGCCACCCAGGCGCCCATAGCACAAGTTTAAACAGCACTGGTCTAGAGGAGGCATCCTCTTACCTCTTTGTATATGGGAACCTATTTGTTTCCCCCACAGCCTTAGCCTCCTAAATTACCTGGGATTGCTGAGTTCTTTTTTTTTTTTTAAGATTTTTTATTTATTTATTTGAGAGAGAGAGAATGAGAGCCAGAGAGCACGAGAGGGAAGAGGGTCAGAGGGAGAAGCAGACTCCCCGCTGAGCAGGGAGCCCGATGTGGGACTCGATCCCGGGACTCCAGGATCATGACCTGAGCCGAAGGCAGTTGCTTAACCAACTGAGCCACCCAGGCGCCCTGGGATTGCTGAGTTCTCAAGGTGGGTCCCCAGATGAGTCAGAAACTCTGGGGGGAGGGCCCACCGGTGTGTGTTCTAACAAGCCCTTTCATCCAGGTAATTCTGATACATACTAGAGTTTGAGAACCACAAGCATAGTTAATGTTACTGGCCTGCATTTAGAAATGAAGTTCACTGGAATACTCAGCGTCTTCTGCTGTGTGGAACAAATAGGCCAATGTCATGTGGTACAAGGCAAAACACACAGACTCTTGCTTCATGTTGTCAATCCTCCAGAATCAGTCAATCCTATAATATCTCCTACCTCCTACTTCACTGGTGAAGAGGATGTTTTGACAAATGCAAGTGTCAGAGGTGATCTTCTCTGGTAGTAATTAATGAAATGCCAGGATCTGAGAAGAACCTGAGTAGCTGTGTTGTATAATGGTATCAGGGGATAAGTGGCTCAGACAGTTGAGTTTCAAATGAAAAATAACTTCCTGATCCCCAAACCTTGGAGGTTACAAATTAGTATTCTCTGCTTTCCATCAACTGATCCAACTGGTACAGCCTGAGTGAAAATACCAAGGTTGGATGATGCTCAAAAGAGAGCTCCTGAACATGAACTGGGGTGCAATGTGGTGGAAAGGTCAGGGAAATTATGACTGTGACACTGAGCAAGTCCATTTAAGCTGAGTGCATCCACCTTTGTTTCACTCTTGTTTGGACTTTCCAATAGATTGTTAAACTCAATGCCTAACCTAATACCAACTAGCTCGAACTTAGAGGTTTTTGTTTCCATCTTGCCCTGTTCTCCATGTCATCGGTCTTGGGCTCTCTCTGTCTCTCTGTCTCTGTGTCTCTCTCCCTCCCTGTCTCTGGTCTCTTCCTCTCGCTATCTCTTCCTCACACTCTGTGTCCTCTGCCTCTGACTGTCCCTAGCTTCCCATCCCAATCTCTTTGATGAAAAGATTCAGGATACCTCCCAGGGGATGGGGGCAGGGGGAGGAGTGGATTGCAATATGGACGAAGGCGGAGAGGTTGCCAATAAGGCTTTTGTTGGTACTGTTGATTACTTTTTCTGCTGTTGGAGACTTGCGTGTTATCCTGTTATCTCTGCTCCCCCCCCCCCGCTTTTTTTAATTTGTGAGTGTTTGCCATAGATCATTATCATGATAGTTCTCGATGGGACTGGAGTACTAGTTTATCAAAATGTCAGCATAAAGACCAAAAGTCAAGCAAATTTGCTGCAATAAGGAGAGGCTGTAAATTTGCTGTCAGTTAGGAAATCCTCTTGAATTCAAAGTGCAAGCTTAGCTGAAAGCATTTTTTAATAATTGTGACTGAATGAGTGTGAGATTAACCCAGTGTGCGTGCACTTTGATCTTGTGCCTTGTTAAATTTCTCAGTTTTAATAATTGGGGCCATTATTTATGCTATGACTTCAGGAGCTAGGCTATCAGGGACTGCCTAAAATATAAAATCAGTTTCATTTTGCTAATTTCATTTGTTGAAACTCACACTATCCCCCTTTTATTCTTTTCGAATGTTAATGATGATGTACCCTGGAATAACTTTCTTCTTCAAGTCTTAATTATAGTTTGGTTGAAATACTGAACCATTTTAACATTGAAAATATTTGGCAAATAAGCCTGATAAGAGAAATTTTATGAAAGTCCTCATTGTGTTTTGGATATAAGCACAAAGAGAAGAAGCATGTGGAGAAAGACCTTTATCTCCTTGGAATTTTATGTCTTTCTGCAATACACAAAACAGTGGAGTCACAGCAGACAAAAAAAAAAAAAAAAGAAAGAAAGAAAGAGAAAAATTTCCTCAAATCTAATTATCAAAAAGCAAGTCATCTTGCTTGAGTATTTCAATCAACCCATCCCTGAAGCCACTTTCTCAATTTGCCTTCCTGTCTGATGTATGGATTTTTGTGCGTGTGTTATCATTTGGAGAAACCTCTTAGCATATGGTGGAAAAAATGCTGTTTTGCTAATTTTATGTTTTATTTCTTAATGACCTACTTCTCTGCAGCAGCTTTAGTGGAATGGTTTAAGCTCAGTCTGACTTTTTTGAGAGTCCTTTACTCTGTGGCAGTGACTCAGCTGGGATAGAGCCAAGATGTTTACATGACTGTGGTGGGGGAAGGGGGTGGTTACATCGCCTCAACTTTTGCCACTTTTGAAGAGAGCTTACAAATTGTAGGCACTCAGAATAAGTGGCATCATAAGTGGGCGTAAAATGCCCTAAAGATATGGAGTGAGTTAGAACTCTAGGATTCGGTGAAGAGAGTAAGATAGGGGCTCAGTTGTCTCAGGGAACTGGATCCAATAGTAGTGCTCAACTGTGACCTTGGGTAAATCACTTGACCTTAATTCTTTACCTTTAAATAAGGTGAATATATGCATTTTACTTTTATTGAAATACTGCAAGTTATCAGGACAGTATTGGCCAAACACAAAGAAATCTTTTTACTTTAAGACAATTATTTTAGGTGATGTTTTGCAAAAGACTGCTTAACACAGGCAGCTTCAACTTAAGATTCTGTGCAAATTGAAGGTGCTGTAAAGGACATTAGCTCCTAACTGAAGGGGTCATTGACAGAATAATTATTTCATTTCCCTATAAAGGAAGATGGGCTGGGCTCTTCGTAAATGTGGTCTTTTGAAACTAAAGTTGAAATTGTATGCATAATTTAATCAGTCAGTATTTTGTAGCCTAGATCAAATGCTCTTGCTTACATTAATTTCCATCAAATGTGAATACTCTTGGTGAATCAATAAAGCAAAACATAAGTACTCAATTGAGTTCTTCCTATGTAATCACTATGTTATGCATGGCTGGGTTTCCAGAACTTTGTGCTCCAAAGGTTTATATTTTATTAATTTTTTTAAAGATTTATTTATTTGTTTATTTGACAGAGAGAGAGAGAGAGACAGCGAGAGAGGGGACACAAGCAGGGGGAGTGGGAGAGGGAGAAGCAGGCTTCCCATGGAGCAGGGAGCCTGATGCAGGGCTCCATCCTAGGACCCTGGGATCATGACCCAAGCCAAAGGCAGACGCTTAACAACTGAGCCACCCAGGCGCCCTGGATGACCATTTTAATCGAAGACAAAAACCAATGCCCATAAAACCATTAGTGACCACCCATAAGGAGGTATATAAAGAAATGTTATCTTGGACAAAGGAGATCTTGAGCTGAACCTATAGGCTAGAGTAAGGCAGAGAGTGGAAGAGAAGAGATGTTCTGGGCTGAGGGAGTAATAAACCAATGACATGAAGGCAAGAAGAGCCTGCTGCTATGTCTGAACAGTTAGGAGATCACCTTGATGGGTGCTGAGGATTCCTGCTAGAGCTGAAGGGGAAAAAAGACTGGCGGTGAGGGAAGGAGGGTGGGGTGAAGGGGAACAGCTATCATGTACCAGGCACTTCACATGTGCAATATGACTTAATCCTCACAACCAACTGATGTACGGTTACTATTGTTATCCTTCTTTTGTGTCCAGGAAACAGATTCAGGGAAGTTATGTAATTTCTCCCAAGGCTGTAACCTTGAAAATAGTGAGCCAAGCTTTAGAACCCAGGTAACTTTCCTCCAGATGCCATGGTTCTTAACCATATCACTCCATTGCAGTGGCCAAGAATGCAGATTCTGGTATCATTGCTCTTCTGTCTCTGTTGGCTTATAACTATAGGCATCTATAAATTGAGGACAAGAAAAGTACATCATTTAAGATCATTGTGCTAGGATTATATAAGCTATTGCATGTGGAGCACCTAGCAGCACCTGGTACATAATAAGGGCTCACTAAATCTTTGCCTAATGTTATTATATCAGAAACAGGCTCAAAAGGCAGCCAAGTGGGTAGGGGTTGCTTGAGTTATATAATAATTGCATTAGGCAATTATTGTAGCTTCTTGAACTGGACATTCTTTTATAATGGACAAAGAACAGGGGTGCCTGACTGGCTCAGTCTAAAGAGCAGGTGACTCTTGATCTCATGGTCATGAGTTCAAGCCTCACATTGGGTGTAGAGATTACTTAAATAAATATTTTTTTAATTTTTAAAAAAATAAAGGACAAAGGACAGAAGGGGAAAAAGGAAGGAAGACTGGAATCAAGGAGGCCTCCACAAAGCAGACATTCAACAGATGACAAAGTGAGATCTTATTTTTCCCCTAGACACAAAAGTATTAAATATTGATTGGGGATAATTTTTAAATTTCAAAAGAGGACAAGGAAGAAAATGAAAATCTCCCATAATACCATATCTAAGAGATAATCACCATCAGTATTTTGGTATATATCCATGCAGGTTTTTATGTTTTGTGTTTGTGTGTGTTAATTCACATTTTGAATTTATCATATTTACCTACAGTAAAAGTCGCACTTTTGGTGTACTGGTCTATGAATTTTGGCTAACACACACTGTTGTGTGATAACCAGTACAATTAAGGTATAGAACAATTCCATCACCCTACAAATTTCCTTTTGCTGCCCGTACTCCTCCTACTGCCAACCATAGCTCCTGGTGACCACTAATCTGTTTTCTATTCCTATCATTTTGTCTTTTCTGGAATGTCATATAGTAGAATTATACAGGATTTAGCCACTTGAGTCTGCCTTTCCTCATATTTTAGAAAATGCAATCTAGTTACTCTTCACATCCTCATAAAGAAAACAGCATAAGGCATTTCAGATTTATCCATGTGTGTATAAGTAGTTCATTTCTTTTTATTGCTGAGTAATATTTCACTCTATAGATGTACCAGAGTGTATTTTCATTCACCAAAAGGACATTTGCATTGTCTCCAGTTTTTAGCAATTTGAAGAAAACCGCTGGAAAATAAGTTCATTTCTCTTAGGTAATACCTAGAAATGGGTTTGCTGGATCATATGTTAAGTAAATGTTAACAGGAAAATGCCAAACTCTTTTTCAGAGTGGCTGTATCACATTTGCATGTCCACTAGCAAGTATAAGCGTTCTAGTTGCTCCACATCCTGACCAGCACTCTGATCAGTATGAGGTTTTTTTAAGCCACCTAATAGGTATGTAGTGCTATATAATGGTGGTTTAAATTTCATTTCCTTATACTAATATTGAGTATCTATAGATGTGTTTTTTTATCTTTCAGTAGAGAAAATGCTATTTCTCCTTTTCCAAATATATACATTTTATTTCTTTTTATTGATTTATTGCATTGGCTAGGACCTTAAGTATGATGTTGAATAGGAGTGGTGAGAACAGATGTCCTTACCTCGGTCCTGTTCTTAGGGAGAAAGTATTCATTCTTTTGCCATTGGGTATGATGTTAGCTGTAGGTTTTTTTGTAGATGCCCTTAATTAGTTTAAGGAATTTTCCTTCATTTTCTAACTTGCTAAAAGTATCATGAATAGATGTAGAATTTTTTCAGATGCTTTTTTGTCAACATTGAGAATATCATATGATTTTTCTTCTTTAGTCTATTGACTGATTTTCTAATGTTGAACCAGCCTTGCATTCCCAGGATAAATCCCACCTGGCCATAATATACCATCATATGTTACATATGTTGTTGTATGTAATTTACTTGTGTGCATATGTATGTTTTTGAAAACAAAAACAGAATGGCACCATATATACTCATTTGTAGTCTCTTTCTGAAAACTCTTTATTTTCTTTAAATGTAGAGGAAATGTACATGTTTGCAAAGTTCTTTCTGTTTACTTCGAGACGTTCATTTTTTTTCTATTTTCTCTTGGTAGAGGAATAAATAGTTTTTATGTGTATTATCTTTCAGTTTCATTAAATTCAAAACCTGGAATGAGAAATTTCCAACCCACACAAACCAACTCTTAGCTGATAAACTTTGAAAAGAACTATTCACATCTTGACAAAATATGAAGAGAAAACTGCTCTAAGTTTGGAAGGCCATTATAAATGGTGAGAGCAAAGGGATGAACATAGACCCCTGAAATGCAGCTACTCATCAGGGATCTAGGGAGTCCAAAATTTCTGTCGTATTACAGTTACCTTAAATAACCTGAATATACAACTGACAGCTCTGATGTTCCTGAAGTAAGTTATTTTTCTTTTATTAAATAACACTTGTGTAGGTAGATAGAGATGTAGATATACCTATGCATATACATAGGCTTGAAGAGAGCATCAACAACTTTTTGACAAATTGTATTCTGAAGTGTTTTTGTTTTTGTTTTATTTTGTTTGAGGTATTTCTTCCCTGGACAAATAAGTTTTTAGATTTTTTTAAAAAATAGAAATGTGAATGTTTTCTACTTCAGGAAAAAATGCTTTCAAGACTGATATGCTCTAGGAACCCACTTTAGGCCTACTTTTAGAACTCCAAATCTGGGTTTTTTCCAAGTTTTCTTTTAGAAAATGCAATTTAGTTACTCTTCACATCCTCATAAAGAAAATGGCATTGCTTTATTTTATATGTGAGACAGAATTCAAGATAATGGTAAATCTTGCCAAAGGCCTCAAGGACACTAAGCATGAACTTTGGGAGGAGCTATTTTTGGGTCTTGTTTTGTTTTAGCGTCTCTTATTCTCAGTCTGGGTTAAGATGGGTCTGGGTCTCTCAAAATGTTTGCACGAGAGGATGAACTTCAATGTTTGCATCGTTTCCCCTGTTTTACACTCTCCTCGCATAGACCACAGCTGAGACTTTTAGAGAAAAGGCGCTTTGGGCAAGTGCAAAGTGGTATTGTCATGTTGCTACTGGAGCTGTCTGTGAGAGCCAAGAAAATAGGACAGAATAAAAAGGAAGTAAAATAAGTCAGAGTGAAACTTTCTCCCTCAGAGGAAGGAAAGCAAACATTGAAATATTGCTTTTTCCTGGCTGCTTATTAAAGGGGAAATTTGTCTACTGTGCTGGAAGAGTCTTCTATTCATCGTTTTGTTCATGCAGAGCATCCAAGTCGAGGTTTGTTTTTGTATGCATCACCCATTCTGTTTCTTAAGGTGAACTCTACTGATATGATAGTAAGTATTGAACAGATTCAGCATTTCTCTGGTTGCAAAAGATGTTGATTTGTTTTAATCATTCAACAATTTATACAGACCAATTCCCCTAAACAGTCTAATTTGAACATGTTTTGCTGCAAAGTCTTCCCAGATTTCTGAAATATATGAAGTCATTGTTTATATGAGAGTGGAAGTTTTATTTTTGATATGCGTCAGTTTGTTTGAAGTAAGATACTATTTGGATATTTTATGGAGCTGACATAATTTTGTCACCTTCAGAAATGTTTAGGTACAGGATATTATAAATTAATTAACTAATATGAAAACCTTGAATTTATAGGTATAGAATTGTAGTGCCACATTATGCAATTAAATACCCCACATTCTATTTTCACGAGTATAAGGTCATTGGCCTAAATTGCAATTATATAATTTCTGTTATGATTGTTGGTGATTGGTATAATTTTACTAATTATTGCCTAAACAATGGAAGTTGGCTGGGACTCAAATTGCAACAAATGCTTTTTTATATGAGAAGAGCAAGGAAACTGAATGCTTTTTTTCTTTTGTCATTCATTATGATGGGGCTGCAATTAATCATAAATATTACACTGGGAGGTGTAGAAAGCTTTCTTTACTTTCCAGGATCATCTTTCTTGAACGGGATAGAAGGAAACCCTCCAGAGAAAAATAAATGATCATGTTTAGAGAAACATCACATTGACTGACTAATTGGAAGGATAGTGGAAAAATCCCACAGGAAATAGTCCAGAGCCTGTGACTTTTATAGTCAATACTCTTCTTAGAGCAAACATTCCTTTTAATGGCATAAAAATCCATTTAAATTGAAAGTACCA
Organism: Callorhinus ursinus; assembly: GCF_003265705.2. Classification (NCBI taxonomy): domain Eukaryota; kingdom Metazoa; phylum Chordata; class Mammalia; order Carnivora; family Otariidae; genus Callorhinus; species Callorhinus ursinus. The sequence continues at coordinate 9,596,863 of NW_027397070.1, forward strand.
TCTGCCCAACCTTCTTATCTGACCACAAGGTCAGAAATAACCATTGTCAGATAAGGAAATAATAAAAACGTTTTGTAAAACATAGGATAAACTTGTGTCTAAACAGTAAGAGTGCAATTACAAATTTGGACGTGCTGCCTTTTGAAAAGGCACTTGTACTTTTAGGCAACTAAATACTACATAATTTACTAAAACCTTCTTAGACTTTCCAACTTTTTCCAGTAATTTCTTTGTCTGTTTCAACCACAAGCTTTGAATAAATTGGTGATAAGAGAACTTGATTGATCATTGTCATTCCAAAGGCATGAAGAGCTGTGTGAGTGCAGATAACACAGAACCCTACAATTCAAAATAGAAAGTTAGGGAAGAGAATAGTGTGCACTATTCAGCTGTACACCCTAACTCATTGAGATTGCACAGGTTCTTAGGATTTCTTAGCATCTCTACTGGGGCTGAGGAACTCACCAGCCCCTAGAGGTGAGTGGGGAGGTGTAAAGATCCATTGCCGAGGTGCTGCTGGGACATCCCAGGCTTAGAGTGATCAACAAGTTCCTTCCAAGGAACTCCTCTAAGCAGTGAGGTTTTCCCAGTCACAGTGACGGGAGTGAGAATTCAATCTCTCTTATGGCCAAATTCTAGCTAAAGAGTTGCCCCATCTTCTCCAACGCCTTGCAAGGAGACTTGTCACTTGGAGTGTGTTCAAAGAAGCCATGCTTCCATGTCCCTAAATGTGCTCTCAGTGCCAGTGACATTCCTATTGAAAGAATAACAGATTGTACAGGGCAAGTCTTCCATGCTAGTATCACATTCCCAAATTAATAGTATGGTTTCTGAAGTATTGAATGAAATAAATTCCCTTTAGTACTGCACAATGTAGCATAAATAAAAAGGTAAGTTCCTCATTTAAATCTCATTTGAACATTTTACACTGCTTACCTTAGAGATTGTCTCATTACCTTGGCGACTAATAACAAGTAGGCAGAAATAAGCTAAGCATTATAGAGCTGGACCTTGTGGAAACAAAAGAGGCCTTCTGGGAGGTGGTATATCATATTGTTTAAACATGTCAGATCTGAAGCTCTGCTGCCTGGTTAAATTCTTAGCCCGCCATTACCAGCTATGAATCCTTAAGCAAGTTGCTTAACTTCTTTGGACTTCAGTTTCCTCGTTTGTAAAATGAAATATATAATTGTACACACCTCAAAGGATTATTATGAAGATTAACTGAGATCGTTCGTGTCAAATTCTTGATAAATTTTAGCGGCCAGTAAGTATTTATCTACTTTGATATTCCTTCTTCTGGCCTTTCAGACACTGGGATTATTCGGAATTATTATTAGTTGGAAATATTATTGAAAATTATTTAGCCTACCCAGATTCTGAATGCCTAAACAATTCTAGAAAAAACTGTTTACTCCTTAGGTACAAAAGAGACACAGTTCCAGTAAAGGCCTATCTTTGTTTCTGTCAGCATTGACAGGATATTCTTACACCATAATTATACCCAAAGTTACTGAAGTAGGCCCAGAGCCTCTAAGAAATTAGGTAAATGCAAACTTTGCAGGCCAACTAGCATTCTGACAATTTCTGAAAATCATGATTGTAGCCATCCCTAGCCCAAAAGGGACATACATACTCTTCTCATTTGTCTTGGTAGAGAGAGCTTTGGAGTTCCACTGGTCCCATTCAGGCTCACAGAACTGTTTTCTTCATTTTAGAAGATGTATTGTATGGTGACTAACATAACATAATACAATTTTTAAAAAATTAAAAAAAAAAGAAGAAGTTGTAGTAAAATGTGAAGGGGGAAGATTCTTGAGCACCTACAATAGCCTTGTGCCCACCCGGACTTTGATGGGTTGTCAGTGGTTTGGTTCTAGAGTTCATATTTTGAGTTATGTGTGGATTAGAGGTTATTGGCTGGCACTTTTTTAAAGCCAGGACAAAAAAAAGTTACTTTGGTTTTTTTAGGTCATAACATTTATGAATATTATTAAAGATTAGTATGGAATATAAAAAGAATTGTTTTCCTTAGAATTCTTGACCTAAAAAAGTAACCTTTTCATTTTAACTCCTGAGTTTACCTTACAATACAAGTAAATAGACTGTAGCAATATTATACTCCTTAGCTGCAGTAGAAAACATTCTATCTTTCTTGGATGCTACAAAATCATAAACTGGAGAAGTCAAAGTCAATTTATGAACTCTCCAAGATCTTGCTAAAGAAATAGCTAGAAAATACATAGAAAAGGAGTATTTATCCTTATGATACATGCAAAATAATCTCAGAACACTTCCCTAAGTGACCCTACTATGCTATACAGGCTATGTGAGATTATGAATGCAGTGAGTTTACTTAATATGATGCTTTTGGGAATGTGGTATCATTGAAAGCTTTGGAGATAAAACTAGCATCAATCGAGTTGAAAAGTTCCTTTTTAAAATAAGAGCTGTTAAATTATACTGCAAAATGCTGGGGAAAATATTACACACTATCTAAATGTGAAATTAATGTCTTCCCCAATATTGCTATAAGTAGTGCATCTCAACTTAGTTCATAATTGAACAAATTGTTTCTTTTGTTTCTGGCGATTCAGATTTTTCCTATAATAATATACCTTTTCCTTATCTCTCTGTAATCAAGTTCTGTCACTAGACTAGGCTGAGCTAGCAAATTAATGCCTCCCAGGAAGGTGTTAATAAGTCATGGAACAAGGAGGTAAATATCTACGTGATTTTCTGAAAGTGCCGCAAATTTGTGTCATGATTTTCCTTGGTGAGTTAGAACCATAGCCATTTACCTGGTGCTCCTCTTTCTCTTTTGTAACTTGTGTCTTCATTCATGTGACTCATTTCACTTGTTGAGCTTGTCTCCATGGACACCAACTATCCAATAAGCCACACTTTGGGCATTTTAGAGAGAGAGGGCACATGAGTGGCAGGGGAAGGACAGAAGGAGAGGGAGAGAGAATCTTAAGCAGGCTCCATGCCCAGCGCCAAGCCCCAGTGCGGGGCTCAATCTCATGATCCTGAGATCATGATCTGAGCCGAAATCAAGAGTTGGTCACTTAACTGACAGCCACCCAGGTGCCCCCACGTCTGGGCATTTTAAAACAAGATATAAATCAGCAATTCTCAACCTGTATTTTCAATATCCGCAGGTGTATTGATGTAAATCAAGGGGTGTCTTTAGTTCTTTAAAAATAAGCCCAAAATAGCTCTGAACTTCAGGATGCTACTGACAATTAGAATGAATAATGATTGTGTAACAACTTGCTTTCTAAGATTGGAAACACTATATACTTGAGGAATTCTTAGTACAGATGCAACTGCCTGATTGAAGAAATTGGTTGCTAAGCAAACAACTGAATTGTCTTAAAAACATAAGTAATAGCTGCTTTCATTTTTGGATTCCATTCCCTTCCCCCAAACCCATGATATTTGGAGACACTGTGTTGATACTATAAAATTTATAAAGAAAGTAGACTCTGCTTCTTTCATTTCACCATTGAAATGTTTAGGCTCTATAGATCATTATCATTTTAAAAATTGGCTTCCTTCATCCAAATGAAATCAGAGATGTGTGATTTTAGAAACTCTTCCTTTTACAAATAAGGAAAAGGAGTCCCACAACATTTAAAGGCATTGTTTGAGTTTACCCAACTCGTTAGCAACAGAGTTTTCCACCAAGGCCTCTCTCACCGGTATTGTTTTTGGTTTTGTTTTTTCCCCCCACTATACCAGACGACGACTACTATGGCATGGCTGAATCGATCTTATTTTTTTTTTTTAAGATTTTATTTATCTTTTTGACAGAGAGATAGAGAGCCCAAGTAGGCAGAGTGGCAGACAGAGGGAGGGGGAGAAGTGGGCTCCTTGCTAAGCAGAGAACCCGATGTGGGTCTCGATGCGGGGCTCAATCCCAGGACCCTGGGATCATGACCTGAGCCGAAGGCAGACGCTTAACCAACTGAGCCACCCAGGTGCCCCTCCATCTATCTTAGAATAAAGCACGTGACGAGGCAAGGGAATAGTAAACTGAGACTTGGCAGTTTGGGGTAAGATTGATGACGTTTCTTAAAGTGTGGTCTAAGGACCACTTGTATTAATTACCTAGTTGCCTGTTAAAAATGCAGACTCTATCCAGGCCTATTGAAAGTCCATCTTCCGGGGATGGGACCCAGGAATATGCGGTTTAAGCAAGCTCTCTAGGTAATGTTTCTGTACGCTTCAAGTTGCATTCCATGCACCAATGATACCCTACATGTTTCACTAGAATCTTATTTAATATGTTTTAATTTGTCATAATAACATAATATATTCCCATGTGAGAAAGGTGGAATGTTTTGCAGTGGATTCTAAGGTGTAGTGCAGAGTCGTGTGGTGAAAGGGAAGAGCTTTGAGTTTAGTTTCCAATCCAGGCTCTACCACCTTGCTGTGTGTCTCTGGGCCAGTTACTTAACTCTCTGAGCCTCCAGTTTTTCCTCTTTCAATAAGAATAATGCAGCCCTCACAGGATTGCTGAGAGATAATGGATATAAAATGCTTGGCAGGCACTGGGCCTAGTGTTTTCCACGCCTCTTCCCTCACCTTGCAAAGTGGCAATATGCTAAATTCTACCTTGTTTCGGACCTAGCTACCATTGTGGATTGTTCCTGTCCTCTGCCCCTCCCCCTCTCCTCTGTGGCTTCCCACCTACCTTCTGGCTGTTTCATTGTTCATTAGTCACCTCCACCAGGAAGAAAGGGAAAATAAGAAATTTGACTGAAAGCATCCATTTTCCTCAGATGTTATTACTTTTAGTAAAAGGTTTGGTTTGAGGGAAAGAGACTGAATCACTGGCCAAAAGAACATTTTTTGGTTTTCCAAGTTTAATTTACCTATTTTTTAGATTGTTTCGGTTCCTGCTCTCATAATGGATAACTTTACATGTCCTCATTAGAAAAAGTGATTTTAATCAACACTGCATGATAAAAGGACATTTCTACATGAATCATTTTGATTTGTTTTTTTAGGGTAACTGAGAAGATTTGGTTTAACAAAACTCATTAAGATCCTACCAAGAGGGAGCCAGAGTGTGAAGTAGGTCAGATTCCATCTTCCTGGTCATGCCCTTCAGGCATTGCTGACAAGAGTTTCTGGCTTGACAGAAGTGGACTGTGTATCAATGGATTCCTAGTTTGCAGAGCTCCTTGGCACAGGCTCGGACCTAACGGTAAGGTGCCTAGCAGAGCCTGTGGTTGGGAGTCTTGATTTTCATGTAAAATACCCTCAGTTTTTTAACTTGTTTAGAGTTTTCCTCATGAAAGGCTCTGTATTGGTGCTTGGTGTTAGGTGCTTAGTATTAAGTGTTAGGTGCTTGGTATTAGGCATCCACTAGTTGGAAAGGAGAGCATGGCCTCAGCTGTGGGAACTGAGATTCCAGAGCCGGTGACCACCCAGAGCATCACACAAAAGTGAATGTAGCAATAAAGAAAATTTTTCTTAACCATGTTGGTATGTAGTCAGACTCCAGCAGGAGAGAGGGGTGAGGGGCAGGGTGGGGGGAGGGGGGAGTGTCAACTGTCTGGAGGCCTGGTGTTTTCGTCTCCCCATATATATATATATAAAATTTACTTATTTATTTGAGAGAGACAGAGATAGTGAGAGAGAGTACAAGCGGGAAGGAGCGGCAGAAGCAGACTCCCCACTGAGCAGGGAGCCCGATGTGGGGCTCGATCCCAAGACCCTGGGATCATGACCCAAGCCGAAGGCAGACGCTTAACCATCTGAGCCACCCAGGGGCCCTCACCTCCCCATTCTTTACCCGTTGCCGGGCTTGGGTCCTGACAGGACATCTGATATTGAACCCTGGCTGACAGATGATCTGGTTGAGATGTGTGGCCTGATGGAGCCACTACCATGGCATCTTCTGGCGGGCAGTATTTTTGTCTGCTTTATCCACTGCTCTAATCCCACACCTGAAACCAGGTCTGGCACAGAGTAGGCACTCAGTATATATTTATTGAAAAAATGGATGAATTAATTATGAGAGTTAATAAATGGTTGTTGAAGAAAAGAAAGAAGAAGGGGGGGAAATGGGAGAGGGAACTGGTAAGAGGATGATGGGTTGGTTGAGTCAATCTGATTATCTGAAGAGTACCTTTTTCAGATAAAAGAAGATACTTCTTTGGTCAAAGGTGTATGAGATTCCTACTACTGGTAGACCCTCCAAATAGTTTTAGGGTCTACCCCTGATAGTACTAATGCTGGTGACTGGTTGGGTTGGGAAAATAATAAAAATGATGATGGATAACAACAGCAGTAGCAACTAACATTTATATAGCACTTGCACCATGTGGATTATCTTTTCCAATCTGTTTGTAAAACTTGATGAATGATAAAACAAGTCTAATGGCACTTTGCCACAATGGTGTAAATATTATATAACACATTTTGATATTATATGATAGCAAGGCTATTTAGTCACTGGAGTGTGATGTTACAAACAGGGCCTAAGGGCAGCAGGCAAGTCTGGGTTTTCTAAAAAGATACTCTGTGTGTGTGTGTGTGTACATCTAAATGCCTAAAGCCTACTAAAAGTCATTTTAGTAATAACCTCAATTCTGGAAGTTGGGTTGCTAGGTAAAGCTAAGTGTCATTTTTACCTTAATACCACATCCTTTTATTCTGATCATAGATTTCTGGGAAGTTTCCAAGCCACAAATGCAAATGAGACATGCATCTTTAGAAAATTCCCTTTTAGGAGAATGGCAGTATGCCAACAAAGGTGAAGTATATTAAAAAGAGCCCCAACCAGGCTGTATTTTATAGATTTGCTGTGTGACCCTTATTTTGTTCTCTCTGCTGCTTTAATACTTTGGCTCTTGAAGGCACTTTATTTAAATTCAGTGAAGGCAAACTGAATGAATGGAACCATTAAATAAATTGTAGTGTCCTTGAGTGTGTCCTCTGTGAAGGGCCATGGGCTTTGGAGGAAGACAAACCTGATTGGTGTGAATTCCACCTCTGCCAGTGATCATCTGTATGACCTTTGATAACTTTCTTAGCAACCAGAATTCTCCACAAAATAAAGAAAGAAATAACTTCTGAGGGTGGTTGTAAGGATCAAGTGGTTAATATACGTAAAAATGCATAGCATATTAACATGGCATATACTTCTCTTATTACCTGGTCTCATTAACCCCCTCAGCATCCTGCACAGTACAGACAGTTTGAATATCTGCACAGCCCAGAACTAGAGAAAATTAAGGGAAAAAATCAGTTGTTCCTTCTGTGTCTTTCTCCTTTACTTTCACACAGAACACTTCACTTCTGATACTCTGGTCACCAAATGTTTGGGTTTTTTTTCCCCTACAACAAGCAGTTCTCTGGGACATCAGCTGGGTGTCCTACAATTTAACTCAGTTCTGACACAATCTACTTGGAGACAATATATAGATCCCACAGGTTAAGGGATAACTCCCACAGGACAGCTCCCACTTCAGATACCAGTCTCAAGTAGTAGGTCCCCAGGTTACCCAAAACTTCTGTCTGACTTGTTTTCAAGTTGGAGCTTCCCACTACCCCCTCCTCGGGTTCAATTAATTTGCTAGAGCAGCTCACAGAACTCAAGGAAACTAATATTTACCACTTTATTAAAGGATATGATAACAGATACGGATGAACGGGGCACTTGGGTGGCTCAGTGGGTTAGGTGCCCAACTCTTGGTTTTGGCTCGGGTCATTGGTTGTGCCCTCAGCTCAGAGTCTGCTTGGGATTCTCTCCCTCTCCATCTGCCCCTCCCTCAGCTCTCTCGCTCCCTCTCTCTCAAATAAAATAAATAAATAAATAAAATCTTCAAAAAAATAAAGGATACAAATGAACAGTCAGGGGAAGAGATACTTAGGGTGAAGTCTGAGAGGATCCCAAATACAGGAGTTTCTGTCACTGTGGACGTGGGGCCCATCACCCTCCTGATGTGGATATGTTCACCATCCTGGAAGCTATTTGAACCCCATACTATTGGGATTGTATGGAGGTTTCCTCATATAGGCATGATCAAATATTAACTCCATTTCCCACCTCTTTCCCCTCTCTAGAGAAGTGGGGGTGGGGAGGGCTGAAACTTCCAAGCTTCTTTTTTTTTTAAAAGATTTTATTTATTTATTTGACACAGAGGGAGAGAGAGTACAAGCAGGGGGGAGCGTCAGGCAGAGGTAGAGGGAGAAGCAGGCTCCCTGTGAAGCAGAGAGCCTGATGTGGGGCTCAATCCCAGGACCTGGAATCATGACCTGAGCCGAAGGCAGACGCTTAACCAACCGAGCCACCCAGGTGCCCTAACTTCTAAGCTTCTAATCCTGGCTTAGTCTTTCTGGGGATAAGCCCCCAACCAGGAGCCATCTAGGAGCCCACCCAGAGTCACCTCATTAGAACAAGAGATGCTCTCAGTACACCTGTCACTTAGGAATTTACAGAGGTTTTAGGAGCCCTGTGTCACAAGCCTCAGGGCAGCCCATTCTTTCTCCCATACACTGTTGCAGTTACAGGTAGACATTGTACTCCAGCCTACTCTATGACAAAAGCATTATCTTAAACACACACACACACACACAATTTTTTATTCCACTCCCTTCTTAGCTTTCTGCTGCCTACAGGATAAAGCCTAAGCTCCTTGTTCATGCATGTGAAACTTCCTCTCTAGCTCTAGGTCTATTGGCTCACTTCTTGCTGATCCTGATCTGTTTCTTCAACCTTGCCATGCCCTTTTACACCTCCATGCCTTTGCATATTTTGTTTTTGTTTTTGTTTTTTTTCCAGCCTAGAATGCCCTTCTAGAATGCATTCTTCTCCACCCGGGGAATATCCACTATTCCTTCTTTCAAGGTAAAGTTCACATGATATCTTCTCTATAAATCATCTCTGGACTGCCTGAAGCCTTGTCATTCACTTCCCTTTATGCCTTCCTGGCTCCCATAGCTCTTTGTTTATATCTCTATTATAACAATGTCATGTAGTAATTAAAAATCAAAGACACATAACAATGCCACTTTCTGGTTGTGTGATCTTGGGCAAGTACTTAACCTCTATTAGCCTTGTTGTCTTCATTTGCAAAATGGAGATATTAGTGCCAACTGATGGAATTATTTCAGATATTAAATGAGATAATCTATGTAAAGCACAGAATACAGTGCCTGGAACATGGTCTTTGTCTTTGTTAGACTGTGAGCCACTTCATTTTTATATCCCCACTACCTAGAACAAAACCTGAAACATAGTAGGTATTTAATGTATGTTTGTTAGAAGAAAAGAAGGAAACAAGCTACCATTCATCCATTAACAAAGAAAACAATGTTAAACTGTATTTATGAAGAAGGCTCATTAACTGTCTTTTCTTTCATACTTTAGTTAATATTGTTGTATCCTGAAATCTTCAGTTTTACCAGCTATAAAATGCATGCTCTCTCCCCTCCCAAAAAAGTTTACTAGATGTAATATATAAAAATGACACAACCTTGGGGCGCCTGGGTGGCTCAGATGGTTAAGCGTCTGCCTTCGGTTCAGGTCATGATCCCAAGGTCCTGGGATCTAGCTCCGCATCGGACTCCCTGCTTGGCGGGGAACGTGCTTCTCCCTCACCCTCTACTGTTCCCCCAGCTTGTGCTCTCTTGCTCTCTCCATCAGATAAATAAAATCTTTAAAAAAAAGAAAAAAGACACAGCCTTAAGTCCTCTAGGTATTTCTTAGCTATAGAAATTGAGCCAATACTGTCCCCAAAAAGAGAAGAAAAATTATCTCCTATTTTAGGAATACAAATAAACTGAAATTAAAGAAACTTGGTAAAATGGAGGTCAGATAGGCCATTCAATAGCAGTTCTAGAATCTTCCATTTCTGTATATAGTGTCAACACTTTTATTTCCAGGAAAATTCACTTGCCCAATTATCAGTTCTTTTCTAATTAATTGTTAATCAATAATACTATTGTCATCTACTTAAAATTCAATACCCAATTACTAAAAATGAACACTGTGTTTTACTGCAATGATCTATTTCAGCCCACTTCTTTCTGTTCACTTAAAAGTTGAGCTTTGGCAGTGGGAAGCAAGATTTTTGAGTTCTGGTGCAGGAGCAGGTATTGACAAATCAATTAATCCAACCAAGTTTATAATTTACCATCTTCATAGCACTGCTGATTATTTCTCAGAAGCTTTGAAATTTTTTAACACTATTTTTTCTGCAATTTGAGTTCCTCATTTGCAAAAGAGAAGGTATAAATACTTATGTGAGAGTATGATTAAATTTGAAGGCTAGATGAAAAATGTATATAAAACATCTAATATGGTGATTTGCATGTAGTAGACACCCAGTAAGTGTTAGTTCTTTCTCATCAGGATTTTGTTTACAACACCATGTTTTTATTCAGATTATCCTGTTTGCATATGGGTCTACCTTACTCTACTATAAACCCAACCAAGGCAGGAATTATGTCATACTGCTCTTTGGATCCTTAACACCCAACACCCTGACCCATTACAGGTGTTTAATACATAATTATGGAAGGCAGAAAGAAAGGATGGGAGGAAGAAAAACAAGAAGAAAGGGAAGAGAAAGGAACTAAATGCCATAAGTACCATGGGACAAAATCCCTGTATAATTATTCAAATTATTATGTTTTAAGTATTTATGTTTTACTATATTAATTCTAATAACTCTAAATTACCAGCATTATAAAAAATATAGTTGAATACTCTTTCATACTTTTGAAATGAAAAAGACTGATATATGTCTCCTTTTGTTTTATGCCATTTCATATGAACAAACATTCCTGAATGAAAATTGCTTGTCAAAAATGTGACAAATGTGAGATGGGGCTGTGATTTTGATGGCATGTGTCATTTATGCCAGCAAAATGAGGAGCGTCACCATGTTTCAGGGCTCTTATGTGGCACTTAGAAAACCCTGCAGTCTGCAATCTACTAGTTCTGTGACCTAGTCAAGGTGATTTATCACAGGTAAAAAGCATATGTTTCGCGACTTTTTAGTGACATGCTTGACACATATTACGAAATGATACAATCTGTATGGTATAAAGTCACAGTGCATACCAATCAGAGATGTTATGCTTTGGGGTTACATAATTCACTGTTTGAAAATACCTTATCTGAGGGCACCTGGGTGGCTCAGTCGGTTGAGCGACTGCCTTCGGCTCAGGTCATGATCCTGGAGTCCCGGGATCGAGTCCCGCATCGGGCTCCCTGCTCAGCGAGGAGTCTGCTTCTCCCTCTGACCCTCTTCCCTCTCATGCTTTCTATCTCTCATTCTCTCTCTCTCTCTCAAATAAATAAATAAAATCTTTAAAAAAAAAAAAAGAAAAGAAAATACCTTATCTGATATCAAGAAAAGAACAAGAAGCCACTACCAAGATAGTTTTCAGTCTGCTCAAATAGACTTCTAGTACCCTTTCTCTGATGTGTGCTGGGGCTCTTAACGTTCTTCACTTTAGGCTTTTTGTTGCATTGCTGTTCTTTTCTCTTGGTTAGCAGTTGGTGAATAGTGTTCTCTTTTCAATTTTTAAAAAAGTTTTAATCATACCAGGGTCAACAAGAGAAAAGCGTAAGTAACAAGTTCCTCTTTGCCATCTCCTTACCCCCTTTCCACCCATTCTATCTGCTTTCCTTCGCCGATGGGCATCCTTCCCAAACTTTCCTATGTATCAAATGTGTAGATACAGGTACCTGTACATACACGTACATTTTTGCACCTGAATGGGATCCAGCTATATACATATGCTTTATTAAGCAACATGCTTTTTTCACTTAATTTGTCTTGGAGATCTTTTCATGTTAGTACACGTAAATAGATCTCATTCTTTCTAATAGTTGCCTAGTATTCCATACCATTGTTCTAACACAATTGATTTATCCATTCCTCTTTTAATCAGAATAAGAGTGTTTTCCCTTTTTTATAACATAAATAATACAGCCATGGACGTTCTTGTCTATTTATCTCTCTACAGGACAAGTCCTAGAAGTAGAATTGCCCTGTTAAAGAGCACACTCTTTTTTGAATGCCCCTGAGAGCAATCTACTACAACAGTTAGTAACCATTGCTATTTTTTATTCTTCTCTGTTTTACAGGAGGTTGGAATTCTACCCTTTAACTGATCCTTCAAATATATTGAGATGTCAACACAAAGAAGATTTAGTTTCTTAAACAAGGAGGGAAAGAAAAGACTGTGCCACTAATGTTAATTTAATGAGGGAGCTTTAATGATGTGATATTTGGGTTTTCACCGTAACAAAATTCATTTTAAAGTTAAATTCAGTTTTAGTTTTTTTAAAAGATTTTATTTATTTATTTGAGAGAGAGAGAGAGAGAGCACAAGCGGGGGTGAGGAGAGAGCAAGGGAGGGGGAGAAGCAGACTCCCCACTGAGCAGGGAGCCCTACACAGGGCTTGATCCCAGGACCCCGAGATCATGACCTGAGCCAAGGCAGATGCTTAGCCTGCTGAGCCACCCAGGCACCCCTCAGCTTAAGGTTTATATTGATTTTATCTTGTGCCACATCTAGGGAGATTTTAACTATTTGAATGGGTAGTCACGTAAAAAAAACATTATCTCACGTCATAGATTTGAGGGGTGGGGCAGACAAATATGGGATGAAGTGCTTCTCAGCATATTAGACAATTGCAATCCATTTCTACTGAAGCCCTACAAAATGATTTCTGCTAAATGTAATGTACATTTTCTGTTTTGTTTTATTTCTTTGTGATGACCCAAATGTTTCCATTATTTCCCTTGAATTGAAGAAAGGGAAGCACCTAAGAATTCTGAACTTTTAAGTGTTAAGAATGAGGAATGTAGGCTACAATTATATGGGTCATGTTTTGAGCTAACTTTTAAAAAGGTAAGGGAGATTTCTATGAATGGGGATATATCACAGCCTCTCAAATGGGAGGTTATGAATAATGTTTAAAGAGAATTGAGGAGCTAGGGCTATATTCGATGATGGTTTTTATGGGTTGTTTGACGATGCCTCTTGGACTCCCCCTGTTTTCTCCCAATTCCCTTCCATACCTATCCTGACCGCTATAGTCACAAGCAGAAGTTGACCTTTCTTATCACTTTATTGTTAAGTTTGTGTTGCAGCTTCAAAAATCAGAAACTTTTAAGTGGAAAAGGAGTCCTTGGCCATTGATTCCTTTCTCTTGTCCTGAAGCAATAAAATTCTGAGCTGTAATCTAGTGTAAACACATGTCATCTGTCTTTCCAAAAGATTCCTGCTGAGTTTCTTTCACCTTTTTTTGTAATTAAGAAAAGATGGTTGCTGAGAATGGATTGATCAAATCAAACTCTTCCCTCTCTATGCCCTTTGCACATGTGCCCATTCCTTGGTCCTTTCTGACTCTACCCACCACTGTAGCTCCTTCTCCTCTTTCAAGCTCTGGTTGAAAGCCTTCCTTGCTACATCCTCACTCCTAGGGGAGAACATTCTTCTATCATGCTTATCACTATAATTTGAGAGGGTTCTGTTTGTCTCTCCTATTAACGTGAGAATAGGGGATTTGTCTTTTTCTTCCTATCTCTAGTACCAAACATAATATCCAGCACTCAATAAACATCTATGAGTGAATGAATGAACAAGTGACTGAATAAACCAGCTGGGAAAATAGCCTGTCCTTAGATGTCATAAATGTATTTCGATCTAGAGGAAGAAAGATGGGTTAGCAGTCCCACTCAAGTTTCTTCAGTCCATGTTAAAACAATAATCATCTTACTTAGGATCTTTAAAGTCTTTGTGTAGTGGTGATAACCACTTACTTTGGAAAATGACTACTACATGATTTGGTGTTCATTAATGTGTCAAAAGCCATCATGACAGCATTTGTCCATCCATCATTTGGTAATCTCCTGGATTATTACTTAGCCAATGGAAGTGATTCCAGAGGTTTGTTGTAGAGACCTCTGATCATTTAGACGGGGCCAAACTAATTTATAAAAATTTTAATTTTCAGGGGCATTTGTACCAAGAAATATTCCAAAATTTGTGTGTGATTGTGTTTAGGTTTGATTGTCTTTTTTTTTTTTTTAATTTGTAAGTTGAGGGCAAGAATGACAAGACCTGTATCAAAACAAAATATGTTGTGAAAACTGCTAAACAGTGGCGTTTGGTAAACATGGTATGTGCTTTTGTAAAAGTGATTAAACTGAAACAGGATTAGCAAAAATTTAGGGTTCAAGATTAGCATAGAAATTAATTTCTGAACAAGCAGTCGGTCTTGTTTCATTTAATTGCTTCCTGTGTGATTATGTAAAGCTGAAATTAATTTCTGAACTTTTTTTTTAAGCTTGAAACTATAGTCGTGTCTCTCAACTTTTTGTCTGTGTCTAGATTCCCATTTTGTGTCCTCCCATCATCCAGGGGCGAATCAAGAGCCTATTTTTAAAAACCCTTGTGAGTTTCTTTCTTTTTTTTTTTTTTAAGATTTTATTTACTTAGAGAGATATCAAGAGAGAGAGCTTGAGCAGGGGTAAGGGCAGGAACAGGGCAGGAGGAGAAAGAGAAGCAGACTCCCCACTGAGCAGGGAGCCCTACCCAGGGCTCCATCCAAGGGCCCTGGGATCACGACTTGAGCAACATGAGCAGAAGGCAGCCACTTACCCGACTGAGCTATCCAGGTGCCCCACCCTTTTGCCCTTATTTATCTCCTGCAGCACTTTCCAGACTGTATCTGAACCATTCCTTAATCAGTATATTTTTGAGGAAGATCTTTACCCTGCCAAGCAATCCTGGGAAAGTTTTATGAAGAGACTGCTCAGCAGCCTTGAATTCGCAAGTGCTGAATCAAGAGTGCAAAGCCGGCTCCAGCTTGCAGAGTCAATTTCCCTGAATGCATCCAAATCCACCCAGCAGAGTGACTCTGAATGTGGCCAACCCCTTCAGGGGCCTGCAATGTGGCCCTGTCATTCTACTCCATTCAGGATGAGGAGGATAAAAAGAAGGAAGGGTAGAGCTGACAGAAGTCTCAGGGCTACACTCCCTGGCTCTACAGAAGGTTTCTGGGTTTTAGTTCCTTGTGATTTAGGCTCTACTTTTATCCTTTCCACCTGACAGCTAAACCCCTGCCTCTTTATCATGTTTGTCTTGATGTGACCTCTTAGATTCTTACTCAGAATTTTTTATACCTGGGTAAATGTAAACATAGTAAACCCTTGTTAGACTGGTACTGGTTTGTTCTGGACAGAGTTCTCTTGCTCCAAATTGAAAGCTACTCTTCTTCCAAGTCCATTAGGTGCTCAGTTGTGCTTAAAACATTGGCTACCCCAAGTTTTTTGAAGGAGAAATCTCTATTTCTAGACTTCTAGTATTCTAAAACAAAATGTTTTCCAGTAATGAGGATTTAAAATGATTGTGCAATTACAAATAAAGTTATTCCTGTGGCTACCTAAAATATCCACTGAGAGTTCTAAGTGATCAAGAAGAGGAAGAGATATGTGCATGGCACTTATATGTGTATGCTTGTATATAAGGGTGTATTAGTTTTGTATACAAACTCACTTCAGGAAAAACATAGAAGGGTAAAATAAATGCTAAAAATAACACTAGAATCATATTACTGAAGAAAAGTAAACATATCGAATAGGTATATAAACACTAAAATGTGACTTGAAAAAAATACATATATTTTAAAAAGTTGTGGGGGGATGCCTGGGTGGCTCAGTCAGTTAAACATCTGCCTTGGGCTTGGATCATGATCCCAGGGTCCTGGGATAGAGTCCCACATCGGGCTCCTTGCTCGGCAGCGGGGGATCTACTTCTTCCTCTGCCTGCCACTCCCCCTGCTTGTGCTCGAGTTCTCTCTCTCTCTCTGGCAAATAAATAAATAAAATCTGTAAATATATATATATATATATAAATGTGACTTGATATTTTAAAATTTAAAAGTATATTTATTGAAATTTACTAAGGACGGCTCCTAATAGAATTCCACTAACTCACTCACTCTCAAAATTTTCCTGAAAATGCTATTTACAGAAGCAAAAATATTAATATTAATTATTTTAAGGGAGAGTTTAGCTTCAACATTTAAGAAACATATAAACCCAGATATAGCTGCATTATAATCTTTTAATCAATTCCAATCAAATAGCATAAACTAGAAAAATACTGAGTTAATAGTCATCAGTAATTGAGACAGTGATAATTTTGGAGAAGAAAATCACCTATAGTCATTATTTCAATAACTTATTACTGTGAAGGAGCATAAACAGATTCTTTTTGCATTCTTTGCAGAAATAATCTCCTAATGACACCTCCATTGTAAACTATGTCATTGACTTACTAGTGATTCTTTGGACAGACTTCATTGTTTCCATCTATAATATAAGGATAAACATGTTGAAACCTAGTTTTTTTTTCTTTTTTTTTTAAATTTTTTATTGTTATGTTAATCACCATATATTACATCATTAGTTTTTGGTGCAGTGTTCCATGATTCATTGTTTGTTCATAACACCCAGTGCTCCATGCAGAACGTGCCCTCCTCAATACCCATCACCAGGATAACCCATCCCCCTCCCCCCCTCCCCTCTAGAACCCTCAGTTTGTTTCTCAGAGTCCATCATCTCTCATGGTTCGTCTCCCCCTCTGACATACTCCCCTTTTCTTCCTCTCCTGTTATCTTCTTCTTTTTCTTTTTTCTTAAAATATGTTGCGTTATTTGTTTCAGAAGTACAGATCTGTGATTCAACAGTCTTGCACAATTCACAGCGCTCACCGTAGCACATACCCTCCCCAATGTCTATCACCCAGCCACCCCATCCCTCCCACCCCCAACCACTCCAGTAACACTCAGTTTGTGAAACCTAGTTTTGAAGATCTATTGACTAAATGAAATATGAAAAATAAAGCAGTATTTAAGAATAGGCAAGCTGGATATTTATAATGGGTTCACTAAACATAAACACATAGGAGTATTAATAAAGTTTTTATAAGAACAACTTCCCTAGCATGAAAAGCATATTAATAGTGCCACACATTGACATTTACATCCACGTGTGACGTTTAAATCCAGTTGCATATGGTTGTTAAATAAAGGACCTGATATAATCAAGGAAGTTTTAGAGCTCAAAGGATTCTTAAAGAGCAGTTAGTCCAACCTCCTTATTTTATGGATAAGAAAATTAAGTTTCAAAAAAGAGAAGACATTTACTCATGTGTTCAAGGAGGTACTGCAGATCCAGATCTCCTTGGCTAGGGTTGAGTAGTTATTTCTCTTAGAGGCCTTTGAATATGTATGCCAGACATTGTCTGGAAACTTAACACATAGTGTCCCATAGGTACAATTTTTCAAATGTATATATGCCACTGGGATTAACAAAATACATTCATTTAAAAAAATGATAAAGGGTATCTGGGTGGCTCAGTCGTTGGGCGTCTGCCTTCGGCTCAGGTCATGATCCCAGGGTCCTGGGATCGAGCCCCGCATCAGGCTCCCTGCTCGGCGGGAAGCCTGCTTCTCTTTCTCCCACTCTCCCTGCCTGTGTTCCCTCTCTCCGTCAAATAAATAAATAAAATCTTTTTAAAAATGATAAAAAAAAATTGATGGTAGTTTTTTTTTTTGGTTGTCATTTTGTATTTGTCTCATCAACAGATTCTCAAAATACAAAATATCACACTGAAATCATTGAAAATTTTTGAAGTGAATATGAAGTTTGGGAACCATGACACAACATCCCTTCTCCTCTCTATTAAAACTTGTAATGATTCAAAATGTCACAAAAATTGGAAAGGGATAATGATTTCTTTATTTGTTACTATTATTAATATGAACTGAGGGAACAGAGGACCAGTAGTACTGATGAAAACATGAGTCTGAGACTAATGAAACAATAGAAGACAATAGTAACTCTGATACTGTTATGTACCCCATGCCACTGGAGCATTAGTTACTATATGCTCATGTCAAGTGAAAGGTAATCTCCTTGTTTTACACACATGTTAAGATACATGGAACATTTTATTTTAATGGCATTTTTACTTGAGAAGAGTAGTATCACAGGAAGATCTACCTAGCCCTTCATCCTGACTTACCAGTGGCACCCCTGACTCTCTCTGTTGTTTTGTTTTTAAAGATTTATTTATTTATTTGAGAGAGAGAGAGAGAGAGAGAATGCATGTGAGTGGGAGCAGGGAAAGGGAGAGAGAGAATCCCCAAGCAGACTCCACTGAGCGTGGAGCCCAACCCAGGGCTTGATCCCACGACCCATGAGATCATGACCTGAGTCGAAACCAAGAGTCAGAAAGTCAACCAACTGAGCCACCCAGGCACCCCCTACTCTCTCTGGTTTTTAAACATCTCTAGAGAAACCCGGAAAACCCTATGAGTACCTAATTTTGACAATCAGCACTGTCAGGTCTTCCTTCTTTTTAACCTTATGGCTGTGTAAGCTCATTTCCTTTTGTTCACTCTTCACTGAATTCTTTATATGCTTCAGAGTAGTTTTCCTTTTCTCAAGCTAAAGAATCCAAGTTACTTCAACTCTTATGGAGCCTATTTCCCACAAAGTAGCACATTCTAAAGTATTTGTATTGAATTGTGCTCTGCGAGTAGACTGTGAGCAGCACATCCCTAGAACAAAACACTCTGCCATGAGTCTGCACAAAGGCAGGGTTTGAGAAAATATGCCAAGCCTTTCCCAGATGAAATGAGGACCCGGAACACAGCCCTTATTACAATTCAACAAATCAACTGCTCATTCACAGTCAGAATGTTCTCAAAGTCTCCTCTGCTATTATATTCTGTGGGTTCCATGCTCGCCTTGATGTATGCGCCTCATCCCCATTAACTTTAATGAGTTTTACCCGCACATCAAAAGAGACTGACCCACGTATATGGGGAGCTGCCTTATGCTTTATTTCTCAGGAAACAAGATGCCACAGGGGTAATCTTACATGGGATAATAGCCAAGGTCTTACTTAAGGTCTCCTTCCCATAGCAGATTCTGTTCCTATTTCTCTTTGCATTTGAAGTGCTTGGAGTCCAAATAAACTTTTGCATTTAAAAGAAAAACTAAGATTTTTAGGCTAAAAATTTGGCAACCCAGGAAAACGTAGTTTTTATTTAAACAATTTGAGAAAAATACACATTGCTAAAGAATTGTGCCTATTATTTGTATTGAATCAACTAATACATGTACAAAATGACATTTTTGACTCTTGGATTTTCTAGATGTGTTTAAAAGGGTTGGTGTTTTAAGTGTTTATATTATAATTATTTTTCTATACTACTATTACTACTGGTCCTCCTGTTGCTACTATTAATATACTACCAAAAGGATTTGCTGAGTAAGAATTCTGCTTTGCTTATCTTAAAACACCCCCCCCTCAAAAAAAACCCAAAAAACAAAACAAAACAAAACAAAAAACCTCCGTTTCTCACTTTTTTGGGAATGTCCTGCTAAAAGTTTAGTTACACTGAAGGAAATGGAAACAGTATATGAAGGAGGGATGGCTTTTAAGAAATGGAATTTGTGGAATGCCCTTATTTTGGATGAGTTGCAGACTTCCAAATTCCACAGAAACCCAAATAAAAACAGTTATATGCCAGCTAAAACAAGACTTCACTCAGTCTTGGAACAGCCTGTATGTCATTTAGTGGTATGGCACTAACCTAAAGACTGTAAAAAACAAAGCCGCAAGACTACAAAATTGACATTAGTAGAGAAAAATGAGTTGATTCAAAGTGCCTCTAACATTCAGAATGTAAGTCTGAAAAATCCTACACAAAAGTAATTTGAGCAAGTTAGTTAGTTAACTTGATTAAGAAGAAATTATTGCCCATTCAAATTTGTCATTCTGCAGCAGTTTACCTGTGTGTTTATCTACCCACATACCCACTTACCTACGTACCTAGCTGTCTATGCTTGTCATGTTTAAAATGAGAAATTGCAAATGACGAAGCTATTATAGAATAATAGAGATTGAAAAACTTATTTGCTCTTTGTTAGAAGATGCAAACTATGGGCCTACTTCTAGGGCATGATACAATCCTGACATGAAAATGAGCTCATTGCAAATAGGAACCAGGCCTTTCATGTTTGCATTTCTGATATGAACAATCTCTGGCACATAGTGGGTACAAATTGATGGTTGTTGAATGAGGGGATATATCAAAATAGTATTTCAGAGAGATAGTCTCCCTAAGTTTCAGAACGCCCATTCATTGTATTCTGCCAGTCAGTATAATTTTAAGAAATGTTGTGAATGAGAAGGTATAACTAGTATGTGCAGCATTAAAAAAAAATCCTCTATTTTAAATTCTAAGAAAGTATATAGATATATGAGAAAGTATATATGAGGAAGTATATAGGATGAACATATAAAAAAGTATATATGATGAAAATATTTCTCAGAAAATTACTCAGAGGTAGCTACTGTTAATATTTTTATATATTTTTCCACAGGCTTAATACTTAATTCTTAAATGTATTCATATGTTTTTTATATTTGAACAAATTTGGGATAATATTGAATCTTCAGAATACATCAAACTCCAAATATATTTCATATACAAAATAATAGGGAATAAACTAAAAATACCCTATAACAAACTTATACTTAATATAATATCACTTTCAAATAATAAGAGTTCTTAGCAAAATTAAACTAAAAGCTAAAACCAAATAAGATTTGGATCAGTGACATAGGGCCAATGAGACTAAGGAGGTTCCTGGATCTCTAGATTGTCAGCATTCTTTGTATGAAGACTCTTCTATTTTTCAAGGAGGACATTTCATCTCAGTAACTTAGGGTATTTATTCTCTATGATTTAGGAGAGGTTGATAGGCAAGTCTTCCCTCTACCCTGCAGGTGTATGTGGTAGCATCTGATCTAAAAGTATCCTTGCAAATACCTATTATTGTGATGATTTAGCTAAAAATATTTACCTGAATGGTGGGCTGTGACAGCAGATCACAGCGACTTAACTGATGAGACGACTGGGGAAGGTGAAGAGTTTTACCCTAAGGTAAATTCAAAGAATTGTCAGCAGCCTGTTCCAATACAAGGTGAACATACAGAACACTGTCAAAGCCAGGGCTCTTTTATTAGAATTAGGATGACATTTGGGATGCGTACCACAATAACATGAACCCACAGGCCATACCGTGGATGTTCACATAGTAAATCAGAAGGCATGGTTGGAACTGTAGTAGCCTCTTTTCTTTCTAATCCCTAAATCACTGTGGCACATGATTTCTTTGGGGCCAAGAAGTTGCCTTGCACTGCAAAATATTAAAAGGCATGGCAGTATTTTGAGGTATCAAATGAAAAGTTCACTTTGAAGTGCTCTAAAATTATACTCCTTTGGCTTAAAAGAGTTAACTCACTTTCAAAAATACTTATAACTGAAAATGAATTAGGCATCAAGGAGAAGATTCGTTGTAGTTACTCACTTTTGATTGGAATGACTCAAAAGTCCTGCTCAAGGCTCATGTTATTGAGATCCTAATTGCTCTGGATCAGGAAGCTCACTGTTTAATAATTCTTCACCCAGTTTTTCTGATAGAATGAATATTCTGTTTCTAGCAACAAAATCAAATAGGATAACTGGCATGAAGCTATCCTGTTTGAATAAGGAGAAATTGGGAAAGAAAGCCTGAAAAACAATGTATTGCCAAATAAATAAACTGGCTGTAAGAATGCCCTAGAAAAAGTATTTTACTCAATGACATTTTATCTTTTCCAACTTTTTGCAAGTTGGGAAAAAGAAGTATTACGATCATGTAAGGAAGTGATTCTTGGGAAGTATTGGAAAATATTAAAATAAAGTCATCATTGCATTAAGAAAAAAATCTTAAAGATTGTTTTTGGAAAATTCAATCCAAGAATTTAAGATCCAATGAGGCTCAACTCAATTATAAGGCTAAGAGCCTAATTAAAAAATGGGCAAGAGCTGAATAGATATCTTATCAAAGAAGAGATACCAAAGGATAATAAGCACATAAGAAATGCTCCACATCATTTGTCATCAGGGAAATGTGAATTCAAACTATAATAAGACATTACTTTGTACCGACTAGAATGGCTATAATAAAAAAAACAGACAATAACAAGTATTGACAATCTAAATGTCAAGATAACTGATGAATGAATAAACAAAATGTGATAAATCCGTATAATCGAATACTAGTCAGTAATGAAAAAAGAAGGAATTATTGATGTATGCTAATATATGGATGCACCTCAAAAATGTAGTAGCATGTAAAAGAAGCCAGATGCACAAGACCACATTGTGTATGATTCCATTTATATTAAATGTCCAAAATAGGCAAATCCTGAGAGAAAGAAGATTAGTGGTTGTCTGGGGCTGAAGATGGAAATAGGATTGACTAAATGGACACAAGGGAGACAAGACATAGATTGTTGGGACCCAGTACTGGCTACTTGGATGCTCTGGATTATACTGCTTGGGGGGTATGCAAAGTGATGAATACATTGTGGGAGTATAAAGAACTGTGGTCTTAGAAATCACAGGGTGACATTTTGACAAAGAAGGTTAAGAGAAGATGACCTTATAACAAGGATGGGGCAAGTATGCTCTGGGAAATCCAGAGGTTCAAAGCTAATAAAATAGATTTTAGGGAGGAGTTTTAGATGAATGTAAATTAACTTAGTTTCATCAGGATGAAGGTTTTTTGTTTTTGTTTTTGTTTTTTCTCTTTGTAGGGAGAGACAAAGTAATGGCCCTAGACAGAACCGATAGGGAAGCTGAGAAGTAACAGCTTTGTCCTGGGTGTGGTAGTGGGTATGGGTGGGTGTTAAATTAAGTGTGAACCAGGAAAAAGTGAAGCCTGGTTCCTGGGCTAACCCTACAAAATAATTTCAAACTTAATAATGTCGGAGTGGCAAAGGGACAATTTTGTGGATGCAGAAATTTCAGCTCAGGGAGCTTCAATGACTTCTGAAGGTCACAAAATAAGCAAAACCTGAGATACAAATTCAGGTGTCTTGACTCTCAGTTTGGTGGGCTTTCTACTGCAGATGAATTTGTGCCCCAGCATTCCTTTGCACTGTAGTAAGACCATTTGGGCCTCTTCTTTAAACTGGTAATTGATTGTACTGTTTTGAGGAGGATGTAGTGAAGAAGAGTGCTACAAGATAAATGCCCAGACTTAAAACAGCAACCTTCAGTTCCCTGGGGTGACGGAAGCCAAAGGTAACCTAAATATCAGCAAATCCACATGGGAAACCATCCAAATGGAATACATTTTATCATAATCCTTGTGGTCCAAAGGGAAATACCAGAGCATGTGGAAAGATCAGATCAGCATCATCAGCATTAGAGATACTATCTATTTTCTATACCCGAAAGCTTTTGAACAGAGTCTTAGTGTAGAAACAGGTTAAAAATAGAATCTGTGCCATGAGATCACCAGCAACATAGGCAATACTATTGGCAGATTTACATAATTAAAAATAAAGTCATTAAATATAACAAAATGTATGTTCTTTGATATGTTTTGGTCTGTAAGACCTTAAAAGAAAAAGTCATCAAAGACAGGCTACAATCCAGTGATGGCAATAATATGTTTACCTAGACCATTTCGTTCCATTACATCAGAGATTGCTCAGATGGAACCAGTCAATGCCCAAGGTGGCCTGTAAAAGGCCCAAGAGATAATTAAGAGAGAAGGAAAAGCAGATAGAGATTCAAAAAGTAAAAAAGGAAGAAAGAAGAAACAATCTAAAGTAGGAGTAAGAGGGGAAAAAAGAGAGAAGAAAGGAAATAATAAAAGAGAAAAAAATAGATTTATGTGATAGGCACTTGCTTCCAGACAGTTTACCTCATCCCTGCTTTAAATATTGCATCTCTCCATTTTCAACACCACTATACTCCAAATTTTTATTGCACAAGAAATAATGTTTGTTGTAAAAAATTAGAAAATACAGAAAAGCAAAAGGGAGAAAGTTAATATTAGCTATAATCTGGCCATCTGGCTTAAATCTCTGTTAACATGTTGGTCAGTAATATTGTCATCTTGTTTTCAATACATTTTCTTTCTACAAAAATGGAATCATACTACCTTTATTTCTTTGTAGCCTGATTTTTTTCCCCACAGAAATCAATATATTTTTCTATCTCAAAAATCTATACTTTTAAAATATTTTAAATATTTGCCTGCATTTAAATGTAATTTTACAAGAATTTGATCTATAGGACACATTATGAATTTTTGCTGCTTTACCTTTACTTTATTACCATGTTTGTAAAATCTCAGAATTTCTAATGTAAATACTTTTTGAGGAGAAAATAGAATTACCTGTGGGTACTAAAGCTAGAAATAAATGAAGCATATGCTATAGTCCTGTGCTAGACTGTGCTGAAGAGAGATTGGAAGCCTATTTGGGGAAAGAAGAATATTAATTTAAAAAAATTTTTTTTATTAACATATAATGTATTATTTGTTTCAGGGGTACAGGTCAGTGATTCATCAGTCTTACACAATTCACAGCCCTCACCATAGCACATACCCTCCCCAATGTCCATCACCCAACACTCCACCCCCTCCCACCCGCCTCCACTCCAGCAACCCTTAGTTTTTTTCCAGAGATTAAGAGTCTCTTATGGTTTGTCTCCCTCTCCGGTTTCATCTTGTTTCATTTTTCCCTCCCTTCCCCTATGATCCTCTGTCTTGTTTCTCAATATCCTCATATCAGTGAGGTCATATGATACTTGTCTTGTTCTGATTGACTTATTTCGCTTAGCATAATACCCTCTAGTTCCATCCATGTCATTGCAAATGGCAAGATTTCATTTTTTTGATGGCTGCATAATATTTCATAGTATATATATACCAAATAGAAACAAGAGTATTATTATCCATCACTATGTAATAGATATGTTTGAAAGATGTGTGTCCAATTAGAAAAACCACTTTATTATTTGAGAGGCTTTTTGAAGAAAATGCAGAAGCATGGATTGGCAAAGCAAACATTTATCATCTATTGCAGCTTATAATAATAGGGAAAAATAACAAAGCCTTAATTGTGAAGTGATTAGACAGCTTCTCATTGATTTCAGAAACTCTTAATCTGCACCAGTTCTTTACAATGTTCCCTGATATTTCAGATCCACAGTTATTTTTGCTAGTCACTCATGTTTACCTTTTAGAGAGATGTGACGTGGAGAACTGTGGGTTGCGCTCAGGGAAGGACATCTAACTTTACTTTCACAGGAGAATTCAGCGATTTCTTCAACTGATTTGTATTTTCCAAAGTGATTATCTCAGCTAGTATTTCAAAATATAATCTAAAGCCTTCTGTTAGTAATATATCCACAGAAATCCATAAAACCTAGAGTGTTTCATATTATTATTATCATCATTCATTGAACTTTCTACTAACCATGTTCTAGTTATTGTATAGGGCCAAACATTCATTTGCAATTCTTACCTAGCAGGGCTCACAATCCAAATGTGGCCTAAAGAGAGCAGGAATGAGGGGTATTCAAAAAATTATGTTCTTGTGGTTAAATAGTCAAGCAATACGAGTTCCTGTTTCCCATTGTAATGATTTACAAATGACAGTGGTAACAATCTCAAAGAGAGAATTCAGTTAGCAACCTCTGCAATTATTTTTTAGCTTTGTAGGGTTAACCTTATTGGGGTTGATTAAATTCAAGCTGTGGTATCTCATAAAAACTCAATGGAAGGTCCAGATGACCCAATAATACCTCCTTTTGTGAGAGAAAATAACTAAGATTTTTGTCTAACGAAAGTATTTGTGCTGGTGGGACCTGAATGAATTGTTATCCCTTTAAAAGGAGTCTGCATTACAAATAATCTTTATAAAATACTAATTATTCAAAAATAGAGTTCTTCTTTCATTATTTCAGTTATGTCCTAGGACCAGAATGGCAAGAACATGACATTTTGAAGCTAGACTCTGATACCATCTTTGGGATTTCAGTCTGAAAATACAATTCTGGAAAATCAACAGAACAAGGCTCTGTGGAACAAAATGCCAGGAAGGTCAATGCATTACTTTCCTACTGTTCCAGTCCCATGCTCACAATTACCTTAAATCTGGTCAAAATATTTTCTACAGTAAGAGCCAAAACATAATTAGCACCTTTTCTTCATGCTGAAAATATCATTGGTAGCCATAAAACAAATTTGGGGAAAGTCTTTCAGCACCAAACTCAGTGAGTGGTTACTGGGGTTATTGGGTGTATCACCATTTGCCTACTTGCGGGAATAGCACCCCATCTTACTCCACCTTCTGTCCACCTGATAGTTCTCACTGTATCAGACAGGGAGAAAGAGAGAATTCTAGGCAGGAGGTGGGGGTTAGGTGGGAGGTAGAAATGAGTTGTGAAATTCAATAGGAAATTACACAATAAACAATTGTTCAGTGCCTGGTTATTTAGCTAATTTGCCTTTGTTATTCTCCAACTTCTTTGTGTATTTTGTCTGTAATCAGGTGACATTCTGAAGTAGTTTGTTGTCCAGAAGCTGTCTTGTATCAGACAGGCAAAAAGTATTGGTCAATTTTATTACGAATGCAAAGGCCCTTTGTTTGGCTTTTCATTTGTTCTTGACTGAGGCTATAAAAGCCAAAGTAGTATCTGTACTTCTGAAACAAATAATGCAATATATGTTAAGAAAAAAAAAAGAAGAAGAAGATAGCAGGAGGGGAAGAATGAAGGGGAGTAAGTCGGAGGGGGAGACGAACCATTAGAGACGATGGACTCTGAAAAACAAACCGAGGGTTCTAGAGGGGAGGGGGGTGGGGGGATGGGTTAGCCTGGTGATGGGTATTAAAGAGGGCACATTCTGCGTGGAGCACTGGGTGTTATGCACAAACAATGAATCATGGAACACTACATCAAAAACTAATGATGTAATGTATGGTGATTAACATAACAATAAAAAATTATTAAAAAAAAGAAAAAATAAAATCACACACAAACACAAAAAAGCCAAAGTAGTTATGATTAGAGATTTCCAGCAGGGGGTGCACCTGCTTCTAGAGGGTAAATTCTTTTGAAGACCAATCGCATCCAACATCTGAAATATTGTAGTGTTATCACTGATGATAGAGCTGGAATTTTGATAACATTTATGGCTGTCATCTCTTTTGATCCTAGAAAGTCCATGCATATTAATACTTTATTAGGATGTGTTAAAGAACTAGAAATTTGTGGAGAATATTTAAATTAAAAACTTAAAATGCCTGACCAAAATCTTATTCTGCTAATTTTTTCAAAGTAAATGAGGAACAAAGCTTCGAGTAATTTTAATTACCCAGTGCAGCAGAACAAGTGCTTAAATTTTTTATTTTAGATAAGAAGAGTAGATGATCTGAGAGAGCTTAGTAATAGTTACTCCATCCCTCTCTCTTTCTCTCTCGTGTGTGCGTGTGCATGTGTGTGTGTAAAGAATACATTACTTATTTTTTCAAGATTTCTCCTTTTTGGTGGGGAGGGTGGGTGTTTAAAGCCATTTTTTTTTTTAATTTTATTTATTTGTTTGACACAGAGAGAGAGAGAGACAGCGGGAGAGGGAACACAAGCAGGGGGAGTGGGAGAAGGAGAAGCAGGCTTCCCACGGAGCAGGGAGCCCTATGTGGGACTCGATCCCAAGACCCTGGGATCATGACCTGAGCCGAAGGCAGACGCTTAGACTGAGCCACCCAGGTGCCCCCCATGTTTAAAGCCATTTCTTTGAAGGCATGGTTCCTGATCAACTTTAAAAGATGCCATCTTATTCTTTGGTTTTTGTTTTATTTTTTCCTCTTTACTGCCTTTTATTTGTAGATATCTGAGCATTTTCAAGCACAGGACTTTGGCCCCCGAATCCCATGTTCACATTTTTATTTGTACATAAAAGTGTATGTTTTATTTTTTGAGAAGAGCAAGTAATATAAAAACAATAAAAATCTGTTAATTTTTTTCATACTGGTCAGCAGCTTTAGACTATTAGTATTGATAAGGAGCAAAGTTTTAAAGTTCCAGACCCCTTAAATCAAGATGGATGATGTAGGAGGACTAACAGTAATGTCAGCTACGAAAATTATCCTTTGAAAATCATGGCTTTGTTTGTTACATTTTCTGGGTCTTCATTATGAGAACATGACATTTCAAGTCTTGTTTTTCCTCCAGAATCATGTCTTGCTTCTTTAATATCATGTCCTCTTTTAAAGGAAGCATCATCGTATAAAGCAGGTGTAATTTTCACCTTCTTTATATGATGATGCCTCCTTTAAACGTTACCTAATTTATTTGACTTGGGTTTATGTTGATACATGTCCATGGTTATGAAATTTCTGATTATTTAGGAAGTAATTTTTAAAGTATCTTTAGGGTGGACACTCTATAACACTTAACATTTCAAAGTTGTGACACTAAATCAGCTTACTGTATTTTTAAAGACTCTTAGTACAAAGGTCAAGAAATGCATTTAAATGCATGAGCTTTCCAACGTGCACAGGGGGTATGGGTACTTACGGCATTAGTACCTCACATTTATGGTTCCACTCCCTTTCCCCAATTTCTTCCTCTCCTTTTCTTCCTTCCTCTCTATATTTACTTTGATTGAAAGTTTTCTTTTGCATCCTTCCCTTGCCTATGGGTTGTAACTGAAAGAAAGAAGTGCCTACAGACCTTAACTACTTAACCTATTTGGTACCATTCAGGTGCAAGAAAGTGGCTGGAGTAAGGAATTTCAGTGATGCCTTTTTGAAATTAGGGAGGAGTAAGAGACATAAAGAAATTAAACATGTCTCTTCTGCTTTGTCTATTAAGTTTACCTTTGAGAAATATGGACGGTAGAGGGGCAGGAGTGTGGAACAAACTTCTGCTGGAATATTGTGATAGATTTACTGACATATTTTCTGATTTTTACCAAAAGGCAGTTTTTGTTTTTTCTAGTTTACCAACAGACCATAAATGTACTTCTGGTTGGCAGCAGCTGCATCATTATAACACAAAAAAAGCAACCTTGGCTAACTTCAGTACCTTATGTAACATAGAAATAAAGAATAACTGGAACTTAAAAGATTTTTCATATATAACTTTACTTATGATGAACTGTTTTCAAGGTAATAAATAAATCTTTCCCCAGATTCTCCCCGAAATTGCTTCTTTCTTTTAGACTTAACAAGTTGGGGTAGACTTGTTTCTGCTCACTCTTTTATCTGCTGGCAACTAATTTTAAGACCTCTCTGTAAGACAGATTCTGATGACCTTGGGAAAGTCACAAGTCATCAGTTTCTTCAATGGTAAAAGGAAAGGCATTTTTCTACCGTCCGTCTTTTCTCCACCTTTCAACACCAATGCTCGGAAAAGAAATACACCGAAAGCCCAGTGTACCCCCAAACTTGTAAAATTTCCATGTCTCAAAAAATACTGAATATACTTAAGGTAGGATAATAAAAGCCTGGTTCCTAAGGTTGGGTTGGTGTGAGCCGGCGTCTTTGGGGCCACCCTAAGCCCCTAAATCTTGGTATCTCGCATAACTTCCATAAGAACAAAATAAACCACGGGCCTGTTAGCAACCGTGCGATGTGGACGGAGAAAGGGATTCTTGCTCCCTTGGAGTTTTGCCTTCTGGGTGAGCATGGCACCAGGTCCCGGGAGGGTGATGTCTGTAGTTGGCGAGCGATCCCCAGGCGGAAAACTGGCTGCATACGTAGGAGTAGACATGAGAGCATGTCCCCGCGAACAAGCTAGGGCAAATATTTTTCTCCCTTGAATTCTTTAATGCTCAGAGACCGTAGGGGGATTTATCGAGAATCTTTCGGTGCCCGTGCGTTGTTTTGCAACGGCTAACACAATACCAGGTTCCTTTGCAGTATTGTGGTTTGCTCTCAGTTTCACCCAGAAACCGGAACAGAAGGAAAGGGAGAAAGCAGGGAAGGTTCGCAAACGACCGCGCTCAGGGTTGCATGGTCTGCAGCTTCTAAAGCGTGGAGGATGGGACGGAGGAGAATACGTAGAAAGGGGAAAGCTGGGGAAAAATACTCACGCCAATGGGTAAAAGGGAAAAGGTGAGAAGGAATGGAGCAGGAGAGGGAACCAATGGGTGGGAGAGGCGGAGGAAGAAGGGGGAGGGGCAGAAGCCAATCGAGGAGCCCGGACGCGAGCGAGGACGCGGCCCCGCGCTTGCTCCCCTCCCTCCGGCTCGAGCGCTCGCGCCTTCCCAGGCTCCCCGGAGACGAGGGCAGGGGCGGGGCCCAGCCGGGTGCGCGGCGCGGGAGGAGTCGCGAGGTGAGGGCGGCGGGGGCGGGGAATTGTGGGGAGGGCGGCGCGGGTGCGGGTGCGCGTGCGCGCGTGCGCGCGCCCCGTCGAGGCTGCGCCGCCGCTCCGCCCCCGGTCGGGTGTGTGGCTGCGCGCGCGCGCGTGCGTTCCGGCGGTGCGCGCCGGGAGAGATGCTGAGGTAAAGTTCGGGAGAGAGGGAGAGAGATCCGTCAGCGCGAGGGAGCCCGAGTGGCCGCCATTACTGAGCCCGGCGCGGCGGCGGGCACAGGGGAAGGGGGGAGGGACGGGGCCGCCGCTGGTGGCGGGAGGGAGGGTGGGAGGGTGGGTTACCCGGCTGCGGGAGCTGTAGGGCTTAAGGTTTCGGGGCGTGTGTGTTGGGGAGGGCGGGCGGAGGTGGCTGAAGGGACGCGGCGCTTGGTGAGCGCGCCGGGGAAGAGAGGCGAGCAGAGAGTGGAGGAGGAGGCGGCGGCGGCGGGAGCGCTCCCCAGGAATGTCGCTGCCGCCGCCACCGCCGGCGCCGCTGCCGTTGAGGAGGAGACGGAGGAGACCGACGGTGTTAGGTAGGACCTTGTGATCCCCGCTCTTCTGGGCCTGCCCGCTCTCCCCCTCCCCGACCGGGACCCTCCCGCCACCGGCTGCCCCGCTCGGTAGCCGCCGCCGGTTGTAACCAGTTCAAGGCGCTGGGGCCCCGCAGCCACGGAGGGGAGCCTGGCGCCGCGCTCCGTCCGCGCAGGCCGAGCGGGGAGCGGCTGGCGCGGGGTGTATACGGTCGGCGTGAAGGGCAGGGAGGCCGGGGGAGGGGGCGCTTTCTCCACAGGTGACGCGGCCGGGGTCGGCGGAGGCCTGGTGGTGGCCGGGGATCGCGCCGGCCCCGCCAGGCGTCCGCTCTCGCCCGCCGCCCTCACTTGCCCTGCTCTCCGATGGTACGTGGGGAGGGAAGGTGGCGGTGTCTATTGGCTGGGTTGCTGCTGTTAACGAGTTCCACCTGGAAGGGGGAGGGGGGTGGGCGCATATTCGCGGAAACACAATCTTCGTTGCAAACTTAAGCGCCTTTCAGGGGGATCGGCCCTTTCACTTTTTCCCGATCTCCCCCACTCCTGCTTGGGTTCTCTTCAATTTCCCATCTGCTGCGAAAGCTCGGGGTAGGGTGTGAGAAGTTGCACTGCGCAACCAAAACCCGGAGTCTTATCGGTTGACTGCGGCTGGTTTGAGGCTTTGATATTGAGTTTTTGCGAGAATAACCTTTAGATTCTCCCTCTGTTCCTACTAAAGAAAAGTATCGGGGTGGGGGTGGGGAACCGCGCGGGAGCGCGCGCGCACTTATCCACACATAAATACTCCCTCACACCCTCCCTCTTCAGCGTTATTAGAAATGCGAGTGAGGTGGAGACTGTGGGTGTAGCTGGCGCCGAAAGGTGCTCGGAAGTAAAGGCAAACTATTAGGACGTTTGGTAAAATTCCGAGAAAGTTGTAGGGAGACGCTTACACTTTTGCCATATGATAGAAATCCAGTTTTGGCTCATGCTTAATAAATGGGAATTTTAAGTGTTTTAAACCTAGACCAAAATAGGCATACAGATTGTGTGTACGCCCATTTTTAAGTTTAAATTCCTACCGAAAATTTGTTTTTCCCCCTCTGTGATAGGAAACAATACCATTTTTTAAAATACTCAAGTGTAAAACGGTGGAATACGTCGTATTTACTGATCTTTGCCTTTGCTGCCTTCTACAGGTGTTGGGGAGGGGTGTGGAGGGGAGGGTTTTGCCGTCTTCATTTTAAACATCCAAAACCAATACTCAATTTCAAAGTGGGGGGGGAGTTATTTGCGTTCAGTGCATTTGCGTTCACTTCAGGAAGTATTTCTCAAAATCTCCATTTAAAATGGTTCTTTTAGCAAAAATTTGATCCAGATGCAACTATTTGGAAAAATATTTGGTTAAGATACATTAGTAAAATGTGTTTTGGAGATGTTTTACTGTCAATTCCAGTTTATTTGACCTCAGTATGATAAAACCGTATTCTTAATGAGTAGTTTTAGATATACATATTGTATAGGTAACCTACTGGACAGTTTGCAGATTAAGGTTTTATTTCCATTTTAAATTGCTTTCTCACTTTTGGCCTTTTCATCTATCCTTTTCAAATTGACTCTCGTTTCCCGTATCTGTGGTAGAGCAGAGGAAAAGAGTGTTAAGTATGGATCACCAAAAACTTGCATAGGTCTTAGAGCACTTTATGAATAAACATACATGATTGAAAAGCTGGGTATACCTGGGTATTTAACTCTCAAGAAAGGTGCTATTGGGCTATTGATCTGATTGACTTAAAGTAGACTAGTTAGAAGGACACAGATGACTAGATAACAATTGATTTGGTTGTCCTGTGCAGGCTACTTTTTTTTAACCCTCCTCAGCATGTGTTGTTATTTTACCATTCTTTGTGTACGTTCCTTACAAAGGCTTTGGGGAGTGGGTGGGTTACACTTCACTATAAGAAAGAATTGTCACAGAAACCTGATTATCTTTGTCATTTTTAAGCACCCCACCCCATTTAAATTACTTTAGCAATTTAAAAAATGTATTGCAAAATTAGTATCTTAAATTCACATCTCCAAAATGCTTTGAAATCCCTCCACACACATACACTTTTTTTCTGTTTGAAAAGCATATTCAGTACACAGACTCTTTTGAAGAAAATAATTATTTTGACTTTGAAAGTTAAGCTTTTTTTTAAAGGAATAAAATATTGTATTTCCTTTTTTAGAATTGAAGTTGTGGTTAGAAAACAGTTTTGTAACTCAGTTTTTTAATACTGAAGGAAAAGTTCTGTCTCAGAATTCTCCTAAACTTTTTTCAACATTAGCAGGCCTTAAGGTAAGTGTTACCTTATGGTAATGGCATAATAGAAATAGGTTACCTTATGAAATGGCATAATAGAAAATTTCTTGGTGGCTACAGAGTAAGTTTTAAACTAGTTTCTATACAAATTATTATAAAAACTCTGTAGAGCTGTAAGACCCCTGATTTTTTTCTTTGCACACCAAGAAGGTATGCAGGTAATATAATTTACTCAAGAAGTGTTGTATGGTGTTAGGTTTTAATAATATCTGTGTACCTAAAAAATATTTGTAAAATACATTTAAAGTACACCAGGGGAGCTTGGTTTTCTATAATGAATGGTGAAGAAACCTTGATAAAGTGATCCATCATTTGGTGACTTGAGTAATCAAGCTCCTGTTTGTTTAAATGAAGGCTGTAGTTAATCATTTTTCTCAAACCAGGAACAACTATATTAGAAATTAAGAAAATAGTTCAGTGCTAAGAATTTTTAAGTGTGAACTTTAATTTAATTGGTTTTAAAACTCTGTTGCTTCAACCACTTACGGATTTTTCCTGGATGGCTTGAGACTTCCTCTGACAACCCAGCAGCTCCTTTTTTGTTTGTTAAATGTGTTGTACTTAAATATAAGAATTCCTTTGAAAAAAGAAATCTGTGCATAAAGGAAACCTAAAGCCTCTGCTTTGTAATTCATTAATTCATATTACCTTTATTTAGCATTTACTGTGTGCCTGGCTGTGGGGATACCAAGATAAATTAGAGATTGTGTAGCTTGAGCTTTAGTTGAAGAGGTAGTAACTAAAGGAGTGAATAAGTACATACAAGTACTAAAAAATGCAGAAAAATAACTATTTCTATCAGGTGCCCTTTGGGAATTATTTACAGAATAATCATTTGAATTTGGATGTATTAACTGCAAATAGGAGTTTGAATATAAGAGAGATGGTAATCAAGGTTGGTCTTTTTTTTCCACTGTATTTTGGAGGTTGACGGTCCACAATATCTTAGATTTGCAGTAAAAATAGATGTTAATATTTGGTCATGTCTTTGTGTTTGACTCCTTAGAACTATTACTTGGGAATAAGAGTTATGTATAACTTCATAATTTTAGGGTTAAAATATGATGTGTGTATGTCACTTGGTTAGATTCTCAAGCTTTTTTCATCATGAAGAATTAATGGTAAAAGTAAATTTTCATTTTTCTAGCTTCATACTAGATTTAGCCTGTTTTGTTCCTGAACAGTATTTTATTGAGCAGCTAGGGCACTGTGAATAATACAAGGAAATATAAAATATTACTCCCTTAGAAGAGCTTATAGCTTTGGTGGGGAAAGAGTTTGACAATTTAGGAATGGTTAGTTGCCAGCTCAAGATAGAGTGGAAGAGCCATATAGAAGGCAGGGCATACTGATTTTTTAAAATCAGTGTAAAGGAATTTAGATAAAGGAGATAAGATTTAGAAGTTGGGGAAGATTGGGGTAAGTAAGAAGAACAAGTGAATGACACTGTGGACCAAAAGCACAAGGAAGTGAAGATAGATTGGCTGGTGAGGGGAAAATATAAGGTAAAAATTTAAGAGCATCAGTTTGTACCTTTTGAGTGAAATTGAAAGATTTAGGGAAAAGTATTAAGACAAGGTTAATAGAAGGAATGTTGGTGAAATAAACAATTCTTGTGTTACTCTTTATCTTCTTTGCTGTATTTGGCATTACTAGCAACCTTGGAAAAACTTGTGCATTGGTTCTGTTATAGTTTGTTAATTTTCTTCCTGTTGATCATGTATTCTTCCTGATCCAAAATTTTGTTTTCCATACTTACCTTTTCTTACCTTTTCGGAACCAAATAATAATTCTTTTTATTTACTTATTTTTATTTTGGTTGCTTAGAGAACTAGTGGAAAATTAACATTTCTATGATCTGGGGAATTGAAAGATCCAGATTTCTTCTTTATTAAGTAAGTATTCAGATGTTTCTTAAAAGAGTATTAAATGGTCTCAAATAATTTTAAGTTTATGATCTTGAAATTTAGGTTACTGATTTTGATGTTGCCTCATTTCATTTCTCTATTTTCATTTTTCTTTAGAAATACTGCCACCTGAAACTCAAGTGACACCACCATCTGTTGCTGAAACTGATTAGTTTTTCGTTAAGAAACATTGATTCATTTGTCTTTATTTCTTAAAATTAGCAGCCAGTCACCAAATTCTTTTTCTTGGATTGTTCTTTTCAATTCTGTGGTAGTTCAGGTGCTGTTAAGCCTCCAGGATTTGTCCATCTTTCGGGCTTTGTGCCTCAGCAAATCTAATTTTGTATTCCATTTCTAGCTTATAATGATTTCTTACTGCTTATTATAAGATCTGACTCCTGCTTGCCCTTGAAGACTTTCTATAGTCATACCTTATATCTTCAGAAATAAACAAAATAGTAAGTCTACTTTTCAGCATGGCAACTGTGCTCAACCATTCCACCCTAATCAAACACCTGGAACGACTTTTTGAAATTCAAATCCTTTCTTCTCACTGAAGCTTAATCTATTCCGGGGGGTCTGCAGGTTATGGTCCTTGGACCAGATTAGCCTTCTGTCCTGTTTCTTTATAATGGCTTTTTAGATTTTGAAATGGTTGAGGATACAATTGAAAGAATAATATTTTGCAATATGTTAAAATTATATGAAATTCAAATTTGTGTTCATAAACACAACCATGGTCATTCATTAAGTATCGTGTATGGCTGTTTTTGTGCTGTGACAGCAGAGTTGAATAGTTACTAACAGATACTGTATGGGAGCAAAGCCTAAAATATTTACTGTTTGGCTATTTTACAGAAAAAGTTTTCCCAAACCCTGATCTATTCCAACTTGCACTGATCTTTCATGTTTTTGAATTCCTATTGCATTTATCAGTTCCATGGTATAGCACATTGCCTTTGTCTTCTCAGTTATGGTGCCATAAAGTTTCTTTAAAAATTTTGGAATTTATTTTGAGCCTTTTTTTTTTTTTTTCCAATCTGTACCTTCTTTTTAGTCTATATGTGTTCCTGAGATTCTTATCCAACCTCTAATGTTCCCGTCATTAAGAAAATTGTTAAGCCTTACCTAATGTATTTTGTATAATGAAAATAATGATTTTCCTCTGTTACAGCATTATAATCTTGAATGTCAAATCATGACATTCCCCTCACTTCTCTGTTCTCCAGTGAAAAGACCTCAAGATTCTGGAAGGGGGGGTGAACATATTCATAGCGCTAGCTTAGTGGACTTCCCTATACTATACCTTTGTACCCTCAAAACCTCTGACATAAAGCTCAGATAGTAGCTAAGCAGAGTAAATACTTAGTGGGTTGTTTACATAGGTTGATATAAATGAAATGACCTTTGGTTCTTCTGTTTTCACCACAGAGTGAGGACATGGTCTAGAGAGTTGAGAGTAACTTGGTACCAAGGCTTTGGACATAACATGTTAGAAGAAAGTGTTCATTAAATAATAGGGTAGTTATCTGTTTGGAAATAATTTAGGTCATTGGTTTTCAAATATTTTATGCAGTGAAACTTTTTTTCAAACAATAAATACTTGAAATATCAAAAGATAAAAATGAATAAAAGCAGAATTGTCTTTGTTGAGTAGGGCTTGGGGTGCTCCCAAAGTACTGCCTATTTGGACCCTCCTGGAAGTACTTCCATTGAGCCTTCAGGCTTAACTAATTTGTCTTGACAAGAAGACTTTTGGTCTTGAAAAAAAAACTGGACTTTTATATTAGAATATACTGCTGTACTAATAGTCTTTGGGCCCATAGCATTGTTGTAATTTTTGTTAATTTTGATTACAAATACGACTTCAAGATTGCCTAGTGGTTTAGGATCTGAGTATGGAGAGTGACCCATTTAGTCGTCAAATATTTGAGTACCCACTGTGTGTCAGGCACTGTTCAGGGTGTTGGTAATATGGTAAAACAAATAAACAACTACAACCAAAAAACAGAACAAAATCTCCATCCTAACATAGTTTAATCCTGAATCCTACCAAGATATGCTTCCAGGTTATTTAGTCTACTGTGTAAGTTGAAATTTTTAATAGATTCTCTTTTCATTCATTTGATTATAATTTTGTGTAAAGACCAGTTCATAGGAATGATGTCTTTAGCATTCCATTCAACCTTAAGATTATATGCTTATGTGGTAGAAAACTTGGTCAAAGACAATATAATGGAATATAATTGACTTTTCTACAGGTGTTACATTGTTTTACTCAGTTACTTAGTTATCACGTATGTTAAAATGGCTTTCCTCTTCTAATTTTTCATAGCATTGATGAATTTGTTATTGAGAATGAACAGCATTCAGAAAAGTAATACTATATCAACATTGTACCATATTCATCTTTAGTAATTCAGTTGATACTTTCATTAAGCCAGTCTAGATTGCCTGAAACTGTGAAATATGTGAAATCTTCAGGCTTGGATCTGTCTTTTCTCAAATATTTGTTTATATAAGGGATATTTTATTTGACTTAAAGAAGATGGAACATGTAACTACAAAGATCCTTCTGTGTAACTAGGTCTTGAAAATGTAATTTCTTATAATTTGTGGTTCTAAAAACTGTTTCAAAAACAAAAACTAGATGGTTATTCTGGCTGAATATGTTATAGATCATAGTCTTCATTCTGATGCTTAATTTTTGACTTTTTGGGACCTTGAAATACATGTACATTTCCTCCATTAATAGTTTTTTAAATTAATTTATTTATTTTAGTGAGAGCATGAAGGGGGGTGGGCAGAAGGAGAGAGAGAGAATCTTAAGCATACTCTGTGCTGAGCGCAGAGCCTGACTCGGGGGCTTGATCTCAGTGACCTGAAGTCACTATCTGAGCTGAAACCAGTACGCTCAGCTGACTGAGTCACCTGCACGCCCTTCCATTAATAGTTTCAGAAAATCTTTTAGATTAATATAGTACAGTGCTTATTTAGAAAACATGATGTTATTTCCTCTTTTTTTTTTTGGCCAAAGAACTAAGAACATTTTGATTTTAATATTTATTAGGATTCATGCATTTATTGAGTAGCTAGTATATAGGAAGCACTCATGGAGGCTTTTGAAATACATTGGTGAAATAAAGATTTGTGCCTTTGTGGATCTTTATTAAATATGGTCTGGGGTGGGGAGAAGGAAAGAGTTAATGACAAGTAATAAATAAGTTGTATAGTAACTTAGGAATTAAGAGGCAAGGAGGATTTTGGGGGTTATTAGGAAAAGTAAGTGTAAAGGCAGAGACATGCCGAGGAACAGTGTTCCTCAGTGTGACTGGAGCAGAATGAGAATGGGAGAATATATGAGAGTAGGTCAGAGAGCAAGATAGGGTTGGAGAAGATAGATGTTATAGTATCCCATAGAAAGGATTTGACTTTGACTTTTACGAGCTCCTGGAAGGTTTTGGGCCTAAGAATGGGAAGCTCTGACTTAATGTTTAAAAGAAACTCTGGCTGCTCTGGTAGTAATAGACAGGGGAAGAGGAGCAGGAATGGAAGCAGGGAAACTAGTCTGGAAGCCTTTGGAATAATCTGGGGCCAGATATGATGGTGGATGCGGTCAGAATTAGAG
The DNA here is from genome assembly GCF_003265705.2 of Callorhinus ursinus. Taxonomy (NCBI): domain Eukaryota; kingdom Metazoa; phylum Chordata; class Mammalia; order Carnivora; family Otariidae; genus Callorhinus; species Callorhinus ursinus. The sequence goes on from NW_027397070.1 coordinate 9,635,540, forward strand.
CAATAAATGTAATGAGAAGTGATAAATTCTCCATATATTTTGAAGATGGGACCAACAGGAATTTCCTGACAAAGTATAATAACTTTAAAGTATAGAATCTTAAAATTATACCTTTTATTTATGAACGTAAGCTTTGTGAGAAGGTACAAATTTTGGTTTTAAGTCCAGAATTACTAAGAATTGATTCTTCCTAGATTCCCTGTAGAACTTGAAAAGTTTTCTTGCAGAAAGTCACTTCATGTTACTAAAACTCCATTAAAAGGAGCATGTTGTGTTTGAATGGCTTAGTCACATATCCTAGAAAACTCAGTCGTATAGATGTCTTTATTTTTAAGACAATTTTAGGGACCACGGAACAGAATATTGGGCAGATAGTTGCCCTCTCCCACCAACTGTCATCAACTGTAGTTCTACTCAAATTATACATTGTTGTTAATTTCTGGGAAGGTACTTAATCTAAACATTTCCTTGAAGTGGTTGTAAGATAAACTTAAAGGTAGAATGAGAAACTGCATTGTTGGGGCACCTGGGTGGTTCAGTTGGTTGAGAGTCAGCCTTTGGCTCAGGTCGTGATCCCTGGGGTCCTGGGATTGAGCCCCATATCAGGCTCCCTGCTCGGTGGGAGTTGGCTTCTCCCTCTAGCCCTGTCTCCCCCACTCCTCTCTCTCTACCAAATAAATAAAATCTTAAAAAGAAAAAAAAACCACATTGCAAACTGTTGAAAAGCAGTACTACTGCTTAAGAAAATAAAGATTGGTTATCCAGAGACTCCTTTTAACTGGATAGCTTTGAATAGATCATTGCTACTTTTGTCATGGTTTCTTCAAGGGTAAAAATAGGAGAAAATGAAAACAAGTTACATAAAAGTAAAGTCACATCAAAAATCGGAAAGTTGTATGGATCAACATAATCAAATATTATCATTAAACAAATTTGAAAGGAATTTTCAAATAAATCGAATAGCCTGCATATAGATATTGGCCATTAGTTTACTACTAGGAGCACACACAAAAAAGAGGGGATTCTTTTTTTTTTTATCAGTGCAGAAGAAAAACTAGCTTGGTTAGTTAATGGACAGTAATTTTGACCTGGATGTTGAGGGCCAGTGGATAATTCATGTATGTATAAACTGTCCAGGTGACTGAAATTAAATGCCCTGTTACAGCCAAACTCATGAAAGCTCTCTTTCTCCCATGAGGTGGTGATACCAGACTCACCCAAACAAAGAGCAAAATGTTTTTGAGGACAGGTGATGACAGTTTTTTTCCTAGTCTGTTGGTTTCTCAAATTTTTTTAAACTCTGAAAACTTTTTTTTTTTTAATATTAAAGCTTTCGGAAAAAATTTTTAAAAGATCTTTGGAGTTAAGTAAACTTGCAAATCAGATAAAGCATGTAGTGCTTTGATGATCAAGTTGGAGGGAGAGAGCAACTATTTGTCCAGTGTTCTTTTTTACCACCTGTAGGTGAAAGAATTTTCCACCACCTTTTGAAAATCACTTTGTAGTGACTCATGACATAAGCTCTGGAGCTGATTTCAAAATAACCAGCAGGTAGCCTTCCTGAAAGAAGAACATGGATGTTCCTCAGTGTCTAATTGGTAGTTTATTGTGAATTTGGTGTGAAAACCATAAATGTCACACAGAGTTACCTCATTTTTAATTTAAAGTTTAATATTCATGATTCAGAACCTGCCACTATCAAATTTATTAGGATGTATGTTGAAACCTCAGTATTAAAATTTATCCTCAATATAATAGTTTTATTTCTCATTAGATAAAAAGCCTTCCAGAAAGGGTAATAACTTCATGCCTCCACTCATCTTCATTTAATTTTAAGGCCCTTTTCTTTCTCTAACTTTTAAAATACATTTTATAATAAGAGTGTTTTCATTTCTGCTTATACCCTATAACTTAAAATATTCTGAGGTATATGCTGTAGGAGAGCAGGAATGTTTCTTTTAATGTGTTTGGAATAAGCATATATGAGAAATGAATAAAGAAGTGACTGTTAAGGCAAGGGATTAGGTCTGTAGTTGAGAATTTTCTGTAACACTCAGGTTCATAGGACTTTGTACTGTTAAGCTTTCTATTAACTTCGTGTCTCTTAAACTGGAAGGCAGGGGACAGTCTTATATGTCTTTGAATTGCTTTTAGTTTTCAGAATAGATTTGTGTTTAATAAAGAGCCATATGTAGTGCTAGTGTTTATACTGTTTAACATGAAAATTCCCCAGAGTAATCACTAGGTATGTTTTCTTTTGATGTACATCTTAAAGCTTATTGTCTGCAGTTTTCTGCTTTTCTAGTAAAGAAGGGTAGACCTTGTATTTTACTGTGTTTTCAGTTTTTTTCTTAATTGTTGTAGAATCATTGTGCTGTTTTCATGAACTAATTTCGTTTTGCCTTTTTATCACTGTGTATGATTTTGTTATCCAGTTCGTTCACTTTGTTTTCTTATCAGTAAATACAAATATTTCTCCATGCAGTTTAGGTAAAGAAAGTTAAACATGGTGCTAGGTGCAATTACCCAATTTAACCAGATTAAGATTTTTTAGAAGTTCTACTAATGAAAAAGAGTTAATAGGATTGGATGGGACTGCCCTAATTTCTTTTACTTCTAATTATTGTGTATATTGCTGCCAGATAAATATTTTTAAATCACAAGTCTGATCACGTCATTTTTTACAAAAAAAAAGTCGTGACAGCGGGGCGCCTGGGTGGCTCAGATGGTTAAGTGTCTGCCTTCAGCTCCTGTCATGATCTCCAGGTCCTGGGATCGAGCCCCGCATCCAGCTCTCAGTTCAGCCGGGAGCCTGCTTCTCCCTCTCCTTCTGCCTCTCCCCCTGTTTGTGCTTCCTCTGTCTCTATCTCAAATGAATAAAATCTTAAAAAAAAATCTTTTGACAGCTTCACTGGTTCCAAGAATCAAACTAATACAGAACTCTTAATACTTGTTAAACTCTTTTTGTTTGCTAGGCACCTAACATTTAAAAAGGTGATTCAGTTCTTAAATTTGTATAGATAAGCAGCCCCATTTTATAGATGGGGAAACCATGACACAAGTGGTTTAAATTTTACTGTTGTCAAAAACTCATAAATAATAGATTTGAGATCAGTTCTTTTTATTCATATTTTTCTACTTGTGTTGCTCCTTCAACATAGGATTATTTTGTTGTGAAAGTGAATCTAATAAATGCTTTGTTTGAATATCATATGGCAGGTATTACTAATATTTGTAGTTGAGGCTAATAGAATACACTTCAGAAATACAAAAGTAAATCTGAAATTTTAGTTTTTAATATTTTACCAGAAATAATAGTCATAATTTTAAATTATAATAATAGTTTTTTTAATCATTAGTTGTTAGTATAGTAAACGTATAGTATAATTTGAATAGGTGTTTACTTGCAATTGAGGTCAGTGTAGAAGCCAGGTATTTGGGGGCAAATGATGCTTCCTTTCTTACATCTTTATTTTTTTTTCTGTGTTCTTTATTTTGTCTGGCTTGAAGATAATTTTCACATATGTTGATGTACACGACTGGATATTTTCCCTGTCTTGTGAAACTTCGACGTGGTATAAATGATGAATTACTTTTAATTCAACCTCAAAAGAGTGTGAAGAATCTACAAATAAAAACTTCTATAAAAGACTGATTCATTGCTTCCACGTAAATAACCTAAATTAAATTACATGCAACTCTTCAAGGTTATTTCATGTTGCTGGTATATCAAATAATTCTAAAAGATTGTCTCAAATATACAATCTCAAAATTCTTTAGCTTGGTGCTACTCAAAATGTGGTCCATGAGCTTTTTGTAATTATTCTTTGAGAGGAAATGAATATAGAAATCAAGGACATTTAGAAATAATTGGACAGTAATTTTATGTCTCTTGAATCTAATTGGGGTTTAGATTTTTTTTTAAAAATTTCATTTATTGGGTCTTGCAAATTTGGACTTGCAGATATGAAATAAAAATTGATCCTCCACCTTGATAGTTTGAGAAACATTGGTCTAGTTAAATAGTCTTAGTATTTGTATTAACTGTCCATTTCTGTTTTCCTGTTAAAGTATATGAATATTTTAAATTTGTTTTGGGGCATAAAATGTGATAGATTTCACAGGAGCGTGTTGAAACTTTATGAAAAATTTTATTTAATTGTAAAATCTTCCTAAATTTATATGAGATTCCATTTTAGGGAACAAGCTTTGAGGAACAGTGTAATAGAAAGGTTGTTTTTGAAAGTTGTGAGGGAGTTGTTATGGCAACTAGTACATTTGATTATCACCAACATAGTCTAGTCACAGAAGGCAGGAAAATTGAGGGAGGGGGAAAGACTAGTTTTTTCTTCAGACTTTCTTCAGGGAAGGAGTAGAGACAAAATGTACATTTGGTTAGTTGGGGCTTATTTTAAATTTTTTGAGACATTACCTTAAATTATGTGTGTAGTTATTTTAATTGTTAGATTTGTTTAAATTTTGAAGTCATCTTGTGTTTATAACAGTAAATCATGAACAGTCTTTATGGTGGTTTCCTAAAATACATGTAATATTTGTTGTTAATGTCCATAGTTCTTTGTTATGAATATCTTTAGTGTATATATAATGTAAAATGTAATTCATGATTAAGTTTTGTCCTTTTTCTCCTCTTTCTAGGAAGATGATCCATATGATCTTGAAGACCTTTCTGCACAGAAATGAGGGAAATACAAAGAACCAAATATAGTTCTGAACTTTGGGATCTGTATTTTGAGATGATTTTATTTTCAGAATGAGAAGTATATCTGGCTTTCTTTATGAATGTAGAGACATGAGAAGAGAGTTATGATGGCAAAAAACAAAGAGCCTCGCCCCCCATCCTATACTATCAGTGTAGTTGGACTCTCTGGGACTGAAAAAGACAAAGGTAACTGTGGAGTTGGAAAGTCTTGTTTGTGCAATAGATTTGTACGCTCAAAAGCAGATGAATATTACCCAGAGCATACTTCTGTGCTTAGCACCATTGACTTTGGAGGACGAGTAGTAAACAATGATCACTTTTTGTACTGGGGTGACATAACACAAAATGGCGAAGATGGAGTAGAATGCAAAATTCATGTCATTGAACAAACAGAGTTCATTGATGACCAGACTTTCTTGCCTCATCGGAGTACGAATTTGCAACCATATATAAAACGTGCAGCTGCCTCTAAATTGCAGTCAGCAGAAAAACTAATGTACATTTGCACTGATCAGCTGGGCTTGGAGCAAGACTTTGAACAGAAGCAAATGCCTGAAGGGAAGCTCAATGTAGACGGATTTTTACTGTGCATTGATGTGAGTCAGGGATGCAATAGGAAGTTTGATGATCAACTTAAATTTGTGAATAATCTTTTTGTCCAACTATCAAAATCAAAAAAACCTGTAATAATAGCAGCAACTAAATGTGATGAATGCGTGGATCATTATCTTAGAGAAGTTCAGGCATTTGCTTCAAACAAAAAGAACCTTCTCGTAGTGGAAACATCAGCACGATTTAATGTCAACATTGAGACATGTTTCACTGCACTGGTACAAATGTTGGATAAAACTCGTGGCAAGCCTAAAATTATTCCCTATCTGGATGCTTATAAAACACAGCGACAACTTGTTGTCACAGCAACAGATAAGTTTGAAAAACTTGTGCAGACTGTGAGAGATTATCATGCAACTTGGAAAACTGTTAGTAATAAATTAAAAAATCATCCTGATTATGAAGAATACATCAACTTAGAGGGAACAAGAAAGGCCAGAAATACATTTTCAAAACATATAGAACAACTTAAACAGGAACATATAAGAAAAAGGAGAGAAGAATATATAAATACTTTACCAAGAGCTTTTAACACTCTTTTGCCAAACCTAGAAGAGATTGAACATTTGAATTGGTCAGAAGCTTTGAAGTTAATGGAAAAGAGAGCAGATTTTCAGTTATGTTTTGTGGTGCTAGAAAAAACACCTTGGGATGAAACTGACCATATAGATAAAATTAATGATAGACGAATCCCATTTGACCTCCTGAGCACTTTAGAAGCTGAAAAAGTTTATCAGAACCATGTACAACATCTAATATCAGAGAAGAGAAGGGTAGAAATGAAGGAAAAATTCAAAAAGACTTTGGAAAAAATTCAGTTCATTTCACCTGGGCAGCCATGGGAAGAAGTTATGTGCTTTGTTATGGAGGATGAAGCCTTCAAATATATCACTGAGGCTGATAGCAAAGAGGTGTATGGTAGGCATCAGCGAGAAATTGTTGAAAAAGCCAAAGAAGAGTTTCAGGAAATGCTTTTTGAGCACTCTGAACTTTTTTATGATTTAGATCTTAATGCAACACCTAGTTCAGATAAAATGAGTGAAATTCATACAGTTTTGAGTGAAGAACCTAGATATAAAGCTTTACAGAAACTTGCACCTGATAGGGAATCTCTTCTACTTAAGCACATAGGGTTTGTTTATCATCCCACTAAAGAAACCTGTCTTAGTGGCCAAAATTGTACAGACATTAAAGTGGAGCAGTTACTTGCTAGTAGTCTTTTGCAGTTGGATCATGGCCGCTTACGGTTGTATCATGATAGTACCAGTATAGATAAAGTTAACCTTTTCATTTTAGGGAAGGATGGCCTTGCTCAAGAACTAGCAAATGAGATAAGAACACAATCCACTGATGATGAGTATGCCTTAGATGGAAAAATTTATGAACTTGATCTTCGGCCAGTTGATGCCAAGTCGCCTTACTTCTTAAGTCAATTGTGGACTGCCGCCTTTAAACCACATGGGTGCTTCTGTGTATTTAATTCCATTGAGTCATTGAATTTTATTGGGGAATTTATTGGAAAAATAAGAACTGAAGCTTCTCAGATCAGAAAAGATAAGTACATGGCTAATCTTCCATTTACTTTAATTCTGGCTAATCAGAGAGATTCTATGAGTAAGAATCTACCAATTCTCAGGCACCAAGGGCAACAGTTGGCAAACAAGTTACAATGCCCTTTTGTAGATGTACCTCCTGGTACATATCCTCGTAAATTTAATGAAACCCAAATAAAGCAAGCTCTCAGAGGAGTATTAGAATCAGTTAAGCATAATTTAGATGTGGTGAGTCCAGTTCCCATCAGTAAGGATGTATCAGAAGCTGACCTGAGAATTGTCATGTGTGCCATGTGTGGTGATCCCTTTAGTGTGGATCTTATTCTTTCACCCTTCCTTGATTCTCATTCTTGTAGTGCTGCTCAAGCTGGACAGAATAATTCCCTAATGCTTGATAAAATCATTGGTGAAAAAAGGAGGCGAATACAGATCACAATATTATCATACCATTCTTCAATTGGAGTAAGGAAAGATGAGCTGGTTCATGGGTATATATTAGTTTATTCTGCCAAACGGAAAGCATCAATGGGAATGCTTCGAGCATTTCTATCAGAAGTTCAGGACACCATTCCTGTACAGCTGGTGGCAGTTACTGACAGCCAAGCAGATTTTTTTGAAAATGAGGCTATCAAGGAATTAATGACTGAAGGAGAACACATTGCAACTGAGATCACTGCTAAATTTACAGCCCTGTATTCTTTATCTCAGTATCATCGGCAAACTGAGGTCTTTACACTGTTTTTCAGTGATGTTCTAGAGAAAAAAAATATGATAGAAAATTCCTATTTATCTGATAATACAAGGGAATCAACCCATCAAAGTGAAGATGTTTTTCTACCATCTCCCAGAGACTGTTTTCCATATAACAACTACCCTGATTCAGATGATGATACAGAAGCACCGCCTCCTTATAGCCCGATTGGAGATGATGTACAGTTGCTTCCAACACCTAGTGACCGTTCTAGATATAGATTAGATTTAGAAGGAAATGAATATCCTATTCATAGCACCCCAAACTGTCATGACCATGAACGCAACCATAAAGTGCCTCCACCTATTAAACCTAAACCAGTTGTACCTAAGACAAATGTGAAAAAACTGGATCCAAACCTTGTAAAAACAATTGAAGCTGGTATTGGTAAAAATCCAAGAAAACAGACTTCCCGGGTGCCTTTGGCACATCCTGAAGATATGGATCCTTCAGATAACTATGCGGAACCCATTGACACAATTTTCAAACAGAAGGGCTATTCTGAAGAGGTATATGTTGTCCCAGATGATAGTCAGACTCGCATTATTAAAATTCGAAACTCATTTGTAAATAACACCCAAGGAGATGAAGAAAATGGATTTTCTGATAGAATGTCAAAAAGTCATGGGGAAAGGAGGCCTTCAAAATACAAATATAAATCTAAAACCCTGTTTAGTAAAGCCAAGTCATACTATAGAAGAACACATTCAGATGCAAGTGATGATGAGGCTTTTACCACGTCTAAAACAAAAAGAAAAGGAAGACATCGTGGAAGTGAGGAAGATCCACTTCTTTCTCCTGTTGAAACTTGGAAAGGTGGTATTGATAATCCTGCAATCACTTCAGACCAGGAGTTAGATGATAAGAAAATGAAGAAGAAAACCCATAAAGTAAAAGAAGATAAAAAGGTAAGTGATGTTTATAAAGATGTTTGTTTTTGCCTTTTAAAATACGTATTTTTTTAAGATAATGAATTTGACATCATTGAGAACTTAGGATACCTTTGTCATTCATTAAATGTAATTAGCAACTCTTTAATTTTCTGAATATTTTGTGAGGGTGAATTATTTTCATCACTTTTTAAATTGCCTTTTTGCTTGTGCCTTATTTAGTGTAGAAGTTTGAATTCATATTCTTCAGTATAATCATTCTAGGTGAATGCTTATTTTCCTAATAGAAACCCAGATATAGAGTGATTTTGCTCTTTTTTGTTTGTAAGCATCCGTTTATCTTTTTGCCTTCTTTGACCTGTCAGTTTTGCAAAATTAATTTGATATACCTGTCTCATTCAAGGATATTAACAATATAGTCAAACTAATAATTTGTAATATTGGAAATTTACTAATAGTTCTAGGAATCTCTTTTGTGGATGGTGGTGTTTTGCCTAAAGACATGTAGAAAAGTTTCTGAAGTTTGAGTTGTAGCATTCTGACTAAATAGCAATATCTGTTTTCAGTAGATAGTAATTGACCTGATGGTATTAAGCACTAAAAACTTAAATATGTATGCCAAGTTGTGTTTAATAATTTTCATTAGATCTTTATCACAGTGGTACTTTAGCACCTTCACTTCTAGTACTCTGACTTGAGTGTGCGCAAACTTTGTTCCAGATTTTTATGGTTTTAAGATGGCTTTCAGCAGACTTTTATTCTCCATATTGATAGTTTCTTTGTCAGTTATGTCTGTAGTCTTAATACATATTTACTACAGGTACTCTCAACACATGCTGCTAGCTAAATATCTTTGGCATCTTTCATACTCAACGTATTATCACTAGTCCTCCCTACACGTTTTATCACTGCCAAAAAATTTTCAGCATTTTTTCTCAGTTTGCTTGTGTTAATACTACTTAATGCTTATTAACAAAGATAAAGCATTGACAGTCATTCCATTTTAAATTGCTTTTGTGTATGTTTTACTTTTCCATTTTTGATTATAAGTCTGCTTAATTGTTTTGGTAACTTTCTGTTAAAATTTCAACTTAGAGAATAGTTGGAGGAAGAGTAAAAGGAGCTTTTCTATACCCTTTACTGAGATTTACCAGCTCTTTACATTTTGCCCTTCTTGATCTATTTGGTGTGGGTATTTATTGGGGTTTATTCATTTTGGGGCCTGTGAGATTAAGTTGGAGATGTTGGATTCTTTTTACTGTTAAATACTTTATCTCCTAAGAATAAGAACATTATCTGAAATAGCAACAGTACAGGTACCAAAATCAGGAAATTTAATGATGATACGATATTATTATTTAATATACAATCTGTGATCAAAATCAGATTTTGAACATGTTGAACATCCTTCTCATTAGTTTTCTTTGTATCTTTTCCCATTTTTTCCTAATTTTTATTTAGTTCGGACAATAGTGTGTGCATATTTTTTATTTTTTCACTTAGTTGTCTTTTTCCATATTGCTCCATAGTATTTTGATTATACTTTTTAGTCATTACATTTTCCATGTAGCAAGTTGTATTAAAACTGGGTGGTTAGGCTTCCAGGTTTTAAATTTTGCTATCATTTTTTTATCGCAGTGACCAATTTGTGTAAAAGTTTGTTCCCTTTCAGTCATTTCTTTAGGATAAATGTATAGCAATAGAATCACTGGATTGAAGACATGAGTATTCCGATGACTTGGTATTTATTGCTTTCCTTCTTTTAGTGTTAATTTCTTAACTAAGAGCACTGTGCAGGAAAGGAATAAGCCAAATTTGTATTTCTATTCTGAAATTTTAGCACAGCCTCTGATTCCGGTTTGTTTATTAATAATGTTCCTTGAATTGAACTAAATTTTCTCATACCTGATTTGTCTTATGCAGTCACTTAACTATGCACATGGTTCCTGACTTAGGATTTTTCAACTTTATGATGGTGCAAAAGCAATAACACATTCAGTAGAAACCATACTTAGAATTTTGAATTTTTATCTTTTCCTGGGCTAGGGAGATGTAGTATAATACTCTCTTGTGATGCAGGGCAGTGGTGGTAAGCTGTAGCCCCAGTCAGCCAGATGATCACAAGGGTAAACAACCATTTTGTTTTTCACTTTCAGTACAGTATTCAGTAAATTATAAGATACTCAATACTTGATTAATAGCATAGGCTCGTGTTAGATGATTTTGTGCACGTGTAGGCTAATGTGTTTTGAGCGCATTTAAGGTAGGCTAGGCTAAAGTGTGATCAGAATGTTAGGTGTATTAAGTGCTTTTTTTATTTAATATTTTCAATTTACAATGGGTTTATTGGGATATAACCCTGTCATAAGCTCAGGAAGATAAGTATTTTATTGATTCTAAAATTCAGCAGGTGTTTTTTGCTTTTTTTTTTTTATAGCTCCTAAATCTGGATATGTCTAGTAATTGATGACATATCTTAACACGTGATTTTATTCTTTCCTTTTTTTAGAGGTACATAAAGTAATGGTGGTATTTACAATCACCTCATCTTAAAGTTATTGACAAAACAATTTGTCTTTAATTTTTATTACTATTCCACAGAGAAAAATGGGCCTAGATTCTCTTCCTCCACACTTGGAAATGGTTCATATATTTGATTCCACTCAATCTTTTGTTTAAATGTACCTCTTTTCATTTGGTGTCCATCTTTTCCTCACTTCTATCGAAGTGGTGAGTCGGCTTTGAATTGTATTTATAATCTTTCAGTTGCCTTAACTCAGTAGTTTCAGTTGTCTTTTAGAGCTATTTTAGAATTTCCTTGCACTTCTGTATAACATTGCTTTAATTTTTAGATTCATGTATTATATTTGAATTTTAAGAAAATTAGAGAAATTGTATTTTAGAAGCTTTTACATCTGTAATTTTTAAATCGGGTGTCACTTAAGTGTTTGGTTTCTGTACCTGTGGTCTTAAAAAGACATAGGTTACAGTGAAATTTCATAGATACTTACAATGAAATTTCATAGATACAGTTTTGTGTCACAGTTATATTTTATGGCTTTGTATATATATATGTACAGTGAAATGCTTTAGCTCATTCCAAGACTAACTTTATTATTTTAAGTTTAATTTTATTTAAATTAAATTTTATTTTACTTAAATTCATTTAATTTAACATATAGTGTATTATTAGTTTCACAGGTAGAGTTCATTGATTCATCAGTTGTATATAACACCCAGTGCTCATTACATCATGTGCCCTCCTTAATTCCCATCACCCAGTTATCCCATCCCCCCACCCCACCCCTCCAGCAACCCTCAGTTTGTTTCTGTGGTTAAGAGTCTCTTATGGTTTGTCTCCCTCTCTGATTTTTGTCTTGTTTTATTTTTATTATATCAGTTACCCATGGTAGTTTTTCTTTTTTCTTTTTTTTTTTTAAAGATTTTATTCATTTGACAGAGAGAGACATAGCGAGAGAGGGAACACAAGCAGGGGGAGTGGGAGAGAGAGAAGCAGGCTTCCCGCAGAGCGGGGAGCCCGATGCGGGGCTCGATTCCAGGACACTGGGATCATGACCTGAGCCAAAGGCAGACGCTTAACGACTGAGCCACCCAGGCGTCTCCACCCATGGTAGTTTTTCTTAAGCATTACAGAAAGGCTGGAGCACTTTAGTGCAGCTTAGTTTGCCTAAAACTTATTTTCATTGTGTCATCTGGACTTCAGTAATTGTCATCTCGTGTTTCAGTTCAGTAAGCGTTCATTAAAAACCTGCTAAACACTTAAAAGTCTGTACATAAAGCTGTTGAAGGATATGAAAAGTTGAAGACATGCATTCCTTAAAGAGCTTAAATGGTAGTTTGAGAGATCATACCTTGTGCTTGGGGCAGTGTTAAGAAAGTACTACTAGATCAATTTAAGGAAGCATAGTGTAATTGTTAAGACACATGGTCTAGAGCTAGACTTCTAGGATTTGAATTCAGGCTCTGCCAGTTACTAAGTGTTAAGTGCATAACCTCTCTGCACTTCCAACTAGGAAGATGGAGATAATCATACTTCTTAGGACTTCTTTGAGAAATCAGTTCATATTTATTTACAGCAGTGCTTGACACATTGGTAAGTTTGTTAAATAAAAAAGTATATACACTATTGTGCAATAGTATTGTTTACATACGAATATTAAAAGACTTTAGACAGATTGCCATAGAGTCTGTAGAGTTAATTTCACAAAACTTAATGAAGAGAAATGTGTAAATCACCACTTTTGGATATTTTAATTGGCTTTGAAGAAGGAGAAAAGATATTTTAGGTCGGGAGAATCATTTGTACAGGGGCATAAAATTGTGACTAAAGTAAGGTGAGAGATGATACGAAACTGCCCTTATTTTGGTATTGAGAAATAGCATTGCATTTATAAAAATCTACTAAACTGAAGAGCTATTTTAAATACAAAAGCAGTTAAGCAAGGCCAGAGGAGCAAGGAAAGTTGTGTTGGACTTCAGGTTGAAGGTAGGGAAGAGATTGGTATCACATTGTCTAGGTGGGAAGCTGATGTACATACACAGGGTTTGTTTTTTTTTTTTTTAATTTTTTTTAAGTGGGCTCCATGCTGAAAACCAAGCTCAGTGTGAGGCTTGAACTCACAACCCTGAGATCAAGACCTGAGCTGAGATCAAGAGTTGGACACTTAACTGACCGAGCCACCCAGGCACCCCCAGTTTATTTTTATTTATTTAAGAATTTATTTTAAAGTAATCTCTATACTATACCCAGTGTGAAGCTCGAACTTAGAACCCCAAAATCAAGAGTCACATGTTCTACCAACTGAGCCAGGTACCCCTACATATTCAGTTTTAAAGTTATAGGGGTACAGAGACCAAATGAGAAATCAGTAAAGCTATAGGTTGATTCTTTACGAAGACTAGAAAAATAGATAAATATCCTGCAAGATTGATCAGAAAAAAAGAAGACATAAATACTGAGAATGAAAAAAGGAACATAATTACAGATCAAATTAAAAAGAATAGAATACTGTCAACAATTTAATGTCAAGACATTAGAAAGTATAAACAAAATTAACTCCTAAAAATATGTAATTTACCTAGACAAGAAAGCTTTGAATAATCTTGTAACTATTAAATAGGTTGTAGTAGTTCTGTCTTGCACAAAAATACCATGCCCAGATCATTTTCCAGAAGACTTTTCAAGGAACAGGTCATTTCAGTTCTACAAACCGTTTCAGCAAACAGAAGGCAGGAGAATACATTCTTTAATTCATTCTCTGAAGTCCTCTAGTCTTAATTTCAGAACCAGACAAGGATGGTATAAGAAAGGAAAATTATAGTCCTGTTTTACTTAGAAGTGTATATGGAAGAATCCTAAATAAAATACAGATCCACAGACTGTTGACTGCAATTTTGAAATCCAACAACTTACGGAAAGGAAGTTGTTTTTGTTTTAACTTTGCAGCATAATCTGATTTGACCTGTTCTTGATGGCAGAATATGATTTGAGGCTATTTTTAATCATTATCTTATATAGAGTAAATATCTGTACAGTTCACTGCAAAAATATTAGTGTATTTAAATACAGGGTACTGACCCACAATTTAATGGGGTTACCTAATTGACATTTTTTATACTGTACGTTATGACTAATATCTAAAAATTTCCAAATTCTAAAACCTGTTTTCCTCAAGGGATTTAGGTAAGGGATTTTGGCCATGTAATAGCAAAAAACTTGCAACAACAATATATGAAAGGCACTTTATAATATAACAGATTAATAGAAAACTATGTTGTGAACAGATGAGAACCTTAACTTGAAAAAAGGTATCTACAAATAAACAAGTGAAATCTGCAACAAATATCCTAAATGGGGAAATGGATTCCTTTTTCAACCTGGAACGAGATAATGTACACACTGTCACCACTTTATTCAGTATTATGTGGAGATCCTACTCAAAGCAATAAGATAGGAAAAAATTAAAAGCATGAATATTGGAATAGAGGAAACAAAATTGGCCAATGTGATAGTTTATGTAAAAGCTGAAAAGGATCTACAAATAAATTATTAGTAGATAGAAGAGTTAGCAAAATAGCTTGATATATAACAGTAACCAAAAGTCAATTGCATCTCTATATATCAGCAATAAACAACTAGTAAAAATAGGGAAGGTATCACTTGAAAAAGCATGGTAAATTATCCAGTTCCTGGGGTATTTTAACATGTGCAAACCACTATGTAGAAGGGTAATAAAAGTATTGAAAGACAGTGGAAAAAGATCTGAATAAATGGGGAACTCTAGTGCCTTCCTATCCATGAATATAGTGTGTGATGTAGAAGTCACTGCTCTTCAGACTGATCTCTGGATTCAGTGTTTCATTCAAAGTGTCAGGTTTTCAGGTAATTTCACAACTGATTCTAACCCATATGTGGAAGAGTAAAGAGCCTAGAATAGAACACTGAAGAAAGGCAGAGGTGCAGTGGTGGTGATGGGTATATTTGCTTATTTTATCAGATAATGCAAACCTTTGGCATGTAAGACTGGTATTGCCACAGAGATAGGCACATTGACCAATGGAATTGAATAGAGCACCTCAAAACATACAGTCTTCTGGCTTGGCGCTGTTATTCCAACATGGTACCCATATGGGGGCTATTGGAGTGTGGCTAATCTGAATTGGGATACGCTGGTCTAGAGAGTAAGGAATGGCTTCCCTGGGAAGTATCATTTTAAGTCAGATCTGATGGGTTAATTATACTTAACTAGGGCATAGTTGGGTGGATGGAAGAATATTTAGTCCTGAATGAATAGTGTTCATGTTGTAAAAAGGAATGTGATAATGTTCTTTAAAGAGGCCACTCTGGGTGGTCATTAATCTAATGAAGGTGCTGGCATACTTTCTGTAATGAGCCAGGTAGTAAGTATTTTAGGCTTTGCAGGTAATACAGCCTCTGTTATAACTGCTCATGTCTGCTGTTGTAGTACCAAAGAAGCCATTGACAATATGTAAACAGATGAGTATGGCTGTTTTCAACAACAGGCAGCAGGCTGGATTGGGTCCCTAGGCCATAGTTTGTTGATACTTGTTCTATGGGAGAGAGTAGTTCAAGGAGAGACTTAAGAGTTGGGACTAGACTTGGACCTTTTTAGCACTGTTAGACATTTTTGTTATTTAGCTTTAGTTTGCAACTAGACAGTGGATGGATTTGAAATCACTTCGTTTCAGTGTAGAGAATGGGTTGAGTGATGGAAGACTAATTGGCATACTAGAGTAGTCTAAATAAACCATGATGAAGGCTTTGAGTAGTTGTAGTGGGTGGGAGAATGGTGGCAGTGGAGAAGAGGAGATGGATTTGAGAGTACTTAAAATCCCTAAGATTTGATGATGTATTGTGTGGGGGAAGAGTGAGGATGGTGAATGAGATTTGAAGTATACCTTCTTGGTTTTAGCTTAGGCAGCTTCAACAGTGATGATGTTGTATATGATGTAGACCATTAGAAATTTACCAGATTTGGATTTGGGGAGTGGGAATTAAAACTTGGGCTTTAGAGTTCAAGTGGAGATGTCAGTGTGGCAGTTAGATACACCATTCCTCACAGGAGAGGTCTGAGTTGGAGATACATATTTAGGAGACAATGAAGTAGAGACGGCAATAGATGAAATTGACTTGGTGGAAGAGTACAGAGGAGTGTCTGCGAGCCTTGAACTGCCAGTGTTTAATGGCCATGTAGTAGAGATGATCCTTGAGAACAGTAGGTAAAGAGTAATAGTAACACGTAACTCATTCTGAGCTGATCTCTTCACTTGTAAATGAGTGATTATAGTATTTGAAATTGTGGTAGAAATCAGAACTGTGTTTCAAATGCTTGGCATGTAAGCAGTACTTAATAAATGCTACTACTATAGTATGTATCAGGCCTGAAATATCCCTGTATACTCTGGCTGTATTTCACAACAGTCCTTTGTCCCATTATGCTGGATTAGTTTCTGGACTTATTTTTAAATTAAATACTCTTAAGAATTCTGAACCTGACTTTATGCATTTTCTTCGCTGAGAGGAAAGGTCATTCTGTTTACCTTCATTCTTTGATTCGAAGATGGGAGCTATAGTCCGGGAATCTTTACTCAGATTTCTTAACACCTGGAAAATCTTAACTTTGGGGCCCTAGTGGCATCCAACGAAGGAATGCTCAGAGATCTGTTTCTCTTAAACTGGGCTTGTCATTCAAAGAAGGCTTTACACTTGATTGTCCTTTATATTTCAAAATGAGTTTAGTGTTAGTTATGAGATCCAAACCTCGTATGACATTTCTTGATTGCAACCATAGGAATTGTTTTAAACCATACACATAAATATTTCTGCACAAATGAGATCTCAAAAAATAATACTTGCTGCTACTGTATATGTTATTGATGTTCTAGTCCATTACAGTGAAATGAGGGGATGCTGGTTGTGACCTGCTGAATTGATTTCATAACCTACAGGTGTTTGAAAGTGCTTTAAGAGGAAGAACTGAATGAGAAATTTGAGTTGTATTGATAAAATTGCCGGTTTTTAACACACATTCGATGAAATGAGGTATAAATGTGTTTAATCCAGTTTGGTTTCTCTTCAGTATCTATTTCAGTGCTCTTAGCTTGATTCAGACAGGAAATAGTAAAATACCTGGTGAATTTTATGGTGCATTAGAGTAAGTTGGTATTATGATGATTTTTCATTTTTAGCTTCTTTTAAAATTGTTTTCCTGTCTTCTAGGTCCTGAATCTTTTCATTCTCTTATTTATATTCGTGACTACCAATTCCTATTTTATTTTCAAACGTTGCTTCCAGTCCATATTCTTTTCTCTGTTTTACTGCTTCCTTCTTACTAAACCTGACTCTCAGATAATGTCTTAGAAGATTCTACTGCTGTAGCCATTGTAACAGGGTTTGGGGAAGAATACCAAAATAGGTGTGTTACCTTCAAAACAAACTGTGTAGAGATAGATGTCTGTATGTATATATTGAGTCACAAAATGTTAATTTGATATTAGTAAATAGTGAATTGATACCCTAATATTATGGTAGATCATTTAGAATGTCATAAATCTTAGGTTTAGAATTATTTGACTTCTGACTTCTAGAATCTTAGTCTTTATTAAGTAAAATACCTTTTAAAAAATTCTTACCAAACAGTGGTGACCAAAATTTTCTCTTGATTGTTCATTCCAGATATAAAAGTAATGAGATATGTGTCTGTATTGAACTGTTGTTTGTCTGTGTCAGAATGCATAAGTTACAGGGTAAGTTTGGTTTTCATTTTTAGTGTATATCATTTAATCTCTTGACAGTTATTTGATGGACTGTCAGTGTTCACATCTGAGAGAAAATCTTTATAATTAAGGCTAAGTAAAAGTTGGATGTTAAAAAGCTTACTGTAGAAAGAACAATACTTGCAGATCAGATACAAATAGGGGGTAAAGGTAGACTTTGTTTAGTGAGCAAGGTCATTAAAGAGTCTTGAACTGCTTGAAAGTTTCAGATTTTCTGTTTTTTACCTATTCTGGGAGAGTACCTTGGTTATATTTCTTGTCAGTTGACAGAGTATCCATTAGATCCATCATTGTCTTGCAGAATTTCCTTGGGGAAGAGTGTGGGTCACTCTTGTAAAAGCAGTATGTTCAGAAGAATGAGAAGGTTGCTTTCCCATGCTCCTCAATCAGCATCTTTCCCAGCCTATTTACCTTGAGTTGGGTCCTATATCCATTCTTAACCAGTAAACTCTGGCCAGGGGAGTAGAATTTATGATACTGAATGTAGGCCTGAACCTTTATCCCTAGAGCTCTGGGTGAAGTTGCCTTTCCCCCAAATTGGGGTACTTTCTAAGGGATGAAAACCATTATATCTGTTACAAGCAAGATTTATAATTAATCTTTATGGCCTGGTACATTATGTTGACTGTTGTCAGTTGAAGTCAGTATGAGTATGTAGCTTTTGTTGTGGTGACAAAAGAACCGTTTATGTGGGTGGTTTTGTTTGTTTGTTTTTAGGAATTACCATTTATTTTAACTTAAGGAAACTATCATTTTATTCAACGAGCATCTTACTGAATGTCTGCTATGCCTGAGCACTGTTTGAAGCTAAGAATACAGAAATGAATTGGTTGTGGGCTCTGCTCTCAAGGAATTCAATCTAGTAAAATACGATTTTGTTGAAAATTAAACATTTTATATTTTCAACAAGATTTAGCAAAACTGGTTCTTTCATATCTTTAATCTCATTTGGAAAGCATTTGGTGAGGTGTTCTTTAGTAACCATTTCACTTGCTTTCTTACTAATTGGCTAAATTGGTCTATGCCTGATTGATTAGTTACAGCGTTTCTAAAATTTCTCATAAAGTTGGTGACATCTCTGATGTTGGGTACATGAATTTATGGTGTTATATGGGTGTGGATGTATAAGGTGAGTATTTCTGTTTATATTTTATTATTTCTTTGAACTTGTTCCGTGCTGTCCATTTGACCATGATTTAGTACTTCTCAAATTCAGATTGAAATGTAACTAGATGGTCAGTTTTTAAAGTATATTTATTTTACTCCTTTGTTCTAATGGGGCTTAATTTAAATGGTGTGCTTGTTTTCACTAACTTAAAAGCAAATGTAAATTTCTTCGGTATGGCTTTCTATTCACACTTTTTTTCTTAGCTTTCATAGCAGCATAGTTTAGCAAAAACTGACATACCACAAATATTGAAATTACTCTTCTGCAGCACATTAATTATAATTGTTAGAATATATTAATATATCAAGGAGTCACTATCCTGTAACTTAGAATATTCTTATTATAATTTTATATCAGTGGACAATTGTTACTATTCCAAGACTTACAGGTAATTTTATAGGGTTGTCAATTTTATGTACTCCAAAATTTGGCATTCTACAAATTGTCCCACTTAGTCCTAGAAGAGTTATTTCTACAATAGGTATAGTTTTATGATTTCTAACTCCATAATGTTTTCTTGTCATCTCAGCTGATGTTGTAAAAGAGTCCTCAAGTAAATAGGGCTTAATCTATGACTGTGAAAAGAGAAACCCCAAAAGGACTGCTTTTTAAAAGTAGTAATTTTTGTTATTTTCCAATTTTTAGAACAAAATATAAGTGTGTGACAAAAGTGATCTTGCGATTGTATCTAACTTTGTCCAAATGGAAGGTACACCTTGAATATTTTGTACAAAGTAATTGTTTTGAGCTTCAGGGGAAGTGTACTTAGCCTTTGAAAATTTGAAGAAAGGTTCGGGTATTTTCCCTGGAAAAATGCACATGCACAAAATTTTACTGGAGTTTTAAGGGTTTCATATACTTGCTAAAGCTGTGGACTCTGTCTTAAGAATCTCTGTTGATAATGAGGAAGGAGGAAGAGACGCTGAAAATTTTTTTCTTTCTCTTGATCCTCTGATTGGCAATCATTAGAGTAACAGAAAGTACTTAACAGATTAGTTGTGAAGCAAAGGGAAGATCAGTGGTTTTAAGAATGAAGTGCTGGGTGTAATAGAAAAGCCATTTTCATGTTGAATATACTTAAAAATATTTATCTGGGGAGACTGGGAGTAAATCCACCCATTATTCATTTCAATAGCTAGATGTTTTGCTAGAACCCTCTCTAGATGATTACATGTTTATTTTTTGGTTGGTGAAGTTGATAATGACGTTAATAAAATACCTGTCAGGTAGATAATTTATGTTGAAATGCTTTATAGGGAGATGGCATCTTAGAGATGAATCAGTGCTAGAACCAGTTTGTCTGTTAGTATTTACAAGAACCCAGACCACATTTATTTACCCTCAGTTACTGTCTCTTTCCTCTTTTCACCTAGTGTTAGCTTAAAGGGCGTGAAAGCCTTCATAACATCCCTGATTTCCAAAGTGTGGAGTCTCAGTCAGTACCTGTAGCTTTTATAGACTTTTTATGGAGTCCTGGCTCCCATTAAAGGCTTCTTTCTTATACAGATATAAGTGTGTGCTCTGATGTAATGCTTACTCCTCTCATCTAAAGTAATTGCTTTGTAGTAGTTTTATCGCTTTGTAGTTTAATAAGTTTTTTCTTAGTACACTGTTAGGTTTTTGAGGGCAGTTAAAATTATCATTCATCTTTGTGTTCCCTACAGTAATGTTTCTCAATCTTGAGTTATGTATTGACGTTTTTTAAAGTTAAAATTATCAGACTTTCCAGAAATCTATCTGTAGCTATCTCCCAAACTTGAGTTCTTTATCCTTGTTTTTATTAGCCTAGCACAATCGTTCTCAACCAGGGTCAGTTTTGCCCTCCAGGGAACATCTGGCAATGTCTGGAAACATTTTTGGCTGTCACAACTGGGGTAGGAAGTAGCTACTGGTAGCTCTTGGGTAGAAGCCAGGGTTTCTGCTAAACATCTTAGCAATTCATAGGTGATCTCCCACAACAAAGGCTTATACAGCCCAAAATGTCAATAATACTGAAGTTGAGAAACCCTGTGTAACAGAATGTGGTCTTTAGGGAAATTCCTGTGAGATTCTAGAAGTCAATCATATAAGACATGTTTGTACCTGCTCATTATGAAAGACAGGATTTTCCTCATAGGTCATAGAATTTACTTCCCTCTCCTTATCATGATAGGATGAGAATGTATTTTCAGGAAGGAACTACTGTGGGCCAAAGCTACATGCTATTGCTGTTTATCTTACTTGGCTGATCTTTATTCTGCTCTAAAATACGTTGATACATTTCATTGTCACAGTCTTTAGTTAAAGTTGTCATAACTTCTTACTTGGATTATTGTGATGATTTTTTTATTATTTATTTATTTATTTATTTTAAAGATTTTATTTATTTATTTTGAGAGAGAGAATGAGATAGAGAGAGCGAGAGGGGGGAGTCAGAGGGAGGAGCAGACTCCCTGCTGAGCAGGGAGCCCGATGCGGGACTCGATCCCGGGACTCCAGGATCATGACCTGAGCCGAAGGCAGTTGCTTAACCAACTGAGCCACCCAGGCTCCCTGTGATGATTTTTTTTAAATAGTAATTTTAATATGAGATAATTGTAGATTGACGTGCTCTTGTCAAATAATGCCAAAAGATCCCATATGCCCTTTGCCCGGTTTCCCACAAATGTAACATCTTGCAAAACTGTAGTACAATATCACAACCAGGGTATTGACATTAACACGATTCACAGATCTAACTTAGATTTCCCCAGTTTTACTTGTGTGTGTGTGTGTGTGTGTGTGTGTGTGTGTGTGTAGTTCTATGCAATTAATCACATGGGTAGGTTTGTGTATTGACCACTACAAGATGCAAAACAGTTCTGACTAACATAGCTCTTCTGTTGTCTTTATAACCACACCCTCCCCTTTCTTACTATCATTCATAACCCCTGGCAACCACTAACTTGTTTTCCATTTTGTCATTTCATAATTTTGCCAGTTCTAGAATGTGATATAAATGGGATCATACCATATGCAACTTTGAGATTGACTTTTTTTTCCCCCAGCACAATTTCCTTGAGATTCAATCAAGTTATTGCCATAAATCATTAGTTTGTCCCCTTTTTTTGCTGAGTAATATTTCATGGTGTGGATATACCACAGTTATTTAACCTGTTGAAGGGCATCTGTTGTTTATAGTTTGGGGCTATTATGAATGAAGTAGCTCTGAACCATAAGTACATATTTTTATATAAATACAAGTTTTCATTTCTCTGGAATAAATGCTCAAGAGTGCCATTACTGGGTCATTTGGTATTTGCATATTTAGTGTTATGAGAAACTGCCAAACTGTTTTCCAGAGTGTGTATAACATTTTAGATTCCCACTAGGAATGTGTGATGGGTCGTTTCTCCACAGCTTCACTAGCATAGGTGGTGCAATAACTTAAGTTTTTGTGTCTCCTGTTTACCCTTGCTTCATACTATTCTTTTATGTTGCTTTCTGAGGGATACTAAAATAAAGTGCCTAATCTCTGTTCCTGTAAAATATATTTTGTAGCCCCTGTATAGAGTTCAAATTTCTTAGGGACCTACCCTAACCCATTGGCAATATGGCCTTTACATACCTCTCTACCCACATTATTAATTCCTGTACGTTACAGGTATATGGAAATAGATATAAAATAGATGCAGAATAGTAGCAGTCTCAGAACTGTTGTGACAGTTAAGATTTACACGTAATATTACCAAGTACCTAATATACAGTAAGCAGTAAATGCAGTTTCTAGTGATTTCTGAGTGCTTATGCTGTCATATGGTAGACACCTAAATGTTTAGATACAGACCAGATTCTTTCTAAATTCTGAAATATCCCTGACCTCCTCTCTTCCTTTTTAAGTTCTAACTTTTGAAGTCTGGATTTAAGCCTCGCATCCAATTATTTTGACACTTAATCACGTACTATTTTTATATGTGCTGTTAATTCAATGACAGGTAGTGAGTTTTTTTCCTCCATAGTATATTTGAGAACATTAACGTTACTTCCACTGATTTTTGATCATGCACAATATCTAGCACGATGCTATGCACATAGTGCACTCCTACAGGAGTAGGAGACCTTAGTTTCGTCTGGTACCAGGAATTCAGCTAGATAGCTATCAAATCATTCTGAACACAACCAGAGACCTAAGAAAAGAATAACTGCAAGTCTACAAGAAAAATGACCACTTAATGTAAGAACGACAAGACGGAAAAACTCAAAGAGAACAAGAGGCAGTACTGACTGCCAGGGACGTAATCAGTATGGATGTAAGTAAGATGTCAGAACTAGAGTTCAGAGTAACAATTATAAAGATACTAGCTGGGCTTGAAAAAAGTGGAGAAGACATTGGAGAATCCCTTTTTGGAGAAATAAAAGAACTGAAATCTAATCAAGTCGAAATAAAAAAGGCGATTAATGAGATACAGTAAAAAATGGAGGCTCTAACTGCTAGGATAAATGAGACAGAAGAGAGAATTAGTGATACAGAAGACAAAATGATGGACAATAAAGAAGCTGAGAAAAAGATAACTACTAGATCACAGGAGGAGAATTCAAGAGATAAGTGATACTATAAGGTGAAACATGATTAGAATAATTGGGATCCCAGAAGAAGAGGAAAGAGAGAGGGGGGTCAGAAGGTAGTTGGAGCAAATTATAGCAGAGAACTTACCTAGTCTAGGGAAGGAAACAGGCATTTAAGTCCAGGAGGCAGAGAGAACCCCCCCCAAATCAATAAAAATAGGTCAGCACTGACATAGACATTATATTATAGTGAATCTTGCAAATCCCAGAGACAGAGAAAATCCTGAGAGCAGCTCGGGATAAGAGGTCCATAACCTACAAGGGTAGAAACATTAGACTGGCAGAAGACCTATCCACAGAGACCTGGCAGGCCAGAAGGGACTGGCATAATATAATCAGAGAGCTAAATGAGAATATGCAGCCAAGAATACTATATCCAGCTAGGATGTCATTCAAAATAGAGTTCAAAAGCTTCCGGGACAAACAGAAACTAAAAGAATTTGTGATCATTAAACCAGCCCTGTAAGAAATACTAAAAAGGGATCCTTTAAGCAAAGAGAGAGCCCAAAAGTAACATAGACCAAAAAGAAACAGAGACAAAATACAGAAACAGTCACTTTACAGGTAATACAATGGCACTAAATTCATATCTTTCAATAATTACTCAATGTAAATGGGCTAAATGCCCCAATCAAAGACACAGGGTATCATATTGGACAAAAAAGCAAGATATGCTGTCTCCAAGAGACTAATTTTAGAACCAAAGACACCTCCAGATTGAAAGTGATGGGGGTGGAAAACCATTTATTGTGCCAGTGGACGTCAAAAGAAAGCTGGCGCCTGGGTGGCTCGGTTGAGCGACTTGCCTTCAGCTCAGGTTATGATCCTGCAGTCCCGGGATCGAGTCCCACATCGGGCTCCCTGCTCAGCGGGGAGTCTGCTTCTCCTTCTGATCCTCTTCCCTCTCGTGCTCTCTATCTCTCATTCTCTCTCTCTCTCAAATAAATAAGTAAAATCTTTGAAAAAAAAAAAAGCTGGGGTGGCGATCCTTATATCAGACAAACTAGATTTTAAATCAAAGACACTAATAAGAGATGAAGAATGACACTATATCATAATTAAAGGGTCTTTCCAACAAGAAGATCTAACAGGTGTAAATATTTATTCCCCTAGCAGCCAATTACATAAGCCAATTAATAACAAAATTAAACACATCAATAATAATACAGTACTAGTAGGGGACTATAACACTCCCCTCACTGCAATGGACAGAGCATCTAAACAGAAGATCGACAAGGAAACAAGGGCTTTGAATGACACACTAGACCAGATGGACTTCACAGATGTATTCACAACATTCCATCCCAAAGCAACAGAATACACATTCTTCTCTAGTGCCCATGGAACATTCTCCAGAATGGATCACATCCTGGGTCACAAATTAGGTCTCAACCGGTACCAAAAGATTGGGATCATTCCCTGCATATTTTCGGGCCACAGTGCTTTGAAACTAGAACTCACTCACAAGAGGAAAGTTGGAAAGAACTCAAATACATGGAGGCTAAAGAGCATCCTCCTAAAGAATGAGTGGGTCAACCAGGAAATTAAAGAAGAATTTTAAAAATTTATGGAAACAAATGAAAATGAAAACACAACTGTTCAAAATCTTTGGGATGCAGCAAAGGCGGTCCTAAGAGGAAAGTATATAGCAATAGAGGCCTTTCTCAAGAAACAAGAAAGGTCTCAAATACACAACCTAACCTTACACCTAAAGAGGCTGGAGAAAGAACAGCAAATAAAACCTAAACCCAGCAGGAGAACAGAGATAAGATTAGAGCAGAAATCAGTGAAATACATGGAAGAAATACAAACAATAATAACATATTATGAGCAACTATATGCCAACAAATTAGGCAATCTGGAAGAAACGGATGCATTCCTAGAAACGTATAAACTACCAAAACTGAAACAGAAATAGAAAACCTGAACAGACCCATGACCAGCAAGGAAATTGAAGCAGTAATCAAAAATCTCCCAACAAACGAGTCCAGGGCCAGATGGTTTCCCAGGGGAATTCTACCAAACATTTAAAGAATTAATACCTATTCTTCTGAAGCTTTTTCAAAAAATCAAAATGGAAGGAAAACTTCTAAACTCTTTCTGTGAGGCCAGCATTACCTTGATCCCAAAACCAAAGACCCCACCAAAAAGAATTACAGACCAATATCCCCGATGAACATGGATGCAAAAATTCTCACCAAGATACTAGCCAATAGGATCCAACAGTACATGAAAAGGATTATTCACCATGACCAAGTGGAATTTATTTCTGGCCTGCAAGAGTGGTTCAACATCCACAAATCTATCAATATGATATCCTACTATTTAATAAAAGAAAGGACAAGAACAACACAATCCTCTCAATAGATGCAGAAAAAGCATTTGATAAAGTACTGCATCCTTTTCTGATTAGAACTCTTCACAGTGTGAGGATAGAGGGAACATACCTTAATACCATAAAAGCCATATACAAAAGCCCAGAGCGAATATCATACTCAATGGGGAAAAACAGAGATCTTCCCCAGGAACATGGCAGGGATGTCCACTCTCACCACTGTTCTTCAACATAGTACTAGAAGTCCTAGCCTCAGCAATCAGACAACAAAAAGAAAGAAAGAAAAGGCATCTGAATCGGCAAAGACGAGGTTAAACTCTTTACTCTTTGCAGATGACATGATACTCTGTGGAAAACCCAAAAGACTCCACCCCAAAATTGCTAGAACTCATACAGGAATTCAGCAAAGTGGCAGGATGCACAGAAACCAATGCGCAGAGATCAGTTGCATTTCTATACACTATCAGTGAGACAGAAGAAAGAATATGAGGGGTTGATCCCATGTACAATTGCACCCAAAACCATAAGATACCTAGAAGTAAACCTAACCAAAGAGGCAAAAGATCTGTACTCAGAAAACTATAGAACATTCATGAAAGAAATTGAGGAAGACACAAACGGAAAAACGTTCCATGCTGATGGATCGGAAGAAAAAATAGTGTTATAATGTCTATGCTACCTAGAGCAATCTATATATTCAGTGCAATCCCTATCAAAGTACCATCAACTTTTTTCACAGAGCCAGAACAAATAATACTAAAATTTGTATAGAACCAGAAAAGACCCCAAATAGCCAAAGGAATGTTGAAAAAGAAAACCAAAGCTGGTGGCATCACAGTTATGCACTTCAAGCTCTATTACAAAGCTGTAATCATCAAGATAGTATGGTACTGGCACAAAAACAGACACATAGATCAGTGGCACAGAATAGAGAGCCCAGAAGTGGACCCTTAACTCTATGGTCAACTAATCTTGGACAAAGCAGGAGAAAATACCCAATGGAAAAAAAGACAGTCTCTTCAACAAATGGTGTTGGGAAAATTGGACAGGCACATGCAGAAGAATGAAACTGGACCATTTCCTTACACCATACACAAAAATAGACTCAAAATGGTTGAAAGACCTAAATGTGAGATAGGAATCCATCAGAGTCCTAGAGGAGAACACAGTCAGCAACCTGACCTTGGCTGCAACTTCTTTTTTTTTTTTTTTAAAGATTTTATTTATTTGAGAGAGAGAATGAGAGATAGAGAGCATGAGAGGGAAGAGGGTCAGAGGGAGAAGCAGACTCCCCGCTGAGCAGGGAGCCCAATGCAGGACTTGATCCCGGGACTCCAGGATCATGACCTGAGCCGAAGGCAGTCGCTCAACCAACTGAGCCACCCAGGCGCCCGGCTGCAACAACTTCTTGCTAGACACATCTCCAGAGGCAAGGGAAACAGGCAAAAATGAACTATTGGGACTTCATAAAGATAAAAGGCTTTTGCACAGCAGAGAAAACAGTCGACAAAACCAAGACAGCCGACAGAATGGGAGAATATCTTTATAGATGAATCTTCTGACTTTCCAGTTTTCCTGAGAACTTTAAAGCTACCCTGATACTTTCCCTCTACTGTTTGTTCTTGATTTCTTCTGCCTGGATGCTTCTAAGATTGTTTGAAGCTTACTGAGTTGAATATGATAGGTCTGTAACTTGATGGTTCATTCCTGTTTGTTATCTTTTCTAGTACATGAGATCATTTAATCTACATATTGGTGTTCGTTATTTCAAGAGACCTCAAATACTTTTGTTCTTTGCTCTTTTTTACAGGCAGTATTCCAGATCTTTGGCATATGTTGATGAACAAAGCAGATAAAAATCCCTGCCCTTGTGTGGAGCTTAAATTGTAGTAGGAGACACCAAGTAATAATAACAAAAATAATAATAATAATACATAAGTAAAGAATGTGGTGTTGTAGGTAGAAACAGCAGTAAAAGGTATTGGGAATACTGGACAGGAGCTAGAAGACAGGGATTAAGATTACAGTTGTTAATAGGGTAGTGATCTTTTTCACTTTATTCTGATCTTTACAGTTATATGGAATCTTACTGAAGAGATTTTGATTTCTTTAATGGATTTTTTTCCTCCAGTTTCTTTACATTTTGCTTCTTGTTGTCTCATTTCTTTGAGAGAATACCAAATTTTCTTGTTTCCTGGGTTGGCTCTTTGAAAGTCTCCTTAACTGCTCTTTTTCTTCAGTTTGTTCGATACGAAAGAAGCAGTTGAGGTATGTTTTTTCAGTGTTACTGATTACAGTATTTTATTTGAGGATGTTGCTTAGATGCCCTCCCTTGTATTGCTGATATTACTGGATTGGGAGGGCAGTTTCTAGAAAGCTATTTACATACCTTTTCCTGATCCTGTTTTCTTATACTAATGGTAGTTTTTAATGTCTGCTGAACACTTAATTGATAACACTGTATACATTATTTGTGAACGGGATGCTTATTTTACTGTGGATATTCATTTGCAGCTGACATGACATGAGATTTGCCTGAACAGCCAGAAAAGTAAGACTGGGCATTTGCATTTAAGCAGAAATAAAGATAGTGTGACTGAAGTATGAATCAAAAGTTGGGTTATCATAAATCAGATGTTGTCCTGCTGGCATAATTATTTAATTGGGGGCTGTCATTTCTGACAATGCTTCTTCAAAAGTTATGGAAATAATTACCAAATAACCATACTCCTCATCCTTTCTTGCATTTCAGAGGATCTTGATGGTATTTTATAGCAGTTGTAATCATCTAATCTTAGTTTAACTTAAAAAATTCATTTTGAATTGGTATAAATGTATAGCTATAGACCAGCAACTCCTAAATAAGGGATGTATATCAGAATTATGTAGAGTTTTTCAAAAATCCACATATTTTAAAAGAACTCCCTGAATTCTGATGATTAAGAACTGTCACTATTAGAAAAAAGAGATTATATACATTTTATTCATCATAAAAGCTAATACAGGAATGTCTAATCCAAAACTTCCTCTGCATAGAATATTCTTTTATAGGGGCACCTGGGTGGCTCAGTTAAGTGTCTGCCTTTGGCTCAGGTCATGATTCTTGGGTCCTGGGATAGAGCCCCACACCGGGCTCCCTGCTCCTCAGGAAGCCTGCTTCTCCCTATCCACTCCTCTTGCTTGTGTTCCCTCTCTTGCTGTCTCAGTCAAATAAATAAATAAAATCTTTAAAAAAAATATTCTTTCATATCAGTGCCAGTTAGTAGAAAAATTAATAAAATCACAGAACTTTTTTTTTTCTCCTCCAAATATATATGAATTATAACTTGAGCTTTCAGGGCAGTTCTTGGTTAGTAAATTATCCCTTTAGAGTTTGCCAGAAATTCCATACTACAAGGCACTTAGCCTTTCATTACCTTGGATTGCTAGCCCTGAATCTTGGTATAACCACAGAATTAAATAATTTGCCCTTGTAATTTTATAGACCTTGGGAGATGTTCCCTGAGCATAAGCCAGAGAATCTTCCTTATTTTATTTCCTTGTCTTCATCCTCCCAATTTTAGTCAGGTATTCAGTGCTTACTAGATAAAAGGTTACACATCTTTTTTTCCTCTTTCCTATGATCCCAAGGATAAGGGTGGGATGTTTTCAGAGTCATCTGAGAGTTTAGATTGATTACTAAAAGGCAGTATTAAAAAAAGGATTTCTTAAGAGTTAAAAGAAGATAGTAGGAAGGAAAAAATGAAGGGAGGGTGGGAATCGGAGGGGGAGACAAACCATGAGAGACTGTGGACTCTGAGGAACAAACTGAGGGTTCTAGAGGGGAGGGCGGTGGGGGGATGGGTTAGCCTGGTGATGGGTTTTAAAGAGGGCATGGATTGAATGGAACACTGGGTGTTATGCGCAAACAATGAATCATGGAACACTACATCAAAAACTAATGATGTATGGTGATTAACATAACATAATAAAATAAAATTTTAAAAAAGTTGACTGGAACATTTAGGACCAGCTAGCTTACTTTTCTTGTAACTATGTTCTTTAGGTGGCAAAGATCTATTAAGATCTTTTTATCATTTCATTCCTGTTGCTTCTTCTGTCATAGGCCAGGCATTGCTCTTTTCATTAATCTATCTAAGTGTAATCTTTTTCATTGCTGTATTATCTCTTTAACAAAACAACATCCATCTTTGCCTCAGTTTTCAGTTTTCTAATCAAATTTTGCAGCTGGTAGTTTGCAGGCTAGAAAGCACCTTAATGTTCCTGAGAAAGAGGACTCAGCCACTATCCTACCTAAGTGTCTTCATTTCCACTTCCTTGCATATTCCGGTTTGGTGGTGGTGGTGGTGGTAGTGGAAGGATTATTTAAGGAGTAAGGATCCACACTACTTGACTTGGTGGGTTTAGGTCTTGAGCCAGATCAAACATTCTAGTGCTTTGTTGGCAACGTTCCAGAGACCTAGTTGTGTTATATGTGATCTGTACATATCAGGGTTGTATATAATCCATATCATTGAGAGCATTTAGAAGTTGGATTTCATGAGCTCTGGAAGTTTGCTAGGTGGAGCATCCTGAAATTGAAATGAAGAAAGGATTTAGTTAATTATTCAAGATAGCCGAGACTTGGAAGAATACATTGGGGGATCTATCCAAAGGAGAGACTCCTCCAGAAAGAATGGGAAATTAAGATGAGTATTACTTTAGGCATAGGAAGCTCTCCTGTCCTCCCTCTTCTATTCCCCCCCTTTTCTGAAAAGAAATGGTATACTTTTATCCTATTTACAAGTCAGTAATGATACTCAATGACAAATTTGAATAGCTTTGTGATTTATCAGAGAAAATAAATTTGTAGATAAACTGAAAATGGAACAATAAAAATGCTCTAACATCTTTGAATTTTTGAATATTTACTCATCTTCCTATATTGCAGAGATTCTCAACTAGGAATGCATAATAGAATTATCTTTGGAAATGCTTAAAATATCCTACTCCAGAAAAATTGACTCAGAATCTCCTCAGCAGTTGAATTCAGTACCTCCTTAGGTTTTTGAGATGTTCACTCCCTGGTTAAGAACCCATTTTCTCCCAGTGCTAGATTGGAGTTAAACTCTGAAAATTAGTATTTCATTTTGTTTTTACTGTTGTGAAACTGTTTTATCTATTACATAAGAAACCTATCTTAACATTTAAGGAATAGAGTCAGTAGATAGGAAGAAATTGGGAAAATAAGGGACAAATGATGGGACTGAATTCGTGAAGTTACATAGTTTCATTGTATAATCAATAATTAAAGCTATATTATGTTCTTATAAATATAGCTGTGCACAAAAACCTCACTTGGACCTGCCCCAAAGACCAAATAGAATTAGTAGACTACACATAAACTGAATTGAGCATTGCTTACTCCCAGCTTTTCCTTTGAGTTGGCATTGAAAAATGATCTTTTCTACTTTCCCTATCTATCTAGTTTCCTATTATTTTCCAAAAGGAACATTTTAGTCAGTTTTTTTCTCTGTTCACAGTTTGTTTCTTTCCATTGCTCAAGTTGTTGTTTCTAGTAGAATTTAATGGGATTCCCATATTGGTGGTCATTTAGGTTGGATGTGGCTTTTAAATACTTCTTTTGATGCAAAATACGTGTATTTACATTGCTGAGTACTAATGTTATTCTGAAGAAAATTAATAGTTTTAACTTGAATATGTTTTCTTATAGCAGAAAAAGAAAACTAAGAACTTCAATCCACCAACACGTAGAAATTGGGAAAGTAATTACTTTGGGATGCCCCTCCAGGATCTGGTTACAGCTGAGAAGCCCATACCACTATTTGTTGAAAAATGTGTGGAATTTATTGAAGATACAGGTAGGATAGAAGTATTATTGCAAGAGATTTAATTTAAAAGTTCACTTTTGCTATACCAAGTTTGTCAAATGTTCATGATTCATAAAAGCTAAGTTTTGAAAGAGGTGTATAGTTCTCCTTAGGATTGATTGTCTTGAGTATTAACTCTAGACCTAACTATCAGATATTTGATAAGCTTTGTTGTTAGCCATTAATGCTTTTGTTGGACTTCTCTTTGATAAATGGATATGTCGAATGCTAAAATGTTACTTCCTTTATTCTGGAATTTAAAATAACTTGATTATTAAATTATGCTACTATTTAATCATAGCTATGATTTTAAATAGATAATTTGAAAGTTTTCAATTTTTTAAGTCTAGTACCTTTTTATTACCCATTTTACGCATGAATTTTTAAATTCCATAGCAGTATTTATAAATGTATGAAAGGCTGCTTGTTTGAGATGTTACTGTTTATTCAGCAGCACTATCTTGATGTGTTTTATATGGTTTGAGTTGTATTTTTAAGGAGTGTGCAGATAGCCTCATTATTTTGAAAACCAGCCTATGTTATGTTTACTTTGTCCAATGTAAACTATTATCTGAGGGCTGGACTAGTAATAATTGAGGAATAAAGGTAGAATATTATCATGTTTATGTGCATTTAAAAACATGAATTAATCATGAAACCTCAGTAATTGAATGGACTACAAAATGTAATGGTTTGAAAACATGAACTAATTCCATCTTAACTTTATTTGTTCATGATCTTCTGTGGTAAATAAGCATTGTTTAAAAGACAAAACTAGGATATCTGTCCTGTCTAAAATGTCTAGCTCATTTTTACTTGGATGTACAGTTCTATACCTATTGGGTTGTCTTTTTGGTGAGAAGTACTGACTTTACATTTTAATAAAGGAGTAGAATATGGGACAATTAACTATTATCCACTAGTATTATAGTTGAAATAGCCTATATCTTCCCTGTTCTGTTAATAAGTGTTAATTTATAGAGCCTACATTTGGATATACTCTTCCTTTTTTTTTTTTTAAGATTTTATTTATTTGCCAGAGAGAGACACAGTGAGAGAGGGAACGCAAGCAGAGGGAGTTGGTGAGGGAGAAGCAGGCTTCCCGCCGAGCAGGGAGCCTGATGTGGGGCCCGATGCCAGGACCCTGGGATCGTGACCTGAGCTGAAGGCAGACAATTAACGACTGAGCCACCCAGGCACCTCTGGATATACTCTTAATCGTTTGTTTTTTTCCTTCAGGAAAGTGTGTTTTAGCCAAATTTCTTGTCTATATTTCTATCCGTCTTTAGCATAGAAGTGCAAAGGTCCTTAAAATATTACCTTTATGCTTTGAGCTTAAAGAATTCTCATTTGCTTTAGTAAAATAATTTGGCTTTATGGATATGACTGAGAAATCAGGAAGTATTTTTCTTTAGTTATTAGAAAATAATAAAGTAATGTGTTTTGTACATTTATTTTTATAATTAAAATTCCCATTTCCTGAATATTTTCATGTTGAGTGATTTGGTATGAGGAAAATGAATTCCAAGTGTAAGGTAAAATGAAATTCTACCCCAATTCTTAGCATAATTTGAATTAATTCAGTTAACTGACGGGTAATTTATACATTTAAGTGCTTTGTTAGAAGTGTACTGAGGTACCATAAGACCATAAGAACATACAGAAGATTAAAGCCCAGTTCTTTTGTGGTGGTAGTGGTAGTGTATTTGATTTTACTCATTAATGCTGATGAGTTTTAGCAGAAAATTCTCAGTTGCTTGAGTTGAGTATTGAATTCTCAGTATACACTAGTAGCACAACCACCTTTTGAAGGTTTTACTTAAAATGTAAATATATATCAGATATTTACTATCTAAGAGTCATACTTTGTTGTTTGGAGATCCATAGACATAGTGGTGTAAATGAGCAGTACTTTTACTGTTATAATCAGTCAACAGGCCTTAAAGGACTAAACTTTTTAAACAACCTTGAAGAAGCCATTATGGTAGTTTTAAAATTAACTTCATTGATGATTTACATAAAGTGAAACTCACCAATTTTAATTGTGCAGTGAGTTTTGATAACTAGTCATTTAAACACCACCACAGTCAAGATAACATTTTCATCACCCAAAAAGCATCCAATGTTTCATCATGAAGTATAATGATAATGATAGCTAGCTGTTGGGGGTTTTTGTAGATGCTGTTTATCAGGTTGAGAAATTCCCTTCTATTCTTGTTTCCTTGTATCCAAAATGGATGTCAGTTTTGTCATGTGATTTTTTTCTTCATCTGTTGAGGTGATCATATGGTTCTTTTTAAAGTCTGTTTAGTAAATTAATTGATCTTCAAATGTTAAACTAAACTTGCATCCCTGTGATAAATACCACTTGGGCATAATGTTTTGTCTTTTTTATATATTGCTGCATTCAGTTTATTGAAATGTTAAGGATTTCTGCTTCCTGAGGGATATTGGTCTATAGTTTTCTTTCCTTGCAGTGTCTCTGTCTGGTTGTGGTATCAGAGTAAAACTGGCATCACAGACTTGAGTCTATTTTCTAAAAAGTTTGTACAGAATTGGTAATATTTCTTTTCTTGAATTTTAGTACAATTCACCAGTGAAACTGTTTGGACCTGGAGTTTTATTTATGAGGAGGTTTTTAACTATGGATTAAAAATTTTTAAGTAGATACAGGGCTTTACAGATTTTTTATTTCTTGAGTAAGCATTGGTTTTTTTTGTGTGTCTTTCAAGGAGTTTATCCATTTCATCCAAGGTGGCATAAGCTTGTTTATAAAATTCCTTTTCAGTGTTTTAATGCCTATAGCATCTGTAGTGATGTCTTCTCTTTTGATTATGTATCACTGATTTGTGTCTTTTTTTTCCCTCTCATGAGATATTTATCAATATTGATCTTCTCAAAGAACCAATTTTTGGTTTTATTGATTTTTGTTTCCTATATTTTGTCTGATTTTTAATTCACTGAATTCTTTTAATTCCCTTTTTTTCCTACTTCATTTGGCTTCATAGTGTCTTAAAGTAGAAGCCTAGGTTAATGATTTTGACCAATCTTTACTATAACATTTAATGTTAACTATTTTCCCTTAAGAATTGTTCTAGCTGTATACCACAGATTTTGAGATGTTTACATTTGCATTCAGTTTGGAATACTTTGTAATTTCCCTTTTGATTTCTTTTTAATTTAACCCCATTGGTTATTTTAGAAGTATTTTATTTATTTATTTGACAGGGAGAGAGAGACAGTGAGAGAGGGAGCACAAGCAAGGGGAGAGGGAGAAGCTGGCTTCCCACAGAGCAGGGAGCCCGATGTGGGGGCTCAATCCCAGGACCCTGGGATCATGACCTGAGCCAAAGGCAGACGCTTAACGACTGAGGCACCCAGGCGCCTCTTTTATTTCTTTTTTTTTTTAAAGATTTTATTTATTATTTATTAGAGAGAGCACAAGCAGGGGGAGCAGTAGGCAGAGGGAGAGGAAGAAGCAGGCTCCCCACCAAGCAAGGAGCCCGATGTGGGGCTCGATGACCTGAGCTGAAGGCAGACAGTTCACTGACTGAGCCACATAGGCTTCCCAGAAGTATTTTATTTCTAAATATTTTCCAGATATCTTTCTGTTAGTCATTTCTAGCTTAATTCTATAGCAGTTGGAAAACAAGCAGTTTGATTTCACTGTAAGTATTCAGATTGTTTTATAGCCCAGAATATACTCTGTTTTGAAGAATGTTCCATGGGACCTTGAACAAAATGTTTTATTAAGCTGTTGGGTGAAGGGTTCTGTAAATGGGAGTTAGGTCACATGACGTTCTTTAAGAGGTCTCAGATCCTTCCTGATTTTTTTTTGTTGACTTTTTTTTAAATTACTTATAGAATACTTTTGAAATCTGCCGTCATGATTATATATGTCTTTCTCCTTTTCAATTCTGTTACGTTTTGCTTCATGTGTTTTGAAATTCTTTTAGTTGCATGTACATTTAGGATTATGTCTGCTTTATAAACTGAGCTATAATTATAAAGCATTCTCTTTATGCTTATAGTATTCCTTCTTAAGTCTACTTTGTGTAATATTAACATAGCCAATGGTATTTTCCTTGAGTAATGTTTGTGTGGTATATCTTTTCCATCCTTATAGCCTATTTGTATCTTTATATTTAATTTAGCTTCTTGTAAGCAGCATATCATTGGGTTTGATAATTCATTTCTGTTCATTGGAGTGTTTATTAGATCACTGGATTTTTTTTTAAAGATTTTTTTTTATTCATTTATTTGACAGAGCACAAGTAGGCAGAGTGGCAGGCAGAGGGAGAGGAAGAAGCAGGCTCTCCACTGAGCAGGGAGCCCAATGCGGGGCTTGATCCCAGGACTCTGGGATCATGACCTGAGCTGAAGTCAGACGTTTAACTGACTGAGCCACCCAGGCACCCCTTAGATCATTGGTTTTTAATTATCAATATGGTAGGTTTTAAATCTCCCATCTTGTTTTTGTTTTTGTCCATGTGATTATTACTCCTTTTTTCTTCTTTTCCTGCCATCTTTTGGATTAATTGAATATTTGGGTTATCAGTTATATCTGTCTTAGGTCTTTTTAGTGATACGCTAGTATTTGAAATACATATCTTTAATCACAGCTCATTGTCAAATATTACACCACTATAATCTATAATTTAGAACCTAGTAACAGTATATTTAACCTTCCATCCCTTGTTCTATTGTTGTACATTTTAATACTGCAATTTTTAAAAAATTTCAGTATAGTTAACATACAGCGTTATATTAGTTTCAGGTGTACGATATAGTGATTCAGCCATTCCATACATCACCCAGTGCTCTTCAGGACAAGTGCTGCACTACTTAATCCCCATCACTTATTTTACCCATCCCCCCACCTACCTCCCCTCTGGTAACCATCAATTTGTTTTCTATAGTGAAGAGTTTGTTTCTTGGTTTGTCTCTCTCCCTATTTTTTTTTCCCCCTTTGCTCATTTGTTTCTTAAATTGCACATATAAGTGAAATCATATGCTATTTGTCTTTCTCTGACTTATTTTGCCTAACATTTAACTCTGTCCATGTGTTGCATATGGCAAAATTTCATTCTTTTTTATGGCTGAATAATATTCCATTTTACATCTGTATCACTACTTTTTTATGTCAGTGGACGCTTGGGCTGCTTCCATAATTTGGCTATTATAAATAATGCTGCAGTAAGTGTTGGGGTCATGTACCCCTTTGAATTTGTGTTTTTGTATTTTTTGGGTACCCAGTAGTACAGTTGAGGATTATAGGGTAGTAGTACTATTTTTAACTTTTTGAGGAACCTCCATACTGTTCCAGGGTGGCTGTACCAGTTATCATTCCCACCAACAGTGCACATGGGTTCCTTTTTCTCCACATCCTCATGAATACTTTTTGTTTCTTGTGTTTTTGATTTTAGCCATTCTAACAGATACAAGGTAATACCTCATTATAGTTCTGATTTGCATTTCCCTGATGATTAGTGCTGATGAACATCTTTTTGTGTGCCTGTTGGCCATCTGTATGTCTTCTTT
This sequence comes from Callorhinus ursinus, assembly GCF_003265705.2. Classification (NCBI taxonomy): domain Eukaryota; kingdom Metazoa; phylum Chordata; class Mammalia; order Carnivora; family Otariidae; genus Callorhinus; species Callorhinus ursinus. The sequence continues at coordinate 9,672,882 of NW_027397070.1, forward strand.
AGAGAAATGTCTGTTTATGTCCTCTGCCCATTTTTTAACTGGATTATTTGTTTTTTGGAGTGTTGAGTTGTATAAGTTCTTTATATATTTTAAATACTAAGCCTTTATCAGATATGTCATTTGCAAATATTTTCTCATATTCTGTAGGTTGCCTTTCAGAACAACTTTGCTGCTGTTTCCTTTACTGTGCAGAAACTTTATTTTTATTTCATTTTATTTATTTTTAAATATTTTATTTATTTATTTGACAGAGAGGCACAGGGAGAGAGGGAACACAAGCAGGGGGAGTGGGAGAGGGAGAAGCAGGCTTCCCGTGGAGCAGGGAGCCCAACGCAGGGCTTGATCCCAGGACCCCGGGATCATGACCTGAGCCGAAGGCAGACGCTTAATGACTGAGCCACCCAGGTGCCCCAGAAACTTTTTATTTTGATGAAGTCCCACTAGTTTATTTTTGCTTTTATTTCCCTTGCCTGAGGAGACATATCTAGAAAAAAGTTGCTACAGCTGATGTCAGAGACATTATTATTACCTGTGCTCTCTCCTAGAATTTTCATGGTTTTCAGGTTTCACATTTAGATCTTTAATCCATTTCAAGTTTATTTTTGAATGTGGTATAAGAAAGTGGTCCGGTTTCATTCTTTTGCGTGTAGCTGATCAGTTTTTCCAGCACCATTTGAAGAGACTGTTTTTCCCATTTGATATTCCTTCCTGCTTTGTTGAAGTTAAATTGACCATATGATTGTGGGTTTATTTCTGGGTGTTTTGTTCTGTTCCATTGACTTATAATTCTACAGTATGCTTTAAACATCATAATACATGTTTATAATTTTTGCTTTAAACAGATAATTATCATTTTTGAGAGAATTTCTTTCAAAAGAAAGATTTATAAATCTTTTTATATAATGGCTTTACTAAAATATAATTCACATATTCTACAATTCACCAATTTAAAATGTACAATCCAGTGGTGTTTTAGTATCCTCACAGAGTTGTGCAGCCATCAGTACAACCTATTTTTAGAGTGTTTTCATTAACCTCAAAGGGACCCCATACTCCTTAAGCTGTCACTTCCTATTACCCACACCCACCCACCCTTAACTCTCTGTCTCTATTGAGTTAACTGTACTGGTATTCTGTGACTGGCTTCTTTAATGTAACATTTTCAAAGCTCATTCATATTATAGCATCTATCAGTACTTCATTTTTATTGCTGAGTAATTTTCCATTGGTGAACACTTGTGTCATTTATACTTTTTGACTATTGTGACTATTGCTTCTGTGAATATTCTTGTATAAGTTTTTGTGTGGACGTGTTTTTCACTTGAGTGTGTACCTAGGTATGGATTTGATAGATCATATGGTAGACTATGTTTTAAATTCGAAACCACCAGACTGTTGTCCAAAGTATCTGTACCATTTTACATTCCCACCAGCAATATATAGGAGTTCCAGTTTCTCCATATCTTTGCTAATACTTTCCTTTTTTTTTTTTATTATAACCACCCTAGTGGATGTGGAATGATAGCTCATATGGCTTTGATTTCATTTCCTTGAAGACAAATGATGTTATGCATATTTTCCTCAAGCAGACTCCCCACTGAAGATAGACCGCTCGTAGGGCACGATCCCAGGACCGATCCCAGGACCGTGAGATCATGACCTGAGCTGAAGTCAGACACGTAACTGACTTAGCGATCCAGGGGCCCCTGCCCATTTTTAAATAGTTATTTATCTTACTGTTAAGTTTAAAGGCTCTTTATATATTCTGAATACAAGTTAAATTTAAGTATGATTTGCAGAAATTTTTTCCTAAAAAACATTCCTTGATGTTTTGTGCTTTTGAAGCACAAAAGTTGGAAATTTTGATGATGCCCAGTTTTTTAAGATTTTTTTTCACTGTGTTCATAGTATCATGTCTAAGAAGGTTTTGCCCAATCCAAGATCACAAAGATTTATTCCTGTATATTCTAAGAATTTTATGGTCCTAGTGCTCTTACATTTAGGTCTGTGATCCATTTGAGTTTTTTTGTCTGTGGTGCAAGAAAAGGTTACAGCTTGATTCTTTTGCATGTAGCTCTCCATTGTCTAAGCACGATTTATTTATCCTCTGTATGTGATATGTTCTCCTTTCTCCCTCAACTCCCAGATGCTTTTAAAGTTATTCTGTTTTTTAGCAGTTTTATTTAAAATGTTCCTTAGTGTGTGCTTTTAAAAAAAAAAAAATGCTTGTGCTTGAGGTTGCTGGAGCTTCTTGCATCTTTTTGGTTTATAATTTTCAAATTTGTAAAATTTGGGGCCATTATTTCTTGAAATATCTTTCCCCCCCCTTACTCACCGTACTTCTGCTTGTAGGCTCCAACTACATGTGTGTTAGACATCTTGAATTTGTCCCACAGCTCACTTAGGCTGTGTGGTTTGTTAAGCCTTTTTTGTGTGTGTGTACCATTTAGATTACACTGTATATCTATTACTGTATCTTCTATTTCACTGATTTTTTTTTCTATACCATCAAATCCAGAAGTTCCATTTAAGTCTCTTTTATTTGTGTGTCATTTTTCTACGCATAATTTGGTATTTTCCTTTACATCTGTGAGTATACTTAAAAAATTGTAATAACTGTTCTAAAGTCCTTTTTTACTATTCTGCCATATTTCATTTCTAGATCTATTTCTGTTGATCTCCTAATTATGAGTAACTTTTCTGCTTTTTTGGTGGTTTTGATTTGATGTCAGACATTTTCAATTTTACATTAGTAGGTGGTGAGTTTTCTAGTGTTCTTTTAAAGAGTGTTCAATTTGTTTTGTCACGTATTAATTATTTGTGAATCACTTTGCTACTTTCTAGGCCTGTATGTAAGTTTGTTTTGGTGGATCCAGAGCAGCTTTTATTCTAAAAGATTTTATTTATTTGACAGAGAGAGATAGAGCAGGAACACAAACAGGGGGAGTGGGAGAGGGAGAAGCAGACTTCCCGTGGAGAAGGGAGCCCGATGCGGGGCCCGATCCCAGGACCCCGATGCGGGGCCCGATCCCAGGACCCCAGGATCATGACCTGAGCCGAAGGCAGATGGCTCAACGACTGAGCCACCCAGGTGCCCCAGAGCAGCTTTTATTTTATTGTTTATATAGTACGGACTTGACCCAAAGCCCTGTTATTAAAAGGTCTTTGAGAATAGAATTTGAACTATTCTCTGCCCTGGACCGAGGAAATTTCCTCTCATACACGTGGAGTATTCAACCAAAGATTTCAGGGACGTTTCTGCACATCTCTGAGGCTCTTTTCTCTGTGTAACACTCCCTCCTTTTTGGTATTCCGCCCCACAAATTTTGACCTCATCCTTTCTGAACTCCTATCTCCTACCTTCTCTACTCTGGTAGACCATTGTGCTCTCTTGTGATTCCACCTCTCTGCACTACTGTCTAAAAACTGTTTCCAGGCACTAAATTCTGTAATTCAGACAGTTTAACTTAATTTGCTTCTTTTCCCCCATAGATCACTGTTGTTCAGTGTCTGAAAACTTTTTTATATAATTACTCCAGTTTTTAGTTTTTACTGTAGGAGGGCAGTTTCCATAGCAGTTAAGTCCTTCATGGTGGAATCAGATGTCCGAATAGCAATTTGTATAATAGTACTGTATAATAGTTGTGCTAAGGTAAAGTTGGGAAATGAACCTTCAAGTATTAGTATAAGTTTAAGGTAGGCAAAAAGAGGCAATGTGGAGGAGAGACATTGAAAAGGAAGGGAATGATAGGCTTCTCTCAGGAATTAGTATGATAAACCTGATAGATAATGAGGTTGAAGGAGGACTCGAAAATGCCCCTCATATTGCTGGTAGGGTAAATGTAGGTATACCATTAATGAAAACAGAAATTGAAGTATGAAAAGCAAAAATGGCATTTTGATAATGGATTCATATTATGTATATGTTAAATCTTTAGGTGCCTGTGGATTATCCATACAAAAGCCCCAAGACTTCATTGAATGTATGGCTATGGATCTTTGGAAAATGGTTAATCTTAAGATTTGGTAATTGTCATTATATAGATATTAATGTAAGCTATGTGTTGATGAAATTGAGGGTGAATATACAGAGTGAGAAGAAAAGTTCAGTGCAAATAGGCTATACAAAAGAGTAGGCTCAAAAACACCAGAGAGGAGAAAAATTTTAATAAGGAAGCATCATTATCAGCACTGAATATGAAGTCAGGTGACTTAGAATGATACTTCTAAAAACATTTTTGTTGAGATAAAATTCATATGATGTAAAATTTAGCCATGTGAAAATGTACAGTTCAGTGACATGTAGTGCATGTACAGTGTTGTGTAACTACCACCTTATCTAGTTCCAAAGATTTTTATCACCCTAAAGGAAACTATACCCATTAAGTAGTTAGTCCTTTCCCTTTTCCTGCCTTGGCCCAAGACTCTGGCAACCACCAGCCTGCTTTTTGTCTCTGTGTATTTACTTATCCTGAATACTTCATATATATGGAATCATACAATACGTAACCTTTTGTCTGGCATCTGTCACTTTGCATAGTGTTCATCTGTGTTGTACCATGTGTAATTGTATGGATTTACAACATTTTGTTTATTCATTGATAAATTGGTGGACATTTAGTTTGTTCCCACCCTTTGGCAATTGTAAGCACTGCTGCTGTGAACATTCATATCCAAACATTTGTTTTGAATACCTGTTTTCAGTTCTTTGGCGTACATACCCAGGAGTTGAATGTTGAGTCGTGTGGTAATTCTGTTTATCTTTTTTTGCGGAGCTGTCAAATTATTTTCTACAGTGGATTCACCATTTTATATTTCCACCAGCAGTGTGCAAAAGTTCAAATTTGTCCACATCATTGGCGAATTGGAAGAGCAAAATAAGATTATCAGCAGCAGGAGGTGCACTGCCCACAAAGCAGGAAATTGAAAAACTATAAAATATAGGGGAAAAAATTGCAGAGACTCTAACCCAGGAATGCCTAGATAGATTCTGAAGATAGCACACCTTCAAAACCAGAGAAACCAGGAATTATGAGTTAGTCTCCTAAAGAATTTCTTTAATTTAGTATGTTGTGTCTAGCAGAAATTCCTTGAGGTTTTCTGGTATATTAATAATGCTTTTTATGGTTTCTGGCTCTGAAATGTATTTTTATCTGTTAGCAGGAACATTATCTTCTTTAAGTAGCTAGTCATTCAGTCTTAAGTAATGCTTTTTTGTTATTGTTGTCGTCATTTGTTTTTACATCATTGCCTTAGATGATAATCTTCATGAGAGTAGGACCCCTAGGTCCTAAAATCCATGGCTGTAGTAAGTCCTTACTTAATAAATGTTTAAACAGTTTTTTCATAATAACTGAATATTTGTCCGTGTGACATTAGTTATACATGAATAAAATTTCAGTCTTTATTTTCCAAACTACAGTTAACATTTATTCTTTTTCATACAGAGACTGCATGATAATTGCAAAAGATGAGAAAACGGAGTCATATGTGCTCCAGTGAGACTTATAATTTAAATGTATAGCAACTGAATAATTTGCATTATGCTTAGCCGCACTAAGTTATAATATCATAAAAACACAGGTTTTGCATTTTAATAATAATGGATGAAGGTGATACACAATGTGTAAGATGATCTCTGGTTTTCCTTTGGAAAGAGACTATTCTTAGGTGAAAGCTATTTCAGATGCTTCCTTTTTAAGTTAAATTGAAACATGAAACTGTCATTTTTGTGGTTGACAGCCAGATGATGTGTACATAGATCTCTTGTTTAATGATGAAATTCCTGCAGGAAAATAAATGTGCAAGTCTAAAGAGACCCTGGTCCTTAATCTTTTTATTCCTCAGGTGAAATAATATACTTTGCTAATATAATAATCAGCTTTTATGGAATATTTACTATTTGTACAATAATTTTTAATATGATATAAAATAACTTGTATATTCATGTAATTTTCACACCTGTATGAGTTGTATGTACAATTACTGTATCTGTTTTACAGAAGTAGAAACAGGCTCAGAGAAATTAAGTAACAGATCTGAGGTCACACAATTGGATTCTAGCTCCACTTACCATTACTGCTTAGAGGTGACGTTTGATGAGAGTTGTTTTATTGTTGTTAAGGAAAGGAATTGTCTCTTTCATTATAGAAAGAAGAAAGGTGCAAATAAGTCCATAAGAGGTAGAATGAAAAATCAGTTGTGATTTTATTATGATCAAGAGTTAAGGTTTTCTTTTTGTATATATATTTTACTATATATAATACACCTTTAAACATACATAGCTTTTTCAAAAGGGGATAATTAAAAATGGTTTTATAATAATTTTAGTATATGAGCAACATCATTCCATGCAATAAGATAGTTGTCTTTGGAATTACCTTTTATGACTTACCATATTCTAACATCATTATAGTTGTGGTTTATTCAGTTATCTTGTATTTCTGAACATAAGTCTCCAAACATTCATTACTGGCAGTTATCCTTTTATATGTACATTTTTATATGGTTGTATTTTTATTTTTTCAGAAAAGTGTTTAGACGTGAATTTTCTATGCCCAACCCGAAGTGGTAGAACGTATGTACCATAATACAAATAGGTATTGTTGAATGTGACAAACTAATTACCCTAGCTTGTTCAATGTGTGACCTTGAGAAAGTCATTTCACTTTTCAAAGCTTGTTTATCTTTTACGTAAGGCCTCTCATCAGTTATTTTGAACATGATATATGAAAATGATGTATGTAATATGTTTTTATGAACTTCATTTTTTTTATTTATTAAGTAATCTCTGTGTCCAACGTGAGGCTCGAACTCATGACCCTGAGATCGAGTCACATGCTGTACCAATTGAGACAGCCAGGCACCCCTTCTTTATGAACTTTTAATCATTATAGTAAGGAAAGTAACAAAATGAAAGATTGGAGAGCTATTGTTCTTTTTCTCAAATATTAAAGATTTTGTGGCTGGGAAATACAGTGACATGTTTTATTTTTATTTTTTTTAAGATTATATTCATTTGAGAGAGAGAGCACAAGCTGGAGGAGGGGCAAAGGGAGAGGGAGAAGCAGACTCCTGGCTGAGCAGGGAGCCCGACTCCAGGGCTCTATCTCAGGACCCTGGGATCGTGACCTGAGCCAAAGGCAGCCGCTTAACCGATTGAGCCACCCAGGTGCCCTAGTGACATGTTTTAATTCAGTAAATTTGAATTGTAATAATAACCATTAATCTTTTCCACCCCCAATGGAATTTTAAGATACTGTTTTGATTAAGAAAATACTGAAAATAGAAAAGAAAACACTGCCTTTATCTTTATTATTCCTGTAATAACCTTTGCCTAAAATGTTATTTAACACTGCCAGAAGATTCTTACTGCACTGATGTTAATTCATCCTTTTTTTTTTTTAAAGATCTTATTTATTTATTTGTCAGAGAAAGAGAGATAGAGCACAGGCAGGGGGAGCGGCAGGCAGAGGGAAAAGTAGGCTCCCCACTGAGCAAGGAGCCGATGCAGAACTTGATCCCAGGATTCTGGGATCATGACCTGAGCTGAAGGCAGACGCTTAACAGACTGAGCCACCCAGGCGTCCCAATGTTAGTTCATCCTTATAAGCTTGATATATAGATAGATTAATTTTTTTAGAGCAATTTTAGGTTTATAACAAAATTGAGAGGAAGGTATATATTCCTTGCTCCCACATTTGAACCCCACCCCCACCCCACATTACCAGCATCACTCACCAGAACACTATGTTTTTTACCAAAGTTCAGCCTACATTAATGTATCAAAATCACCCAAAGTCCCTAGTGTACTTTAGACTTCACTCTTGGTTTTATACATTCTATGGGTTTGGACAAATGTGTAATGACATATCCATATTATGATAACATACCAGAGTATTTTCACTGCCCTAAAAATTCTCTGTGTTCTGCCTATTCATCTCTTCCCCCACTCTCCCTTCCTCTACCCCAGCTGATCTTTTTGTTCTCCATCTTTTTGCCTTTCCACGGTATCATATAGTTGGAATTATAGAGTAATGTAGGCTTTCCAGATTGGCTTCTTTCACTTAGTAATATGCATTTTAAGATTCTTCCATGTCTTTTCGTGGCTTGGTAACTTACTTCTTTTTGGCACTTAATAACATTCCGTGTTTGGATGTGCTACAGTTTGTTTATCCATACACCTAGTGAAGGACATCTGGGTTGCTTCCAGCTTTTGGCAATTATGAATTAAAATGTTATGAACATAGTCGCAGATTGTTGTGTGGATGTAAGTTTTCAACTCATTTGGGTAAATAACAAGGAGTACAATTGCTGGATGGTATGGTAAGACTGTGTTTTGTAAGAAACTGCCAAACTGTCTTCCAAAGTGTCTACCATTTTGCATTCTCACCAACAGTGAATGAGAGTTACTGTTTTTCCACATCCTTGCTAGCAGTTGAGTTCGTTAGTGTTATTTTAATAGGTATGTAATGGTATCTTATTGTTTTAATTTGCAGTTTTCTAGTAACATACTACGTAGAACATATTTTCATACTCTTATTTGCCACCAGTATTATCTTCCTTTATGGTGTCTGTTAAGGTCTTTGGCCTGTTTTGTAATGGAGTTGTTTTCTTATTATTGAGTTTTAAGCATTCTGTGTATATTTTGAATAACAGTCCTTTATCAGATATGTCTTTTGTAAATACTTTCTCCCAGTCTGTGACTTGTCTTCTAATTCTCAAAATACTGTTTTTCACAGAACAGAAATTTTTAGTTTTGATGAAGTCCAGTTTATCAGTATTTCCTTCATGGATTATATCTTGAGTGTTGTATCTAAAAAGGCATCACCATACCCAAGGTTATCTAGGTTTTCTACTGCTATCTTCTACGCATTTTATAGTTCTGTTTTAGATTTTGAGTCATTTAGGTTTTAGATTTATATTCCATTTTGAGTTCATTTTTGTCAAGGGTGTAAGGTTTATATCTAGATTTTTTTTTTTTTAATGCAGGTACATAGCATTTCACCATTTGTTGAAAAGATTATCTTGTATTTATTGCCTTTGCTCCTTGGTTAAAGATTAGTTGACTTTATAGGTGTCTGTTACTAGGTTCTCTATTCTCTTCCCTTGATCTATTTCCCTATATTTTCCTTAATACCACATCGTCTTGTTTACTGTAGCTGTATAGTAAGTCTTAAAAGTTGGGTAAGTGTCAGTCCTCCAGCTTTGTTCTTCTCTCCGAATATTGTATTTGCTTTGAGTCTTGGCCTCTCTCTATAAAATTTAGAATCAGTTTGTTGATATTTATAATAAAATCATTTGCTGAGAATTTGGATTGCATTGAATCTGTAAGTCAAGTTGGGAAGAACTGACAATGTTGACAATATATTGTGTCTTCCTATCTGTGAACATGGAATATCTCTTCACTTAGTTCTTTGATTTGAGTTTTATTCATCAGTTTTGTGGTTTTCCTCATGCAGATCGTATACATGTTTGTTGAATTTATACTTAAGTATTTCATTTTGGGGAGTGCTAATGTAAATGGTACTTCACTTCTTCACTGGTATATAAGGAAAGTAACTGACTTTCATATGTTAACCTTGTATCCTGCAACCTTGCTATAATCACTTATTAGTTCCAGATTTTTCACCTGTTGATTTTCTTCATCGATGACTGTGTGATTTGTTAAAAAAAAAAAAAAAAATAGTTTTTCTTCCTAATCTTTGTGCTTTTGATTTCCTTTTCTTTATTGCTTTGGCAAGGATTTATAGTATACTGTCAAAAGTCATGATTAGATGGGACAACCTTGCCTTGTACCTGATTCAGGTTTCTTACTGTTAAGTATGTTTGCTGTAGGTTTTTTTTTTTTTTTATGGATAGTCTTTATCATATTAAGGAAGTTCCCCTCTATTCCTAGTTTGCTGAGAGTTTTTATCATAAATGAGTGTTGGATTTTGTCAGATGCTTTTTCTGCATATTGGTATGACTGTAATTTTTCTTTTTTAGTCTAATGATTTAATGGATTGTTTAATTGGTTTTTGAATATTGGACCAGCCTTGCATACCTCGGATAAATCCCACTTGGTCATAGTATATCATCTTTTTTATACATTTTTTTAATTCAATTTGCTCATACTTTGTTGAGGATTTTTGCATCTGTGTTCATAATAGATACTGGTCTGCACTTTTATTTTCTTATAATATTTTTGTCTGGATTTATAAGCTTTTACCATATGAAAAATCGCACTATACTCAGCTTGAGATTGATGGACATGTTACTGCATCCATTGTTTCAAGACTCAAAATAACTGGCCTCTTGAACTGCATACTGCTTCATATCAGGGACAGTATATTTTACATCTTTTATCACATGCATATTCTAATACACAGCACATAGTAGGTGTTGTATTAAGAAATATTAAATCCTGCTTCAAATCAAAACACATCATAGTACATCTCCATATGTTCATATCTTTTCTGCATTTGTGAATAAGTACAGTTTTAATTAATTTCAGTAGGATATAGCTGCCTCATTTAGTGTTCATCTTATTTATGCATATAATCTGTTACAGATTTTGTTTTAGGTTTGGGACATCACATCTAAGAGAATGACTCCTGGATCTCTTTCTCACACCCTAGTGTTTTCCTTAATTCCTGACTGCCTATTGAACTTTTCTATTTGGATGTGGTATCTTGGGATTTAAGATTAAAATTCAGTTCATTTTCCCCCAAGCTACTTCTCTTGATTTCCTTTTTTCTGATAGTGCCAGTTCCTTTTTCCCAGTTAACCTGGGCAAAGGTATTTCATTAATCTGACTCCTCTTTCACCCTTTGTGCCCACACACCATTAATTCCTAAGCCTTACCCTTTCTTAGTAGTATTTTTCTTCTGTTTTCCAGTGTCACTACCATATCAAGATCTTTTTAAATCACATTTACACTGTTACTGCTTCTAATCCAGTTGTCTCCCTACCCCCAAATTTCTTCTACTTAAAAATATTGAGTGCTTAGAAGAAAAAAAAAAATGAATTCCATAGCCTAGGAATTAAGGCTTTTAAAATCTAACTAATTTTGGGGGCGCCTGGGTGGCTCAGTCGTTAAGCATCTGCCTTCGACTCAGGTCATGATCCCAGGGTCCGGGGACCGAGCCCCGCATCGGGCTCCCTGCTCTGCGGGAGGCCTGCCTCTCCCTCTCCCACTCCCCTGCTTGTGTTCCCTCTCTCACTGTGTCTCTGTCAGATAAATAAAAAAATCTTTAAAAAAAAATTAAGTAATTTTGGTTGCAAGAAACCACATGCAAAAAATACGCTTAATTGAAAGGAAAATTATCTCTGGAAGCCAAGAGCATCTGTCCCCAGTGGACTAGAATCCAGGTAGTAGTATCATCTGTTTTTCTGTGTCCTTTTCTCTCTCTGCATTTACCTTGTCTATTTACACATCCTATATTTTTATGTCTTAGTTTGAATTACATGCTGAGCCTAACCAAATATCTTTGAGTCCCCAGTTCCAAATTCTCAGAGAATCTGATGAGTATAACACAGCATACTGTACTGACCAGTTTGTTGATTTAGCATTTCCAAATAATCCAATTTAATTTTTAAATAACTGATTAATATAGAATGTTTTATTTTGTCTAAATGCATATTGCATTGTGCAGTTTTCTTGAAATAGGATTTTGCCTTAATACTACTACTTACCCATGTACCTCCCCATGGTTTTTACCTTTCTGTCAAGCAATAAGAATATTTTTAAGATTTTATTTATTTATTTTAGAGAGAAAGAGCGTGTGTAAGTGGGGGAAGGGGCAGAGGGAGAGAGACCATCTCAACCAAACTCTGTGCTGAGTGTGGAGTCCACTTCAGGGCTTGATCTCATGACCCTGATGAGATTGTGACCTGAGCCGAAAGCAAGAGTCCAGACACTAAACCAACTGAGCCACACACGTGCCCCAGTAATGCATTTTTAATTGTGTAACATCTACCTTGAATAAGTTTATATACTACCACCAATTTTGAATTTTTTCCCCACATGACCTTTTGAATTTTTTTGAGGTAAAAATCACATAACCTATAACTTAACCACTTAAAAGTATACAATTCAGTAGCATTTAGTATATTCATAATGTGTAAACCTCACCTCTAATTAATTCCAAAATATTTATCTCTCCAAAGGAAATCCTGTACCCATGATGCAGGCAGTCACTCCTCATATACCACATTCTGTTTGTCCATTCATCCAGTGATGGCTATATGGGTTATTTACATTTTGTGTCTCTTGTGAATAGTGCTTTTATGAAGATTTATATACAAGTATTTCTTTGAAAAGCTCCCGGCATGGAGCCCAATGCGGGTCTGGATCTCACAACCCTGACATCATGACCTGAGCCCAAATCAAAAGCTGGACCCTCAACCTACTGAGCCACCCAGGCACCCCTTGGCCGTTATTTCTTCAAATATTTTCCTTTCCATCTAGGAAAGCCCTTGTGCATATGTTGGTAAACTTGACGGTGCCCCAGAAATCTCTTAGGTTTTGTCCATTTTTCTGCATTCTCTCAAAATAGATAATCTCAACCCACCAGTCTTTAAGTTCACTATTTCTTCTACCTGAAGATAAAATCTGTTCTTAAACCTCTCTTGTGAATTTTTTTAGGATTGATTGATTGATTTGTGAGAGCACACATGTGCGTGCAGGGAGGGGCAGTGGAGAGAATCTTCAAGCAGACTCCCTGCTGATCAGGACTCAGTGCCATGACCCATGAGATCACGACCTGAGCCAAAACCAAGAGTGAGACGCTCAACTGACTGAGTCACCCAGACGCCCCTCTGTAGTGTATTTTTCATTTTCTTTATTCTAATTTTGAGATCCAGAATTTCTCTCTAGTTCTTTTTGTAATTTTTATCTATTTATTGATACTCACTATTTTTTGTGATTGTTCTCCTGGTTCCTTTCAGTTCTTTGTTAATACATATTTCTAAACAGTTGATTTAAAGTTTTTGTGTGATGCAAAGACTGGGTTTCCTCAGGGACAGTTTCTGTTTATTTCTCTTGTTTCTTGAGTGTACCATATTGTTTTGTTTGTTTCTATGTCTCTTAAAATGTTGTTGAAAACATATTTTGGGGTTTTGAATATTGTGGTATCTCTGGAAATCAGATTCTCCTCCTCAGCAGGGTTTCTGTTGTTTATTGGCTATGTTTGCTAGTTTGGTGACTTTCCTTAAAATACTGTTGTAAAGTGTGTATTTTTTGTCATTTGTGGCCACTGACGTCTGTACTCCATTAGATTAGTGGTTAGCTAGTGTTTTGACAGTTTGTTTAAATGCCTGAAAGTCATTGGAAAAAACCCTTTCCAAGTCTTTGCAGATTTTATTGGGGCACTCTTTCAACATTTACCCAAGCCATTTATAACTCTGCCTGAGCCTTCACTTCCAGCTTGAGCAGAGCCTGTGGTCAGCCTAGAGATCAAAGTTTCTAATCTTGTCAGGCATTTTCTGAGGATGTATCTAGCCCTGGGCATGCATGTGGACTTCTTGATTCCCCAGTATTACGTAGGAGCTTTTTAAAAGCTGTAATTCTGCCACTGTCTCCCTTGCCAACATCTTCCATCACAGGCTTTCTCTCCCATTGCTTGTCCTGACTGTTGTCTCTTGCTCCAAATTGCTACAGCCAATACTTGTGCCTTTAAATGCCAGTGAAACCACCTCACCCCTGGGGACATTTCAAGTTGAGTGAAACACAAGCAAGCCCTTGTGCTGTTCATCTGGGAGACTGGTGAAAATGTATCACCACATTTCTTTGAGAATAAGATCTCTATTGCTCCCTCTGGCACTTGCAACCTTTGCCCAGAGCACAGGCTGCATAATAATGGTCGTTGCCAATCTGAAGTGTAGAGGTATGGTAGATGGACAATTAGAAGCTGCTTTCTTCACCAAGCCTTCTAGATGATAATAAAAAATCATCTTGTGATGATTTTTTTTTTTTTTTACTAGATTTCAGAGTTCTGCAAAAATTGATTCTGATACTTTTTGACAGCTCATTAGTTGCTTTTCTGGGGGAACTAAGCCCTGAAATTCCCATCTTCATCTCTTACTGATGCCATTCCCCATGGACATATTTTTCTGATTTATGAGTTATCTACACTCCTTACTTTGTAATCTCTTTTATGATTTAGGATTATTTCGACCTGAAGGTGTACAGAAACAGTCTGTGAAACTCTTTGTTTTATATCCTGTATTAGCAATTCAGATAGACCATTTTCAGATCCCAAGAACTTTGTACAGCACAAGGGTTAGGTACTTTTCTAATAAAAGGAAAAAAAGAGGATACTTGGTTAAAAGTTATCATTCAAAATTTCTAAACTTCTGTATTTAGTTTTGGAATTTTGGAATAGATTTCTAATGCCTTTATTGTTTGAAGGCCCATGATAGATACTTCGGGTGATTTAAGTCCAAGTGAAACTTTGATAATTCACATCTAGATAAGTGAGTTAGGGATGTTTTTTGTTTATTTTACATCATTTAGTTATTAGTGAATGGAAGGCAAGATTTTTAGCATGTATGATTAAATACCTTAAAATTTTTATTTAGTGAGAAATATTAAATGCTTTGCACTATGTCAGTGGTTGCACTATCTCAGCATTATTGACATTTTGGGCCATTTAACTCTATGAGAGGGGCAGTCTAGGATATAATTTAATTTAGGTGCATTGCATTTAGTGTTCTTTTAGTCTTTTAAAACCCCTTTAATTCAAAAGAATTTTTGTAAATTATCATCAGACTCTTAGCCACTAGTTTTAGTCTTCATTGATTTTTAATTTTTTTTAAAAATTTTTAAAAAAGATTTTATTTATTTATTTGAGAGAGAGAGAAAAAAAGCATGAGAGGGTCAGAGGGAGAAGCAGACTCCCCCCCGAGTCAGGATCCCAATGAGGGACTCGATCCTGGGACTCTGGGATCATGACCTGAGCCGAAGGCAGCTGCTTAACCAGCTGAGCCACCAAGTCACCCTTCATTGATTTTTTTAAATCTCTATCATTTCTCCTGTTGTTATTGGTTGACATTTCACTATACAAATGAACTACTCTCTCTTCCTCAATTTGAGTTTGTGTGATGTTTCCCATTATTAGATTTGAATTACCCTTTTTTATTAGAAATACCACCAGGGTGATATGTCTTTTTAAGTACATCATATCTGTTGAGACAAAATGTCAGTTTGCCCCAATATAGGTGTTATTAATTTTGATTATTTGGTGCTATATCTACCAGACTTCATCACTGAAGTTAAAACTTTATTAACTTTTTTTATATTGATATGGATTCATTCATTCTTAATATAGTCAATGGTTTATAATCCATTAATGTTTTTATATATTTTGATATTCAGATCATTGTAACTTAGTCTCCTTCATGGCTTCTGTGTCCTTTTAAGATATGTCCCCATAATTCTTTAAGTACTTTTTCAGTTTTCTGGCACAAGATGTACCAGGCTTGGCTTATACTTTTTCTGATTCAACTTTGGCATCATCAGGCTTTGCTCCAGATTGCTCTGGTTTGTTTTGGTAGAGAATGGTATTTAGAAACCAACATTGGGGCTGTTTATGGACCATCTTAGCAGAAAAGGCTAGGAAAGCTAAGAAATATATGTATGTATGTATCTGTACTTATTTCTGTAGCAGTCTATTAAAAACCATGAATTTTTGCTGTTACCTTCAATTTCAGTCTAACGCCACAAAGTACATTTAATTCTGTACCCTCTTTTCTTAGTAGTAATTTCCTTCTCCAACAGTGGGAATCCTTGCTCCTTCTATTCTCCGCATATTTACTAATTTGCTCAAGTCTGGAATGTGCAAAAGTATACATTACACCCTAGATTTGAAACCTACTAAGTAGAGTTCAGTAAGTGGCTCCCAGTTTGTTTTTTTTTAAGGTCCAGTTACATAGAGTGAAGTGCACCAAACTTAAGGGTACACTTAGATTGAGTTGAGACAAATGCATACCCCTGTTTCATCCACATACCTGTCAAGAGACAGAACATTTTTATCATCCTTTATGTCTCTTCCCAAATTAGTTTTCCAACCACCCAAGATAACCTCTTATCAAATTGAGTTTCTTTTAGAAGTGGTTTGAGGAACTTCCTATTGAACATAGAGAATAGCTATAGACTTTTGGCCAGTGACATATAAAAGTTAGATCTTTTGTTATTGTCTACAAGTCCCTGAGGCTTTTCTTTTCTTTCTTTCTTTCTTTTCTTTCTTTCTTTCTTTCTTT